>NC_090390.1:58864550-59183999 GCF_036365525.1 Heterodontus francisci
GCAAGGTGGATTCTGATTAATCTTAGAACATTTTTATAAACTTGATAATTGTTTAGAATTACTTTTAGATTTGAATTAGTTTGTGATATTAGACACTACAGTACGGTGCATCATACATTCAGGATTTTTAAAGCAGAGGGCAGTTTAGCGAATAGACTGAAAATGAGCAGCGGCAAAGAAGAAATAGTTAGAAATTCTAGTGACGTGCACACATTTTCACTGGTAATTATTTCTGTCCAACTATTTCACCCCTACATGAACATTGTGTAGACTAACAATACATAAAAGCAGTGAAGCATCTATAATAGGAATCAATTTGATTGTCAGACCAGACAGCTTTCACCGAATTTCAAACCAACCTTCAGCTTTAAAGTTATTTTCCCCCTTTTTTTGTTTGTTTTTGCTACAGAAATGTTGTTTATCTTAATTCAGAGTTTGTCTTGTCGACTTAAATTAAAAATATCAGTTGCTGAAAAAATGCTTGTATGTATTAACAAGCTGACTTAATTATTGCAGAATCAAAATCTGCATTTTCATTGATTTAGGGCTAAGCACTGATGTTCAGAATGAGAATCTTGAATATAAAGTCAGCCTTTTAAATACTAATATAATGTTGGGTGATCAATGTTCATTACCTGAAATGAGCTTATCAAATTGTTGAGGATGGGATCCATTGACTCAATCAGATTTAGTGCTTTCAGTGAAAAGTGAATACTCATCCTATCAATTTGGTTTGAATGCATTGTTAAATTAAAGTGCATCTATGGTAATGGAGGTAGAACCATTTACGGTGCTGAAGGAGGCCATTCGACCTATCGGGTTCATGCTGGTTCTCCATGGAGCTATGCAGTCAGTCCCATTCCCCATCTTGATTCCCATAGCCCTGTAAGTTTATTTCTCTTAGGTGGCCATCCACCCTCCTCTTGAAGTTATTGATTGTCTCTGCTTCCACTACCCTTGTGGCAGTGAGTTCTAGGTCATTACCACCTGCTGCATAAAAAGTGCTTCCTCATATTCCCTCTGTAACTTTTGCCCAAAGCTTTCAATCTGAGTCCCCTAGTCCTTGTACCATTTGTTAATGGGAACAGTTTTTCCTTGTCTAACTATCTAAGCTGGCAACAATCTTGTCCACCTCTATCAAAGCTCCCCTCAATCTCCTTTGCTTCAGGGAAGACAACCCCAGCTTTTTCAAACTAACCTTGGAACTAAAATCCCCCATCCCTGGAACTATTCTGGTGAATCTCCTCTGCACCCTCTCAAGGACCCTCACAAACGTCCTGAAGTGTGGTGACCAGAACTGAAGCCAGTCCTCGAGTTGAGGCCCAATCTGAGCTTTATAAAGGTTCACCATAACTTCCCTGCTTTTGTACTCTAGGCCTCTATTTATGAAGCCCAAGATCCCATATGCTTTGCTAACCACTCTCTTAATATGTCCTGCCACCTTCAAAGAGCGAAACACATGCACCGCCAGGTCCCACAAGCTTAATTTTATTTCCCAGCAATCCGACTGAATATTGCAACTGTATCCTGATTCCATGAGCCTCAATTTTGTTAAACAGCTTTTTATGTGGTACTTTGTCAAAGGCTTTCTTAAGGCCCCTATAGACAACATCCATTGTCCTCCCTTCATCAGATTTATCTTTACTTCATCAAAAAATTCAATTAGATAAGCCAAGCAAGGTCTGCCTTTTACAAATCCTTGCTGGCTTTTCCTAATGAACTCAAATCTCTTCAAGTATCTGTTGATTTTTTTTCCCTGATTATTGTTTCTAAAACCTTATCCACAACAGAATTTTTTGATGAAATAGAGAAGTTTGATGAAGGGAAAGCAGTGGATATTGTCTATATGGGCTTTAAGAAAGCCTTTGACAAAGTACCACATAAAGGGCTGTTTAACAAAATTGAGGCTCACTGAATCGGAGGATCAGTGTCAACTTGGATAAACAAAATAGGCTTAAGGGCAGAAAAGAGCGAATTGTGGTAAATTGATGTTTTTCAGTCTGAAGGACAGAAGGTAGTGGTGTTCTGAAGGGTCAGTGCTCGGACCGCTGCTTTTTTGAGGTATAGGATTTGGATATTGGAATACAGAGTAAAATTAAAAAATTTGCTGATACCAAGCTTGGAGGTGTAGCAGACAGTGAGGATGATGCCCGCTGACTGCAACAGGACATAGGTTTGCAGAATGGGCAGACAAATGACAGATGGAACTTAATATGTACAAGTGTGAAGTGATGCATTTTGGCCTAAGGGATGTGGAGAGGCAATATAGACTAAATGGTGCAGTTCCAAAGAGTGTACAGGGCAGAGGAACGTGGGGGTTCATGTGCATAGATCTTTGAAGATGGCAGGACATATTAAGAGAGTAGTTAGGAAAGCATATGGGATCTTGAGCTTCATAAATAGAGGAATTGAGTACAAAAGCATGGAAGTATGCTGGACCTTTATAAAGCTCTGGTTAGGCCACAACTAAACTATTGGGTCCAGTTCTGGTCACCGCACTTTAGGAAGGATGTGAGGGTCTTTGAGAGGGTGCAGAGGAGATATACCAGAATGGTTCCAGAGATGAGGGTTTTCAGCTACAAGGTTAGGTTAGGAGAAGCTGGGGTTGTTCTCCTTGGAACAAAGAAGATTGAGGGGTGATTTGATAGAGGTGTACGAGATTATGACAGGTTTAGATAAGGTAAACGAAGAAAAGCTGTTCCCATTAGCTGATGGTACAACAACTGAGGGGACACAGATTTAAGGTTTTGGGCAAAAGGTGCAGGGGGGATATGAGGAAGATCTTTTTTATGTGAGTGGTAATGACCTGGAACACTCTGCCTGTGAGGGAAGCAGAAGCAGAGAGTATGAATGATTTCAAAAGGAAATTGAATGTGCATTTGAGGGAAATAAACTTGCAGGACTACAGGGATAGAGTGGGGGAATGGGACTGATTTGGATTGCTCTGCAGAGAGCTGGCAAGGACTCGCTGGGCCAAATGGCTTCCTGTTATGTCATAATGACTCTGACTCTATTCAGCTATTGCAGATGACAAAACTTGGACATATTGTGAACTGTGAGGACCATATTGAGAGACCTCAAGAGGACGTAGATCAGCTAGTGGAATGTTTTTTTTATTCATTCATGGAATATGGGTGTCGCTGGCCAGGCCAGCATTTATTGCCCATCCCTAATTGCCCTTGAGAAGGTGGTGGTGAGCTGCCTTCTTGAACCGCGGCAGTCCATGTGGGGTAGGTACACCCACAGTGCTGTTAGGAAGGGAGTTCCAGGATTTTGACCCAGCGACAGTGAAGGAACGGTGATATAGTTCCAAGTCAGGATGCTGTGTGACTTGGAGGGGAACTTGCAGGTGGTGGTGTTCCCATGCATTTGCTGCCCTTGTCCTTCTAGCTGGTAGAGGTCGCAGGTTTGGAAGGTGCTGTCTAAGGAGCCTTGGTACATTGCTGCAGTGCATCTTGTAGATGGTACGCACTGCATGTCGAGGGAGTGAATGTTTGTGGATGGGGTGCCAATCAAACGGGCTGCTTTGTCCTGGATGCTGTCGAGCTTCTTGAGTGTTGTTGGAGCTGCACCCATCCAGGCAAGTGGAGAGTATTCTATCACACTCCTGACTTGTGCCTTGTAGATGGTGGACAGGCTTTGGGGAGTCGGGAAGTGAGTTACTCGCCACAGGATTCCTAGCCTCTGACCTGCTCTTGTAGCCACAGTATTTATATGGCTACTCCAGTTCAGTTTCTGGTCAATGGTAGCCCCGAGGATGTTGATAGTGGGGGATTCAGCGATTGTAATGCCATTGAATGTCAAGGGGAGATGGTTAGATTCTCTCTTGTTGCAGATGGTCATTGCCCGCCACTTGTGTGGTGCGAATGTTACTTGCCATTATCAGCCCAAGCCTGGATATTGTCCAAGTCTTGCTGCATTTCTACATGCACTGCTTCAGTATCTGAGGAGTCACGAATGTTGCTGAACATTGTGTAATCATCAGCGAACATCCCCACTTCTGACCTTATGATTGAAGGAAGGTTATTGATGAAGCAGCTGAAGATGGTTGGGCCTAGGACACTACCCTGAGGAACTCCTGCAGTGATGTCCTGGAGCTCAGATGATTGACCTCCAAAAACCACAATCATCTTCGTTTGCACTAGGTATGACTCCAGCCAGCGGAGGGTTTTCCTCCTGATTCCCATTGACCTCAGTTTTGCTAGGGCTCCTTGATGCCATACTCAGTCAAATGCTGCCTTGATGTCAAGGGCTGTCACTCTCACCTCACCTCTTGAGTTCAGCTCTTTTGTCCATGTTTGAACCAAGGCTGTAATGAGGTCAGGAGCTGAGTGGCTCTGGCGGAACCCAAACTGAGCATCACTGAGCAGGTTATTGCTGAGCAAGTGCCGCTTGATGGCACTGTCGATGACACCTTCCATCACTTTACTGATGATTGAGGGTAGGCTGATGGGGCGGTAATTGGCCAGGTTGGACTTGTCCTGCTTTTTGTGTACAGGACATACCTGGGCAATTTTCCACGTGGCAGGGTAGATGCCAGTGTTGTAGCTGTACTGGAATAGCTTGGCTAGGTGTGTGGCAAGTTCTGGAGCACAGGTCTTCAGTACTATTGCCGGAATATTGTCAGGGCCCATAGCCTTTGTAGTATCCAGTGCCTTCACTCGTTTCTTGATATCACGCAGAGTGAATCAAATTGGCTGAAGTCTGGCATCTGTGATGCTGGGGACTTCAGGAGGAGGCCGAGATGGATCATCAACTCGGCACTTCTGGCTGAAGATTGTTGTAAATGCTTCAGCCTTATCTTTCGCACTGATGTGCTGGGCTCCCCCATCATTGAGGATGGGGATATTTGTGGAGCCATTTCCTCCAGTTAGTTGTTTAATTGTCCACCACCATTCATGGCTGGATGTGGCAGGACTGCAGAGCTTAGATCTGATCTATTGGTTATGGGATCGCTCAGCTCTGTCTATCGCATGCTGCTTATGCAGTTTGGCATGCAGATAATCCTGTGTTCTAGCTTCACCAGGTTGACACCTCATTTTGAGGTATGCCTGGTGCTGGTCCTGGCATGCCCTCCTGCACTCTTCATTGAACCAGGGTTGGTCTCCTGGCTTGATGGTAATGGTAGAGTGGGGGATATGCCGGGAATGAGGTTACAGATTGTGGTTGAGTGCAATTCTGTTGCTGCTGATGGCCCACAGGGCCTCATGGATGCCCAGTTTTGTATTGTTAGATTGGACACGTGGCATGTGAAATTTAATGCAGAGAAGTGTGAAGTGATATATTTTGGTCAGAAGAACGAGGCAATATAAAATATAGGGTACAATTCTAAAGCGGGTGCAGGCACAGAGAGCACAAATCGTTGAAGGTGGCACAGCAGGTTGAGAAAGCGATTAAGAAGGCATATGGGATCCTGGATCTGTAAATAAGGCATAGAGTACAAAAGCAAGCAAGTTATGATGTGCCTTTATGAAACACTAGTTCTGTGTCAACTGGAGTAGTGTGTACAGTTCTGGGCACCATACTTTAGGAAGGATGTGGTAGCTTTAGAGAGGGTGCAGAAAGGATTTACAAGAGTGGTTGCATGGACTTCAGTTACGTGGATAGATTGGAGAAACTGGGGCTGTTCTCAGAGGAGAGAAGGTTGAGAGGAGATTTGATAGAGATGTCCAAAATCATGAGGGGTCTAGACAGAGTAGATAGGGAGAAGCTGTCCCCATTAGTGGAAGGGTCGAGAATCAGTGCACACCAATATAAGGTGAATGGCAAAAGAACCAATGGCGGCATGTGGGAAATCTTTTTTACGCAGCGAGTGGTTAGGATCTGGAATGCACTGCTTGAGAATGTGGTGGAGGTCGATACAATCGTGGCTTCCCAAAGGGAATTGGATAAGTACCTGAAGAGAAAATAATTGCAGGGCAATGGGAGAAGGGGCTGAGGAGTGGGACTAGCTGAGTTGCTCTTGCAGAGACGGACTCAACGACTTCATTCTGTGCTGTAACCATTGTATGATTCTATTCAGAGAGAAGCAATTCCATGAATGATACACAAGAGAGAGGTTAATTACTTGTAAATTGTGGCCCTATCAAGTCATGAATCACAGCTTGCTTTAGAAATGTCTCAAGTTGTGAAAGCAGTTATCTCTGAAGAAATTAATATGCTCGCACAATGTCGGGCAGTTTTCTGATTTAATTACATTGATCTGTAATTCCAAAAACATTTTTAAAAATTACTTTATATCTCAGTCATGAGAAAAAATTGGAGCTGAAAGAATCCTTGAACTGTTTTGTTTAAGGCCCTTACACAAATGCAGCAAACACTGCCCAAAAGACCATTAGCTTCCTGAGAATAATAAAACTAAAAGAGCAATTTCTGCTGACATCAAACCTAACATAACAGTCTCTCTTATTTTAATAAGGTGATTGCTTACAGACCGGTGAAGTAAAACCTGCATTATAGGGAGATCAGATATGGTGAAAAGTCATTTGTAGCAAAAAAAAAGTCTCCATTCACTTAACAGTTTAGTGAAATAGAATGACATTTGGATTGCAGTGAAATTGCTCACTTACAGTGGAAGTATAGTCAGTATTTTCCATTGTTTAGCTGACGCAATGTTATGGTAGATCAATAAAAGCTACAGCTTCCAATCATCAAGTGCTGAATATTTTTTTAATTAAAATTGTAAAATTGTTCATTTCAGTATTTGGAATGCTCTGTCTTTGGAACGTCAATTGAAGTATAAAAATAAGCACCTTGAGGTTTAGAGTTCTGGATTTACTATTTATATCAGTGAGAATGGAACAGTTCCAAGTTAAGTGGAGTAAAAACAGAAAATACTGGAAACACTCAGCAGGTCAGGCAGCATCTGTGGAGAGAGAAGCAGAGTTAATATTACAGGTTGTTGACCTTTCTTCAAAAACTGGAAGATGTTCGAGTTGAACAGTTTTTCGAGTTTAGTGGGCTGAGCACTGTATTACGACTGAGGTGGGAGGAGTGCACTGTTTATTCTAGTTCCACTTCTCCACAGGTCATAACATATATTTAAATTTTCCCACTTACCAATATGGTCAATCACTTACTCTATTTTTTCCAGAATAAAACACACTAACCAGGTTTCTTAAATGAACACCAAATTATCAGTTTATTATAAAACCAGTCTTAAATCAGTAATGAAGTAACGCATAAACACACAGATTGAAATTTTACAATTCCCTTTTTACCTTAGCCCCTCACCCTCTCTCACACATACACATATACATTCCAGTTAACGAGAAAAATAAAAGGGAATTTTGTTCAGAGCGTTGTTACAGACAAAGAAACACTTGGGCTGAACACTTGTTCATTTTTGAAGAAAACAGCGGATGAGATATGTTGTGTTCCAAAACTGGCATACAGTCTAGCCTCTGAGTACACGTAGATGGGTCACTGGGATCTTTTAGAACACTTCTTTTCAGGCGGCGTTGAGAATTAATTTAGCAGGATTTTGTTGAAAGACAGGAGATGAGATGAGTTAACACAGTGGACTTCTCAGGGTCTTTTAGAGAAGTGTTGGAAAGCTGAGCTGGGTTGTGGTCTTTTCTTCTTCCTTGGGAATTCCCTTCTCCTTCTGCAGGCTTGACTCTTTAAACATTCAGCAAGAATCTGGTCTTTCCATGACACTTTTCAGCAGGCTTGACTAACTTTGTCTCATTCCAGAAGGTAAACACTGACACAACAACCAAAAGCTTGCGAGTTTTCTGCACGCTCAGGTGCGCATTGCTGCTCCTGGTCTTGTCCTATCACGGGGCGCGCGATTGTCACTTCTCTGCACACATCTTCCCCAGGCACCAGGGTTTCTGTTCTATTTTTAATTTGAGTCATGTGACAACCAGTAAACATTGTTGCCAAACCAGTTCTTCAGTTTGACTATGTATTCCTCAAAAAATATTTTAACAAAACAATCACTTTCTTAACAACAGTAACGTTGTCTTGAGTTTTCCTTGATCCCTATTTCATGAAACAATCAGTAATATTAAATCAACTGACTTCTGGCATAGTTAGAATTTTATTTATTGTGACACTACGGAATAAGTGCACAAGTCAGCATCTTAAAAGCCAGCAACAGGTGGTCTTCATTTGTAACATTTCACAAATAACAAATAGCAATGCAAATGTGGTTTAGTGAAGTATTCCAGCAAGTATATGATTAATTTAAATTAACCTTTTATAAAATAATGAGAATCTAAAGGGTTGCATGCTAGCTATGATGTTGACATTCTAAATGCAACAGGGACACAAAAGAAACATTGACCAACAGTAAGGCGATGTTTATATTAAAGGAATACCAAGTTTGATTGATCTTACTTAGAGGATGATTACTGCAAAAAATCTGTTAATTATCAATTTATCATATGTATGATAAATTCAAAAGAATAGCTCCTGTTATCATAGTCATAGAGAGATACAGCACCGAAACAGGCCCTTCGGCCCAATGAGTCCGCGCCAACCATCGACCACCCATTTATACTAATCCTACATTAATCCCATTTTTTCCATCTCACATCGCCACCTTCCCTCAATTCTCCTACCACCTACCTACACTAGGGGCAATTTTTACAATGCCAATTTACCTATCGACCCGCAAGTCTTTGGCATATGGGAGGAACTCGGAGCACCCAGAGGAAACCCACGCGGTCGCAGGGAGAACTTGCAAATTCCGCACAGGCAGTACCCAGAACTGAACCCAGTTTGCTGGAGCTGTGAGGCTCTCAAAATGCTGTCCTTTATTTAATGGCTCATCCTCTCATTTTCTTTTTCTATTGACTCCCTAGGGCTATTACCTCTCCCCTGTTGGGTTCCTTTGCAATACTAATAACCTCTACCCATCATAACTCATTATTTTGTTGATAATTCCATTACACATTCAGCAACTTCCTTCAGATCCTATGCCCTCAGTACACAGAACTTCTGGCCTTCACAGTAAATGGTTGAAGCACACCTTGATCTCTTCCATGCCCTTCAAAAGAGTTTTACAATCATTAGAAACTTACAGTACAGAAAGAGGCCATTTCAACTTATTGTGTCCATGCTGGCTCTTTGAAGGAGTAGTTGCGTTACTCCCACATCCTCCCTTTCTGTCTGTAACCCTGTAAATTCCTCATTATCCTGTTCATTGGTTGCACTTTGCGTTGTCACTTCATAATTAGGAAAAAATAAGATGCTTTGTTACCCTGAAGTTGGAGTTTTTTATTCATTCACAAGATGTGGGCATTGCTTGCAAGGCCAGTGTTGTTGTCCACCCCTAATTGCCCTAGAGAAGGTGATGGTGAGCTGACACCTTGAACCACTGCAGTCCGTGTGGTGGAGGTACTCCCATAATCCTGTTGGGGAGGGTGTTCCAGGATTTTGACCCAGTGACGATGAAGGGACGGTGATGTATTTCCAAGTCTGGATGTTGTATGAACTGGAGGGAAATTTGCAGGTGGTGGGGTTCCCGTGCGCTTGCTGCCCTTGTCCTTCTAGGCAGTAGAAGCCGAGGGTTTGGAAGTTGCGATCGAAGAAGCCTTGGTGAGTTGCTGCAGTACATCTTGCAGATGTTACACACTACAGCTATGGTGTGCGGGTATTGGAGGGAATGAATGTTTAAGATGGTGGATAGGATGCCAATCAAGCAGGCTGCTTTGTCCTGAATGCTGCTAGGCTTGTTGTGTGTTGTTGGAGCTGCACTCATCCAGGCAAGTGGAGTGTATTTCATCACACTCCTGACATGTGCCAAGGTCTGTTGTTAAGTTGCAGTCAGATTCAGAGGTGAGTTGTTTGCTGCAGAATACCCAGCTTCTGACCTGCTCTTGTAGCTACAGTATTTATGTTGCTGGTCCAGTTAAGTTTCTGCTCAGTGTTGAATCCCAGGAGGCTGATGGTATGACTCAGTTGATTTCACAAAAATCAATCGTCATTTTTGTAATAAAAGTTTCTTAGAAATATATGGGACTGTTAAAGGTCTCTGACTACTCTCATGTTATATTCCGCTTGCAAAGTCTCATTGCCTTCCGTTTGTCCACTAAACTATTCAGATCCCCTATGTTTGCTCCTCTTGCTTCCTGTTATTTGCTGTACCCGTGCTGTTTTTATTTACCGTTTTGTGCATTCCATTTTCGATTCATTTATGTACAATGTAAACAATAATACTTTATTCATCATTTTCTTACATTCTGATGCAGCATTGACTACAACTCCCCTTTGCTTCCTCTGATTGAGCCAATTTTTGATTCACTCCAGGAGTTTGCCCCCTGCCAACAAGTTTAGTGCATTCCAGCCATTTGGGCTGATAGCACACATGACACTACGTCAAAAGGTTTGCCAAATTATGAATGTATAGTTCCTACTCATTACCCTTTAACCACTGGGTTTGTTTTCTCCAAAGGATTCTAGTTTATTTGATAGATGTGAAGCCAATGCTGACTCTCACTGATCCATTTTTCTTTACGTGCTTCATTTGTCCCTCCATCAAATTTTTTTTTTTACTTTTTCCAGTTCATGAATGTGCACATTTATAATTGTGAATGTACTTTGAGCAGATTCATGTTGGAAAAACCATTTACTTGATTTTAATCCAAGATTTTTTTTACAGTTTGTAGAAAATGGGTAAACAATGGCCAATGCAAATTGGCATAATTGACTGTTTTTTGGACAATACAATATTAATAAAATATTTGTACTTTTTTGTAACGTGTGTACGACTGTAGAAAAGTTTGAGCTGAACGTAATCATTCTGCTACAGATGCAACAAAACTGCAGTCAAATATTTAAATTAGATTGGAATTATCTCGGAGAAGGCTGACAGTTTTGATATAGTGAACAGGGAAAGAATATTTCCTTTGCTTGGGGCGTTAATGACAATGAATCATCAATTTAAAATTGTCATTGAGATTGAGAGAGGCCATGAGAAAAGAATATTATGCAGTGGGTCATTAGAACATGGAAATTTTTGCAGTGGGATTAGTTGGAAGCAGAACATCTTCTTAAAAAAAAAAAAATTTTGCAGAAATATTTGAAGCAGAGGGGAAGAGAGTGGGGCATTGGGATTAGTTTTGGATTGCTCCAGCAAAGACCTGGCACAAGCTGTGGGCCTCCTGTGCTGTAAATGATTGTGATTTCTATGTGAGACCCCTGCTACAAGTGGTTTCACACCTCTTTGCTTTAATGTGCATGAAAATTAGATTGGACCCAACTCCCAAAATTGTTCTGCAGTGATGTGAAAGTTGTAGTATAATGATGAGGAAAGAGAAGTTTCAGACTATAAAACTGAGAGGTAGTGATACACTATATGCAGGAATGTACATACATACATTTACCTGAAATCACACTGAGGCAGATGGGCATTAAACCAAAAATCACAACGGACCCCTAAAAGAGTCTTCAGGGAAATTAAGTGTACCCTTTGGGAACTTGTTGCCTGAGGCTTTTTTTGTGACAGCAGCTTACAGATGTGAGTCAGGCTGAAGACTCATAGGGCTTGGAAAACCTTCACTCTGTTACTGTTTTGTAGATTTCTGTTGTGTAGTTTTCTGCTGTGTTTAAAGATTTTAACGATTTGTTTGGCCAAAGCTCGTGGAATCGTGCCCACATGGATTTGTAGACAGAGTGTCTCCATCTCCACAGGTTAGTTTTCATTGCCTTGTACAAAGACATGTCTGGATCCACATGTTCCTTTCACCTCTGCACATTTTTAAACATTTATTGCTTTTGAAAGATGAGTAGGTGACAGTTTTCATACAAACAATGTCTCCATATTCTAACTAAGCTTTTCAAACAAGCCCATGTCCTTTAAACATCTGTAATAAAGTATGTAAATTAAACCAGTGTTTATGTGGTTCAACATAATGTCTCTGAGCAATTGATTATGAACAGCTTCTGGTTAAGATCAATCCATAACTGTCAACATTTTCACGAAACTACTCTCAAAAGGATTATAGTCAGTGCACTAAGTAATCAGTTGATTTTTTTTTCCAATATTCTTTACCGGAATAAGAAAAAACAAAAGATTACTACTTACTACTTATACTACTTATAAAAATGGTGTCAATTATGGATGCTATCTTTCTGACCTGCTAGCCTTCGGAATTCAAAGATTGTTTGCAACCTCAGAAATAAGCGCATCATGGGCTATATGATTTCCATTGAAATGTAAGTAAAAATGTTCAAGTACAATATTAACTGGAGAATTGGGATTTCAGTGCTTGCTGAAGGAAGTTGAATATATTGATCTATTGATTGTGATTCAGTAAATGGTGCAATAAATATCTACCAAAGGACTGAATGTGCTGATGTAAAATTCCATTATTAGAAGAATTGAATTGTTCCTGTGCCTCCAATCCCTCCCTGAACTCCTCCATCACCTCTGCATAAAATTCATAAAGATAATTACAGATGAAGTCAATTTAACTCATCATAATTTATCCATCAAGAGCTTCTCATGACCCCTTTTGATCTTTCAAAATCTGAGCATATTTTTGGTAAGAGGGATGAACTAGGAAATTACAGGCCTATTCGTCTGACAGTTGTAGTGGGGAAACTACTAAAATCTGTTATTAGGGACAAAGTGATTGAGTATTTGGATAAATATGAACCGATCAGAGATAGCCAGCATGGATTTGTAAAGGGTAAGTCATGTCTAATGAACCTAGTTGAATTTTTTGATGAGGTAACTAAAAGTGTAGATAAGGGAGTGTCTATGTATGTTATTTATATTTCCAGAAGGCATTTGACAAGATTCCATACAAGGGACTGTTCGCAAAAATGTGTACACATAGAATTGGAGGCAACCTGTTGGCTTGGATATGAAATTGGTTAGGAAGTAAGAGACAGAGGTAGGGATAAATGGGTATGTACATAAATTGGCAGCATGTAACTAGTGACTTCAGGGATCAGTACTGGGGTCACAGCTTTTTTACTACATTTATAAATGACTTGGATGAAGGAATGGAGAGCCATATATCTAAATTTGATGACAACGGTGAGTTAGGTGGCATAGTCAATAATGTAGATTGGAGCAGAAAATTGCAAAGGGAAATTGATAAAGTGAGTGGGTAAAATGTAGCGAATGTGGGAAAGTGTGTGGTCATTCACATCTGACTTAAAGATAGGTCAGAGTAAATAATGAGAAGCTCGGAACTATGCATGAGCATGGAAATTTAGGGGTCTAAGTACAGAAATCACTAAAAGCTCGTGGACAGGTATAAAAATATAATTAAAAAGCTTAATAGAATGTTAGCCTTGATCTCACGAGGGTTGGAATACCAAGAGGTAGAAATTACAGCTGTACAGATCTCTAGTTAGACGCCATCTAGAGTGCTGCATTCAGTTCTGGGCACTGCATCTCAGGGAGGATATATTGGCCTTGGAGGGGGTGCAGTGCAGATTCACCACAATGATAACACAGTCAAAGAGCATAATTATGAGGACAGTTTGCCTATTCTAGGCTTGTATTCCCTTGACTATAGAAATTTAAGGATGAACTGATTGAAGTGTTTAAGATACTTAAAAGATTTCATATTGTAGAAGAGCTAAACTATTTTCTGTGGTGGAGAGTCCAGCGCAAAGGTGCGTGACCTTAAAATTAGAGCGAGGCCCTTTACGGGTGATGTCAGAAAGCACATCTTCATACAAAGTGTAGTAGGAATCTGCAACCCTCGCCCCCCGCCCCCCACCACCAAAAAAAAGTAAAATTGAAAATTTCAAAACTGTGATTGATAGATTTTTGTTAGGCAAGGACATTGAGGGCAACAGAACCAAGGCAGTTGTGGGGGGTGGGGGACGGTGGTAGTGGGCTGGCGTGGGGGGTGGTAGATGGAGTTAAGGTACAAATTAGCCTTAATCTAATTGAATGGCCGAACAGGCTTGAAGGGCTAATTGGCTGCTTTTGGTCCTATGTTTGTTTCCACGAATCTTCCTGGTCAACTGTTCCGTGCATTGATCACTCTATGTGAAGAAGAATTTACTGACATGAACAGTTTTCACTAGCTGGATGTAGTGTTCCCATGTCCTGCTCTGAAAATGTAATGTTTTTTTATTTGTTTTTGAGATGTGAGCTTCGCTAGCAAGGCCAGTAAGTATTCCCCATCCCTAATTGCCCTTGAGCAGGTGGTGGTGAGCCATATTATTGAACCGCTGCAGTCCACATGGTGTAGGTACACTCACAGTGCTGTTAGTGAGGGAGTTCCAGGATTTTGACCCAGTGGCGATGAAGGAATGGTGATATAGTTCCAAGTCAGGATGGTGAGTGATTTGCAGGGGGACTTGCAGGTGACGTTCCCATGCATCTACTCCCTTGGCCTTCTAGGTGGTAGAGGTCGTGGATTTGGAAGGTGCTGTCGAAGGAGCCTTGACGAATTGGTGCAGTGCTCTTGTAGGTGGTGCACACAGCTACCACTGTGCTCTGGTGGTGGAAGGAGCGAATGTTGAAGGTGGTGGATGGGGTGCTGATCAAGCAGGGTGCTTTGTCTTGAATGGTGTCGAGCTTGTTGCGTGTTGTTGGAGCTGCATTCATCCAGACAAATAGAGAGTATTCCATCACACCGCTGACTTGTGCCTTGTAGATGATGGACAGGCTTCGGGGAGTCAGGAGGTGAGTTACTCGCCCCAGAATTCCTCACCTGCTCTTGTAGCCACAGTATTTATGTGACTGGTTCAGTTAAATATTTATAGTAACATTCTGGATTTAGTTTTGCCATTTCCCTATCTTAGATACCTCAATAGGATATCTCTGACGCCCCTTATCAAAGCTAAAAAGTTCAATTATCTTTCCTCAAAACTTGGAATCAACATTGTGGCTCTTAGCTGTACCGCCTTTGGAGATTGAATATCACTCTGGTGTTTGGGTCAACAGAATTGGACACAGTATTGAGCGTGTGGAATAATCAGAACACTCTCCACTTGGTTATGACTTCCTCTGACTTGTATTTTACTGCTCAACAGTCTTTTATGCTTTGTTGATTGCTACTCTGCATTGGTTTGATATGTTTAGGTTTGAGTTTATTAAGACTTCTAGGTCTCTTTCGACTTCCTCCTCGGCTCTTCTAACTCCATTCCTGTCGTGTGTGTGTGTGGCTTGCTTATTCGTCCTGGATGTCGGGAATGACTGCATTAAATTTTATTTGCTGTTTTTCTATCTACTTATATTTTATGCAAGTCATTCTATAATTTCTGGACAGTCCTCTCTGAATCCACTACCCCACCTCATTAGCTATCCTCAGCATATTTGACCACTGGATTCAGTACTTGCCAATTTCTTATCAATTCACGACATTCACCAGAAATCCCTAAAGTTTTAGTTTAAATAATAACGTTTCATGTAGAACTTTATCAGTTGTCTTTTGGAAGTGTAGGTGCATAGAGTCTACCACAATCCACTTGGGTTTGCTCTTCCTCAAAAAGTCGAGGTTCATCAGGTCGAATCTTTCCACGCTTGGTCTGTGTTGCTGCTGTTTTATCACGCTGTACTATTCTACAGATAATCAAATTTATTCCATTTAAAATCATTATTTTACACAGAATGAAAGTAAGGCTAATGACCCTGTAGTTGCATGTGTCTGTTTTGTGCCACTTTTAGAATATGGGCAACACAATATCCTGTTTCCAATTACTGGTACTTTCCCAATCTGCAGTCATTGCCTGTGCTTTGCAGATCTCCTGGTTAATCTCCCACAGCACTCTGGGTTAAATACGATCTATCCTGGAGATCTATTTGCTTTGAGGTCTTTAAGCCTGCTTAGGACTTTCATCCCATTTACATCAGTCATTGGTTTAAATAAGTTTCTCTGTAGGGAGGACATGAGGCTCATGTCTTTACTTTTTCAAGTGCTTACAAGGGAATCATTCAGGCTAATAACTATCTTGTGCTCACTGTCATTGTTGATTCTGTTTGCATCTTTTCTTACTGTCCTATTACTGTTATAGAACTGAAACGATTTCTTGTTATTATGTTTAACCACTGCTTTTCTGTTCATATAGCATTATGTGTCTCAGTGGTTACAAAGTTCTTAGCATGCAATGAATAACTTTGAAGTGAAGTGACTGTTATATTGATAGATATGGCAGTTATTTTGTACAAGCAAGATCCTACCAGCAGCAATGAGATGAATTACTAGTTAATCTATTTTTGGTTTTGGGAGAGCAGTGTTGGGCCATGATATCAATAGAATCTGCAGCTCTACGAATGGTTCCATTTGATCTTTAACATCTACCTGAATGTCTTAGGTCTTTCTTTCAGATGTGCTAAATGGGGCCTCACTTCAATATTTGGACAAAAATTGACACCTTCAACAATGTATCACATCCTCTATTCCATTGGAGTGCCAATTTCGACTATGGTCCTCCTGCAGTGGGCTTAAATCCCCAGCTTTCTCACTGAGACAAAAGTTCACAATGCATTCAACATTGAAACATTGGGGCAGCTGTGAGGCCACATTTGACTATTCTTGACGTAACCTGCCCTCACATGACCCTGGTTCTCTGTGTCTGTCTTCACTTTTGATTTATTTTTTATTTGTTTTACATTTTTTTTCTCCGAACTGTGACTGGTAAGCTGATTGATTTTCTTTCCTAACAGTATTTGAATGTTGTGTTGCTAACATAAACTTGTACTCCTGAAGTCAGTTTGTATCATTCTAATTCATCATTTTAACTTAAAAATGGAAAAAAATCTAAGGCAAATAAATACAAATGCTGACTTTAGTGACTGAAAGTTCACTTGTAAGAGACAAACTTGTTCATTTGTCCTGTGGTATAGTATGTTGGGACTGGAAATGCTTATTTTTAGACTAGACTGAAGAGTTGAGAGTATAGCTTAGAGATACAGCACTGAAACAGGCCCTTCAGCCCACCGAGTCTGTGCCGACCATCAACCACCCATTTATACTAATCCTACACTAATTCCATATTCCTACCACATCCCCACCTGTCCCTATATTTCCCTACCACCTACCTATACTAGGGGCAATTTATAATGGCCAATTTACCTATCAACCTGCAAGTCTTTTGGTCATGTGGGAGGAAACCGGAGCACCCGGAGGAAACCCACGCAGACACAGGGAGAACTTACAAACTCCACACAGGCAGTACCCAGAATTGAACCCGGGTTGCTGGAGCTGTGAGGCTGCGGTGCTAACCACTGCGCCACTGTGCCGCGTATAATTTTGTTTGGATTTTTATTCAGATGTGCTAAAATTCAGCTATTCATGAAGACTAATCTGTGATATCCTCTGCAGAGATTTCTAAGGGAAATAGTTGACCTCTTTCTCACTGGGTTTCTGGCAATCAAGGACAGCTTATTTTACTAATCAGCTAATGTCATTGTGCTGTGCCTTTTTACTAATAAGTAATATCAACTGAAGACCAGTTGATTAAAAATTCTGTGGGTGGCGGATTTCCTGAAAATATTGCCCCCATCCAAATTTGCAAAAAGACCGTGTCAGCCTGTTAGACATGCAAAGCTAAACTCTACAGAGGCATAGAAGTCAAGAAATCTGGTTAGTAAATTGTTTGACCTCACCATGATGCCACTGAATACTGGTGGTACTGGAAGACAAAATTGTCTATAAACTGAAATGAGATGAAATCCATTTGATCTATTATGGTTTTTATTAATCATCATGGGAAAGCTATTTCTGTATGAAAATTGAAAACATTGGTTAATTTGACTTGATTGGAGCAAAACCAAATTAAATATAATTATCTTGCTGAACAGTTTGTAGTCTTAGTTTATCATTCTTGCACATCTGCATTGCTTTTGTATTATCTGTACTATATGCTTTATTTTCTTCCCCCTCTAAATAGATGCACCCTACAATATATGTAGCAATTTTGTTTGCTTATTTGCTGCTAACTTGAGATTCTTAGAATTCTTTTGTTGAAAGTTTTATGTTGGTGGTTGTGTTTATACTTATTCTTTAAAGTGTAAGTACCTGAAGTATATATTAACATTGCTTAGAATGGATAAGTCACCTGGTACAGATGGCTTGCATACCAGGTTACTAAAGAAAATGGGAGTGGAGATAGCAGAATGGCTTGCCATAATCTTCCAATCTACCCTAGATACGGGGGGGGGGTGGGGGTTGCCAGGGGATTGGAGAGTGGCAAATGTAACACCCTTATTCAAAAAACGGTATAAAGATGTTCCTAGTAGTTATAAGCCGGTCAGTTGAACATCTGGTGGGGAAGGTGTTAGGAACAATAATCAGGGAAAAATTCAACAGGCACTTGGAGAGCTTTGAGTCAATTAGGGAAAGCCATCATGGATTTGTAAAAGGCAGATCATACTTGAACTAATCTGATTTTCTTTTTGAAGAAGTAACAGAGAAGGTTGATGAAGGGCAAGCAATGGATGTTATCGATGTGGATTTGAAGAGAGCATTTGACAAAGTGCCACATAAAAGGCTGGTTAACAAAATTGAGGCTCATGGAATAGGAGGGTTAGTGTCAGCTTGGATTAAAAAAATTGTCTTAAGGAAAAAAAGCGAGCCATGGTAAATGGTTGTTCTTCAGACTAGAGGATGGTAGACAGTGGTGTTCCTGAAAGGTCAGTGCTAGAACCACTATTTTTTTTGATGTATATAAATGACTTGGGACTGATTGTATTGCTCTAGAGAGATGACATGGCCTCGATGGGCTGAATGGCCTCCTTCTGTGTCGCGAAGACTCTCAATGCTTATGAATGGTTTAGCTGGTGAAGGCAGTGAGAAGCTAGGTCATTCAGATCTGGAAAGTCTCAGGTTTGATTCTCAGTAGGTGTTGATTCATTGCAGTATCAACATCCGATTTATTGAGATAGAAATCATTTGGTGGAGATGGAACAATGGAAAGGATTGGTTTGACTGGAAGTTGCTGTCAGGCATGGGTAAAAGATCCAACCGGATCTAGAGTTGCAGCCCATTGTATATAAAACTTGAAATAAAGTGCACATAAAAGATACACCCAAGGTAGCAATTCAGCAGTTAAAAGGCATGAGCCATATTGGCCCAACCTCAATCAAAGTTGCAGTTGTGTGCATAGAAGCTGCAGTGAAGGATTTAACCTGAGTTACATCTCAGGAGTTGAGATCTTATCCAAAATTCTGACTCCCACTATTGTGTTTTTTGAATAATTATAAACAAGGGTGATTGGAGTAGAGATAATCTAGTTGTAGGGCCTTTTACTTGTTAATACCAAAGAGTGTGCACAATTATTTAAAGATACTTAGCAAAGGGAGTCTAAAGCAGTTGTACATTTCATGACAGTGGAACCTGGAGAAAGGGTTTATCAGGGTACTATTGAACAAAATGCACACTTTCCTTTCCCATTTCTATTTTGTGAAATTAAATCTTAATTCTTCACCATTTCAACTGAAATCAGGCAATTCAGCGTTCATGAAGGATCTGGAAACTTAATGGTGTGTATGGTTGAGTATCAACCACTAAACTCTTATTGACACTGATGCAAAGGGTTTTTAAAGATTTTGTTGAAAGTGTTATGTTAGCAGAGCAGAATGTTCTCTTGCAATCTGTTTTAAGGTTTTTTTTCCTTTCTAAACTGGGGCAGTGCTTCAAACTAGTACTGGAGAGATATAAGTATTGTATTAACTTTGTAGTTATCTGGTTAAACTACCTAATATAGCTACAAATTTATCAGTGTTATTTCTAAACTTGAAACCTTATTAGTTCAATAAGTCGCAATAGAGATGACAGGGCAGGTGATGTGTTGCAGCTATAGCATGTGGGAGCTGGTGGACACCAGTGCGATCCACTGCAACCACATCTGCAGTAAGTGTCTGCAGCTTGAGGTACCTCGGCTCAAAGTTGATGAACTGGAGTTGGAGATTCAGACACTGATGCATCAGGAAGGGAGAAAGTTACCTGGACACTTTGTCCCAGGAGGCAGTCACGCCCCTTAAGCTAGGTACTTCAGATTTGGTCTGTGGTCAAGAACAGGAGGGTATGATCAGGCGTGAGGCAGGTATGGGGATCCAGAAGGTAGCAATGGAGGAGCCTCCGCCGTTGCACTTGTCCAACAGTTTTGAGGTTCTTTCATCTTGTGTGGATGAGAGCAGGGGCTGCAGGGACAATGAGCAAACTGACCCCAGCACCATGGTGCAGGAGGCCGTTCAAGTTGGGGGAGTAAAAAGAAATGTATAATATGGTACGGTATAGTTAGAGGGGATAGATACTATTCTCTGCAGCTGAGAGTGTGAGTCCCAAAGGCTGTGTTTTGTCTGGTCCCAGAGTTAAAAGGACATCTCCTTGGGGCTGGAGAGGAAGTTGGAGTAGGAGGGGAAGAATTCAGTTGTTGTGGTCCATGTGAGTACCAACAACACAGGCAGGACTAAGAAAGAGGTTCTGCTGAGGGAGTCTGAGCAGCTAGGGGGTAAATTAAAAAGCAGAATCACAAAGGTGGTAATCTCTGGATTACTATCTGAGCCAGGAGCAAATTGGCATAGGCTAAATAGGATCAGAGAGTTGAATGCGTGGCTCAAAGATTGGTGTGGGAGAAAGAGCTGTACAGTTGGGATAGCCTTCACCTGAACTGTGCTGGAACCAGTGTCCTGGCAAATCATACAGTGGCTGTAGAGAGGGCTTTAAACTTAAAGTTGGGGGGGGCGGTGGTGTGTGGTTTCAGATGAGGGTAATTTAGAAAGTTAACGAGGACGGACAAGGCAATAGTGCAGGGTAGCGATAAGGGTAATGATAACCAGAGTGTGACAGGAAGAGACAGCGTACAAGCTTAAGATTGCACCAGCAAATAAGGTCAGAGTAAGGAAAAATGGTAAAGACAGAATTAAAGGCTCTTTATCTGAATGCCCGCAACATTCATAACAAGATAGATGAATTGAAAGCACAAATAGAAATAAATACCATTGCAGAGACGTGGTTGCAAGATGACCAAGGCTGGGAACTAAATATTTAAGGTTATTTGGCATTTCGTAAGGATAGAAGGAAAGGAAAAGGAGCTTGGGTAGCTCTGTTAATAAAGGAAGAGATCAGTACAATAGTGAGAAATTATCTTGGCATGGAAGATCAAGATGTAGAATCAGTTTGGGTGGAGATAAGAAATAACAAAGGAAGGAAGTCACTGGTGGAGTAGTTTATAGGCCCCCTAACTCAGTAGAACTGAATATAAATCAAGAAATAATGGGGCTTGTAGGAAAAATACTACAATAATCGTGGGTGTTTAAATCTAAATATAGATTGGACTAATCAAATTGACAAAGGTAACCTGGAGAATGAGTTCATAGAGTTCATATTTGGGACAGTTCCGTCGAACAATACATTTTGGAACCAACCCAGGAACAGGCTATTTTAGACCTTGTAATGAGACCGGATTAATAAACGATCTCATAGTAAAGGATCCTCTAGGCAAGAGTGATCATAACATGATGGAATTTCACATTCAGTTTGAGGGTGAGAAGGTTGGGTCGGAAACTAGTGCCTTAAACATAAAGGCAATTACAAGGGTATGAAGACAGAGTTGGCTAAAGCAGACTGGGAAATTAAGTTAAAAGATAAGACAGTAGAGAAGCAGTGGCAGGCATTTAAGAAGATATTTCATAACTTTCAACAAGGATGTATTGAGAAAGACTCCATGAGAAGGATCTGTGGCTAACTAAGCAAGTTAAGGATGGTATCAAATTGAAAGAAAAGGTGTACAATGCTGCAAATATTAATGGTAGGCCAGAAGATAGGGAAAATTTTAGAAACCAGCAGAGGATGACTTTAAAAAAAAAAGAGAAATTAAAGTGCGAGAGTAAACTAGAAATATAAAACAGACAGTTAAAAACTTCTACAAGTATATTTTAAAAAAAAAAGAGTAGCTAAAGTAATTGTTGGTCCCTTAGAAGATGAGACTGGGGAATTAATAATGGAAAACAAGGAAATGGCAGAAATTTTGAGCAAGTATTTTGTATCTGTCTTCACAGTAGAAGGCTCAAAAAGCATCCTAACAATAGCAGAAAATCAAGAGGCAAAAGGGAGGGAGAAACCTAAAACAATCGCTATCATTTGAGAAAAATACTAGGAAAACGAATAGGACTAAAGGCTGACAAGTCTCCTGGGCCTGATAGCCTGCATTCTGGGATCTTAAAAGAAGTGGCTACAGAGATACTGGATGCATTGGTTGTAATCTTCCAAAATTCCCTAGATTCTGGAAAGACCCCAGCGGATTGGAAAACAGCAAATGTACCACTTCTATTCGAGAAATGGGTGAAGGACAGGCAACAGAAAACGGGAAACTGTAGGCCAGTTAGCCTAACATCTGTCATTGAGAAAATGCTGGAATCCGTTATTAAGGAAATAGTAGCAGGACATTTAGAATGTCATAATGCAATCAAGCAGAGTCAACATGGTATTATGAAAGGGGAATAGTGTTTGATAGATTTATTAGAGTTCTTTGAGGATGTAAGAAGTAGGGTGAATAAAGGATTAATATTTGGATTTACAAAAGGCATTTACTAAGATATGTAAAAGATTACTGCACAAGCTAAGAGCTCATGGTGTTGAGGGTGATATATTTGCATGGATAGAGGATTGGCTAACTAACAGGAAGCAGAGAGTCAGGATAATGGAGCATTTTGATTTTAGCAAACTGTAACTAGTGGGGTGCCACAGGGATCAGTGCTGGGGCCTCAAATATTTATGATCTATATTAATGACTTGGATGAAGGGACCAAGTGTATTGTAGTCAAATGTGCGGACAATACAGAGACAGGTAGGAAAGCAAGTTGTGAGGGTAACGCAGAGTGTCTGTAAAGGGATATAGATAGGTTAAGTGAGTAGGCAAAAATTTGGCAGACGGAGTATAATGTGCGAAAATGTGAGGTTGACCACATTGGCAGGAAGAATAGAAAAGCATTTACATGGAGAGAGACTGCGGAATGCTATGGTACCAAGGGATATGGGTGTCCTTGTACATGAATCACAAAAAGTTAGCGTGCAGGTACAGCAAGTAATTTGGAAGACAAATGGAATGTTGGCACTTATTGCAAGGGGGATGGGGTATAAAAGTAGGGAAGTCTCGCTACGCTGTACAGGGCATTGGTGAGACTACACCTAGAGTACTGCTTACAGTTTTGATCTAAAAACAGAAAGTACTGCAAATACTCAGCAGGCCAGGCAGAATCTGTGACGAGAGAAGCAGAGTTAACATTTCAGGTCTGTGACCACTTTCCGTTTTTATTTCAGATTTCCAGCATCTGTAGTATTTTACTGTTTTGGTCTCCTTATTTAAGGAGGGATGTATTTGCATTAGAATTAGTTCAGGGAAGGTTCACTGGGCTGATTCCTCTGATGAAGGAGATGTCTTATGAGGAAGGGTTGTGCCCAAGACTCATTAGAGTTTGGAAGAATGAGAGGTGATCTTATTGAAACATATAAGATTTTGTGGGGGCTTGACAGGGTAGATACTGAGACGATATTTCCCCTCATGGGGGAATCTAGAACTAGGGGGCACAGTTTCAAAATAAGGGATCTCCCATTTAAGACCGGGCTGAGGAGGAATTTCTTCTCTCACAGGGTCGTTAATCTTTGGAATTCTCTTCTCCAGAAAGCAGTGGAGGCTGGGTCATTGAATATATTCAAGGCTGAATTATACAGATTTTTTTAATCTGCTAAGGAGTCAAGGGTTATGGGGACAGGCAGGAAAATGGAGTTAAGACCATAATCAGATCAGCCATGATCTTATTGAATGGTGGAACAGGCTCGAGGGGCTGAATGGCCTCCTCCTGCTCCTATTTCTTATGTTTTTCTGCCACCAGTAGTTTTTGTTAAATGTGTGTCAGTCGTGCAAAGTCCATCTATGTCTGAGGTGGTGATGAGTTTTCTCATTATCTGAGCAACTGGCAATTTGATAGAGCACCTGAGGAAAGGGGCACGAAGAATCCCAGTAAGTGTAAAAGGCAATATACTGCGGATGTTGGAAATCTGAACTATAAACAGAAAATGATTTAAGTACTCAGCAGAAAGGCAAAATCCTGTTGATGCTGGAAATCTGAAATATAAACAGAAAATGTTGGATAAGCTTAGCTGCCTGACCTGAGTATTTCCAGCATTGTCTGTTGATCCAGCAAGTGTAAATATGGATTAGAATTTTTTAAAGTTATTATATCATTTCAATCTAAATTATTTAAAATAATTTCCTACTTTGTATTGTATTAATTGAATGGTAAACTTTAATTTTAGGGCTTGAATTTTTACTGTCTCTCCAAGTGAGTTCGTTTTACAAAAAAGTTGTTGCATATGTCTAATAATTGAGAATAATTGCAGTATTACCTGATGTAAATCCCCCATTATAATGCCACAAAATTGAAGTCTAAAGAACAGCTTGAGAAAATTGCCATTATTCTTTCATTCTCCACACACCATTGGAATATACCTATGTTGATTGGTTCTGGACAGACACATGCTGAGAATGCACATGAATATCATCATGATGCTGCAGATTGATGGTGTTTTGCATAGTTGTCTACTGCTGCATTGTGCAGATCTAACTCCCACACGATTATGGCAGTTTGCTTTTTCCCAGCTGAGGATTTGTTGCTCCTTGCATGTGAAGCCTCTTTGCCAAAGTTTGGGACAAACTCTTAAGCCTCCCTACAGGAGGTTGATGAGATAAGAGTATCAATTTTTCAGTTATCTAAACCAGCTTGGGTTTTTCTTTTCTAGTTTTCCCTGGGCCGTAAGATGTCAGTACAGTAGCAAATCTCTAGAAAATACTAAACCGACCTTTTACAGCACAAAACGAAACAAAGCTATGCTTTTTAGGTCATGTGGTAATACTGGCAACGAATCCAATACTAACCTTTATACTCATATAGGCAGTAAATAAAACAGGCAAAACGAACAAGAACATTGATATACATGGAGCTAAAGCACAAATTTGACTTTTACTGTTGAGCAAGGAATGTGTCCCCCAGCTGGGTTGTGGTCATACAGTCTACCTTTTAGCCTTGAGTCGTTCAGTATATTACTTGAATCAAAAGAAAGCTTAATATTCCCCCAGTTGAGTCAGCATATCTCAGCTAACATTTATCAGTGGGTTTATATATTGTATGAAGTGCAGCAGTTGAGTCAAAGTTGCTGATGTTCCCAGTTGCTGTATAAAAATACTTGTCAGCCAAACAGGATACTACAACTTGTGAAATTTGCTGTGGGAGAATGAATGCACCTGTGAGAAATGGGTGAAGCACTTAAGTCACATGTTAGGAACAAGTACAATTAGCCTCAGAGATCCAAACACCCCTTTCGGATATCACCAAACGTACGTCTGCAGCAATAGGTCTGGGTGACCCTTTTCCTGCTCGTGAATGTTTTTTGTGTTTTTTTCCTCCATTTGCATTACCTTAGAAGTAATTTAAAATGTGCAGGCAGACTGAACAAATAAATTGTACTGCTAACTACTTATTGGCCCTGTCAACTAAGCTTCTGAATGAGGAATTGCCCACCGATGAGGCAATAGCCACCCTTTCCAAATCTCAGCACAAAATGTCAACAACAAGCTAGCAGGTAAATAATCACAACTAGCAATGAATTGCGTTGGCATTGAAGACCAGTTTCCAAGTTTCAATGAACCATCGGCAGCACTTTTGACACCCCTATGCTATGTAGTTTTTTTTTATTTGTTCATGGGATGTGAGCATTGTTGGCAAAGCCAGCATCTATTGCTCATCCCTAATTGTCCTTGAGAAGGTGGTGAGGAGTCGCCTTCTTGAGCCATTGCATCCTTAAGCTGTAGGTACACCCAGAGGGAGGGATTTCCAGAATTTTGACCCAGCAATAGTGAAGGATAGGTGATATATTTCCAAGTTAGGATGGTGCGTGACTTGGAGGGGAACTTGCAGTTAGTGGTGTTCCCATGCACCTGTTGCCTTTGTTTCTCTAGATTGTAGAGGTTGCGTGTTTGGAAGGTGCTTTCGAAGGACCCTTGGTGGTACGACCGACCGCTCCTGTTAAAGCCCGCAGTCAAAATATACAATTCTGATTATGGTGGGAGAAATGCACTGTTAATTCTGTCCTGTCGCTGCACAGATCGCCTAACATATCATTTAAAACTTTCCAAATTAAAGGAAAACCCAGTCAAATTGTACCATCTATTAACCCCAGAATGAGGCTAACCAAACCAGGTGCCTTTAAATCAACAAATTAACTGTTTAATTAGAAAAAACTAAAGTCTTAAACACTATGAAGATATAAACAACATTTATAATAGAAAAATTAGAGTCCTTGCAAATTTACAGTCCAATGTTGCTTGAAGTCCTCACAGCTGTCTGATGGGGAAAAAAGATTCTTCCACAGTAGAAGGCTCCGTAGTCTAACTCCAGCTGTAAGTGATGCTTCCTTCTTCAGCGAATTTCAACAATTAACAACTTGCAAATACTTTCAATGTAATCAATCTTACTTTAGAGTTTTTGAGGGATAAAAGATTGTCACAGTCAAACTTCCCTTCCTTCAGTTCAAATTATCAGAGACCTCTGTTTTGGCTTGACCTTTTTAGAATTTTGAGATGAATTAAACAGACTAAAATTCTCTTCCTTCAGTTTAAATGGCTGAGAGCTCTTTTTCAGGTGCTGACACCACAGCTGTCCCTGTTTGTGTTCTATTAGAACAGACTGTCTTCAACTAAAAATCCAGTTCAAAATTGAATTGTAACAAATGTATCCCTTGATACTCACTCCAAGTGGCTGTATCTATGGTAATGAGAATGCACCCTTTGAATCGCAGTATCAGTATGGTTGTAACCAACAGCAACCGAAAATGCATTTTCTCTAACCCCTGAGGCTTGTTGGTTCTTAAAGCAGTACTGATCCTTTGCAAGCTTTAAAGGCAAACCGCGTATTCCCGGAAAAAAAAACTACAGGACCATGACATTGGCGAGTTGCTGCAGGGAATCTTGTAGGTGGTCCATGCTGCTGCCACTGTGTGCTGGTGATGGAGAGAATTTTTGAGGGGTGGATGGGGTGCCAATCAAGCGGGCTGCTTTGTTCTGGATGTTGTCGAGCGTCTTGACTGTTTTGGAGCTGCACTCATCTAGGCAAGTGGAGGATATTCCATCGCACTCCTGACGTTCCTTGTCGATGGTGGACAGGCTTTGGGGAGTCAGGAGGTGAGTTACTCTTAGCAGAATTCCCAGCCTTTGACCTGCTCTTGTAGCCACAGTATTTATGTGGCTGATCCAGTTAAGTTTCTGGTCAATGGTAACCCCCAGGATGTTGTTAGTGGATTCAGCAATGGTAATGCCGTTGAATATCAAGGGAGATCGTTAACTTCTGTCTTGTTGGAGATTGTCATAGCCTGGCACTTTGTGTGGCACGAATGTTACTTGCCTCTTATCAGCCTTAGCCAGAATGTTGTCCAGATCTTGCTGTCTGCAGTCACGGAGTGCTTCATTATCTGAGGAGTTGAAAATGGGACTGAACACTGTGCAATCATCAGCGAACATCCCCACTCTGACCCCACTTCTGATCTTATGATTCAGGGAAGGTTCTTGATGAAGCAGCTGAAGATGATTGGGCCTAGGACAATGTCCTGGGGTTGAGATGATGTTGCAGAGTTCTGAGTATTTGTATTTGTTGGATTGAACTATGTTGCCAGATGAGAAATACTCACTTATTTACTAAACTTTACTCAGCACTTAAAAGCTGATTTGGACGATCAATCGTGTTAGCTGATGTTATGGCTTTCATTGCAAGGACTAACTTCCTCTAAAACATGTATGACTTTTCTACATTCCTGCAAGGTATGAATGATTTGGAATGAAGAAGATAGAAAGACAGATTGCTTACTTATTTACCAATAGAGTCTTTTTCATTCTTCAAATGATGCGAAATCCCACGTACCACAGTCGCACCTGTCTGTTCCTTCTTTAGGGTTGTAAGTGTTAAGTGATTACTTTTAGTTTAGCTTCAGGCCAAAACAGACTGTTGCAATTATGCTTTTGGGCTTTACATGATGCTGAAGTAGGAGATCATTCATGCAATCCCCTTATCTGCAATGGCATAGTCATGTATGTGCTCAGTTCATAGTTCTCCTGGAGATTATCAAACTAGGCTAAACTCCAACTGTGTGTAAAGGATGCATATCATTTAACCATTACAGAAGTTCATACTAGGTAAATAATCAATTTTTCTTGTGATGGTTCATACCATCATCACCACATGAAGTATTCTGAGTGAATTACATTATAAACTAAAATTAAACATGATGCAGTAGTGAATGAGTGAATTTCATTTAAGCCCAGAGATCTGATCTTTGCCAGACCTGCTGAGTGGTTCCAGCATTTCTTGTTTTTATATTAGATCTGATCTTTTGTTGACCTGAAATACTGGCTGCAGTCCCATCTTATCATATTGTCATTGAAGCAGAAACGTCACAGTTTTTTGAATTTCTTTTATGCTGGCATATTATCCATTGGTGATGAACAGTTTTATGGTTGGAGTGAGAACAGCCAACCCCTGAAGTTGTTAGTTCTAATAATCTGATTTAAAACAAATGCCTGTATTAAAGCTGCTAGAACAAATAGTACTTTCAACAAAGCGTGACTGAGAATATAGAGTTTGCAAGGTGAAGTTATATGACAGGCAGTCTTGTGCAAATATCTAATTATTTGCAAACCACACCTATAAATTAGTAATTGATGGTGAAAAATGAAAAAATCAAACCCATCGGATTAGAGGAGCTTTGCTGTCAAATTGGCTGAATGATGCTTGCAGATCACTTTTTCTCCAAGAACCTTGAACTTTTTTTTTAAAAGTGATGTCGTTCTCTATCAAATAAAACAATAGTTCAATTTATTCATGTAGTTAGAGTTGATTAGATAATAAGCCTTCAATAAACCACTCTGAGCAACTTCATAAAAGTGTAAACTATTTATTCCAGTAGCACAACGAGAACTAGATGGATATTGTTACGAACGAGGTGGAGGAGTGCACTGTCTTTCTCTCGTTCCACTTCTCCACAGGTCACAACATATATTTAAATATTTACCCAGTTACCGATGCGGTCAATCATAGACTCTACGCTTTACCCCAGAATAAAATACACCAACCAGGTTTCTTTAATAAACAACAAAATTAGCAGTTTATTATAAAACAAGACTTAACCAGTAACGAAGCAAAGCATTAACACACACACACTGAAATATGAAAGTTCCCTTTTACCTTAGTGTCTCACACACACAAGCGTGCACACGCACGCACACCCCGGTTAACCGAAAAATAGAGATTTTCTCTTCAGCGCTCAGTTACAAAAAAAGAGACAAAGAAGAATACTTTAGCCAAATACTTGCTAATTCTTGAAGAAAAAAAAGAGAAGATATGGAAAGATGTCAGTTGTCCCTTTTAGGTTTGGTGTCCCAAATATGCATAGACGGCTGTCACTGGGATCTTCTTAGAACAGTTCTTTTCAGGTGACGTTGAAGATCACTTTGGCAGGCTTTCCAGCAGAAGTACGGCAACAGGGGTTTCTGGCAGACCTTACAGGAGGAATGCAGCATCAATTTCTCTATTTCTTAGACTCGTTTCTAAGAGCTTCTCAAAGAGATGGAAAAGCTGGCAGACTTTTTTTTAAAAGAGATCGAGAACGCTGAGCTGGGGTTTTGTCCTTGGCAGGGTGATTTAAAACTTCTTTCAAAACACTCTCCATACCCCAGCTGACTGTCCAAAGCGAAACCACAACAATATCTCAAGAGTCAAGCCTCCTGACCCCTATAAATCTTGACCTGTCACTTCTCTGTAAGCATCTCCCCCAAGTCAAAAAGCCTCTGCTGAGTATTTATCTGAAGACAGGTGACTTACAGGAAATTAAAAGCAAAATACTGCAGATGCTGGAAATCTGAAATAAAAACAAAGTGCTGGAAATACTCAGCAGGTCAATTAGCATCTGTGGAGAGAGAACCAGAGTTAACATTTCAGGTCTGTGACCTTCCATCTGAACTGGCAAAGGTTTGAAAAGAATTTAGGTTTTAAGAAACTGAGGGTGGGGGCTGGTGTTTGGTGGGGAAGAGAACTAAAGGGATGATGTGAGATAGGGCAGAGGGCAGGAGAGATTAAATAGCAAAGTTGTCATGGGACAAAGGCAAAAAGCATGTTCATGCTTGTGGTGAAAGAAAAAGCATTAGTCCAGAGAGAGTGTTAAGGCAGAATAATGAGCAGCTCTGTCCACGTGAAAAACAGGCACATGGTTAAAAAATAAAATAAAATCAGGAAATTTGCCATCCACTTACCTGATCTGGCTGACATGTGACTCCAGGCCCACAGCAATGTTGACTCTTAACTGCCGTCTGAAATGGCCTAGCAAGTCACTCAGTTGTCAAGGGCAATTAGAGATGGGCAACAAATGCCAGCCTTGCCAGTGATGTCCACATCCCATGAAAAAATTTAAAAAAATTAACAGAAAGAAAGATATTTAAAAAAGGCCTGTCATGCTCTGAAATTGTTGAACTCAAGGTTGAGTCTGCAAGGCTGTAGTGTGCCTAATCAAAAGATCAGGTGCTGCTCCTCAAGCTTGCGTTGATGTTCACTGGACCACTGCAGCAGGCCAAGAACAGAAATGTGGGCATGAGAGCAGCGCGTGTGTTGAAATGGCAAGCAACCGGAAGCTCGGGGTCATGCTTTCGGACTGAGCAGAGGTGTTCCGCAACGCAGTAACCCAATTTGCGCTTGGTCTCCCCAATGTATAGGTGACTGCATTGTGAGCAGCGCATACAGTATAATAAGTTGAAGGAAGTGCAAGTAAATTGCTGCTTTACCTGGAAAGAGTGTTTGGGGCCTTGGATGGTGAGGAAAGAGGAGGTAAAAAGGGCAGGTATTACTTCATCTGCGATTGCATGGGAAGGTGCCCTGGGAAGAGACCGAGGTGTTGGGGGTGATGGAGGAGTTGACCAGGGTATTGCGGAGGGAATGATCCCTTTAAATACTTAAGGGAGGGGAAGGGAAGATGTGTTTGGTGGTGGCATCACACTGGAGATGGCGGAGGATGATCCTTTGGATGTGGAGGCTGGTGGGGTGGAAAGTGAGGACAAGGGGAACCCTGCTGCGGTTCTGGGAGGGAGGGGAAGTGGTGAGGACAGAAATGTAGGAAAAAGGCCGGACACAGTTAAAGGCCCTGCCAACCACAGTGGGGAGGAATCCTCAGTTGAGGAAAAAGGGAGACATGTCAGAAGTGCTGTTGTGGTAGGTTGTATCATCAGAACAGATGCATCAGAAATGGAGAAGTTGGGAGAATGGGATGGAGTCCTTCCAGGAAACAGGATGTGAGGGAGTGTATTCAAGGTATCCGTAGGAGTCAGTGGGCTTGTAATGAATACTAGCAGACAGCCTATCCTCAGAGATGGAGACAGAGAAGTTGAGGAAGGGAAGAGAAGTGTCGGAGATTGACCCATATAAAGGTGAGAGAAGGGTGGAAATTGGAAGCAAAGTTGATGAAGTTTTCCAGTTCGGGGTGAGAGCAGGAAGTGGCACCAATGGTCATCAATGTACCAGAAAAAGAGGTGAGGGAGGGTGCCTGAGTAGGACTGGAACAAAGAATGTTCGACAAATCCCACAAAAAGACAGACATAACTAGGACCCATGCGGGTGCCCATAGCAACACCTTTTATTTGAAGGAAGTGAGTGAGTTAAAGGAGAAGTTGTTCAATGTAAGAACAAATTCAGCCAGGCAGAGGAGTGTGGTGGTGGATGGGGCTGGTTGGGCCTCTCTTCAAGGAGAGGCGGAGAGCCCTCAGACTGTCCTGGTGGGGGATGGAGGCATAGAGATTGGGCATCCATAGTGAAGAAGCAGTTAGGGCCAGGCAACTGGAATTTGTCAAAATGACATAAGGCGTCAGAAGAGTCACAGTTGTAGGTGGGAAGAGACTGGATCAGGGTAGAAAAGATAGTCAAGATTGGAAGAAATAAGTTCAGTGGGGCAGGAACAGGCTGAAACAATGGGTCTGCCAGGACAGTCCTATTTGTGGATTTTGGGAAGGAGGTAGAAGGGGTTGTCTGGGGTTGCAGGACTATGAGGTTGGAAGCTGTAGAGGGAAGATCTCCTGGAGGAGTTGGGGACACTGACAATCCTGGAGACAGTGGCTTGATGTTCGGTGGTTGGGTCATGGTCATGGGGAGATAGGAAGAAGTGCCTTAGATTTGGCGCTAAGCCTCTGCAAGGTCGAGGGCAGTACGCCAGACATCAACAGCAGTACTCTTGTCAGCAGGTTTGACCACAATGTTTACTTCCAGTAAATGTTCTTCTCAAAGAAGACCTCTTAGCATCCCTTCAATGACCCCAGAGAAAAAACATCCATGGAATCCTTTTCAATTTTCCCAAATAAAATAATGTCCATAATTCTAAAATACAAGTCCTCAAAAAAAACTAACAAAAAATATAGAAGCACCGGAACAATATTGTATTAAGTTCAAAATTTTATAGCAGAGATTGATTATATTAATCTACTTTTTCCACATACGCTCTCATCATTTTAAAACAAAGGTCTTAAACAAGAAACTTGGAAAAGTGAACTTGGACTGATCCACGCCTATTTAATACTTAGTCTCACCTTAGTTTTCAATGAGCTGGTCATTGTTTTTGCTATGTTAATGGGGTCATTGAGAGGGGGGAAAATCAGTTCCTTGAGTTAGACTTGAGACAGATTTATTTCATCAAAGTTTAAACTGTGTACGCAAAGGCATTATTTAATAGTTAACTCCAAGCTGTATGTAACAGGTGATAATTGTATCTTTTGAGGAGGGACACAAAGGTTATGTATAGGGAATAGTGACCCTTTGGTAGTTGCATTTAAGAATATAGGAACAGAAGCCTGTTCTGTTACTCAGTTTGATCATGGCTGATTAGTACCTCCGCTCTATTTATTCAACTTTATTCCCTACTTCTTGATGCCATCAACCAACAAAATTCGATTGATTGCAATCTCGAAGATTCCTATTCATCCAGCATGAAAACACATGCAAAGAATTTATTATCCATTATACCCTTGCTTACATTTGTCTTTAATTGTCCCACATTCTCCTTTCCCATTCTTTTTAACATTTATAAAAACATTTGTAGTTTGTTTTGACCCCTTGTAAGTTTTATTTCATATTCCTTTTGTGCCTCATTACTCTCTTTGTATCTCCTTGTTGCTTTTTATAACTCTGAGTCTGCTGGATTTCCACTTTCTCTTGCATTTGTGTAAGTCTTTTTTAGCCTGATAATGTCTCTTAACTTAATTTGCTGACCACGGTTGCTCAACTGTTCAAGTGGAGCTTTTGCCTATTGAGGATACGTACTGGTTTCATATACTGCCAGATATATCTTGGAATACTTCCCACTGTTTGTCTTTAGGTTGATTTAGGTACTTTACAAGTAAAATCTTAATTATCGTGTAATTTTGTTCTGTGAGTATAACACAAAATACTGAGTTTTTAATTTTTGTTTTGCAATTTTTAGTTTTAATTGCATTTTCTTTCTCCTTTTTGTTTCTGAGCTTTATAAGAGAACAAAGTGTACAGTATATGTTAAACTCTGCACACAGCTGTGAAGATGAGGAGAGCATCTGACAGCCTTCACCAGGAGTCAGCAACCTTTTTTTACCTGAAGAGCCTTTCAAAAAAAAATTTGCCTAAAATAAAAACTATTGGGAGCTGCCAGATGAAAAAATTAAAGAATGAAGTAAAGGCATAAGCATACCTTAAAGGAAAAAATTGTTTATCAAGAATCTAAGGTAAAGGCCTGTTCAAGTATGAAATTGAAACCTGACCCGGGCCCGACCCGACCACGTCCAACCCGGGCCCGAGTCCTTTGATTTTTTTTCCCACACCCGACCCGACTACTGTAATAAAGTTAATTATATCAAACAGGTTATTGTGCTCTACCTTGTCCAAATGTTGTGATCCTCCTTTCCGGCAGCATGTTTCCCGCCTTGACGTCCTGGCTGAATGTTCAAATTTTGAAGATTACTTCATTCCCTGAGCAAGGCAGCACTGTGTCCACGTCCGACCCAACCTGACGCAAGCCCGAATGCCTGACACATGTCAGGTCTGGTCGGGTTTGGTTCGGGTATCCATGCTTTAATCTAAGGAACATTATCCACTCATCTGATGCTGTAATATGTCGTTTGCTTTAACTTCTCACTGACGCTTATAAGAATGAGGGCAGTTGCTCCTGAACTTCATGTAATTTCAATCTTGCATATAGGTTGGGCAAACATCCAGTTTCTACATCCCAGGAAAAGGTCAAAACCATTACTTTTGTTTTCAAAGTTGAATCTTGATGCAACCAAAATCTTAAATTTTCCTTCGGCTTTATCAACATTTTCCTGTAGAATAAAAGCAACACGTTTTCTTTCACTTCTAGGAGAATATTTTTCGGCAAAAGTTGAACTTTGCTAACAATTGCTGGGCAGAATTTTTTTTTAATGTTAACATGCAACATTTCATTCCAGATCAGACATATGCGAGTCCTTTTTGGCTTGGTAGCAAAACAAAATGTAGTCATCTCAGCAAGTGGGACAAATCCCCTGCGTGTGATATTTCTCCTAATATCATTTATGTAATTTACTAAATTCTAGCATTAAGTAATTGTGAATGCTAAATTCTTTTAACATCTATGAATTGAATCATGAGATAAACTGTCTACAGCTAGGAGACGGCACTTTTGAGGGCAGTTTGAACTTCTATTTATCTTATTAAGACCGCAATTGCCATATTTTCCAAAATAATGCCTAAAATGCTATTTTGAAGCACGACAGCGTAGAAACTAAAGTTGTCGTTAAGAAAATGAATAATTCAACAAGGATAATTGTGTTGCCGTCTATTTCTTTGATTTGTCATTTTCTTGATTTAATTTTTTTAGGCTTTTTTCACGGTCGTGCTATCCAACCGGAAAAGGTTAGGAGCTGCAAGATGTTAAAGAGCTGCTGGATGCCGACCCTTGGCCTACACTTTGCAACAGAACTTGAATTTTTACCAATTTGTCCAAATTTATCCAAAATTTGAAATTTTAATCTATAATTGGAAAATAATCTTGATTTTTAAAAAAATAGTTACTTTGAGTCATTCTGTTGTAATTCATATTGACTTAAAAACTGAATGATAGTTCATTTCTTGTGTCTGGCTCAAATATTCATTTCAGATTTTCTAGAAGTGGAGATAACTGAGTGACTTAGAATTCAGATTTTCATTATAATATTTAGTTTGAAATGTTTCCTGGACAAAGATTCACCAATAGGTTTGAGCCTTTCATTAAACATGCCATCATTTAAACCCAGATAAAAAGAGTAAGCAGCCAGAACATGGGTGGACCTAAAATATACATCTGTGTGATTTCTTGCTGAAAACGTTAATTGGCATGTATGCTGTGGGGAAAAATTAAACTACATAAATCTGATTTGCTTTAAAGATTTTTTTAAGTATAGAACTGTTAATGTTCCAAGTGCTTGTCAGTTATTTGACAGGTTTTGTCTGTGTCAGCGTGAGGTCTGACTGTACTGTAGAACAGAATTTTTCATTTTGCATCTGGTGTAACTTCTCATGGAACTTTGGCGACTAGAAGTAGCAGTTGGAATATGGTGTATTGTCATTGATAGCAGTTGGTTCTTTCTATTGTCAACACTCTGGATGTTATATAATTGAAATCATTGGGTTGATTATTGAAGGTTTGTCTAAAGACTTCCACAATAAATTTGATTTTGTTTTACACATCTCTATCAGCAGATATGCTGTGCAGTCTGTGACGGAAATCACAACTGCCAAAATTAATTTTATCATATGGATCATTATTTTTGAACTGTTAGTGAACTTGAAATAACTTGTTTAAAAAGGCCGCAACAGTGGCTGAAAACATGGCTGTACATTTGCATTCTAAAAGAATGAAGAAGACAATGGAAATACTCCCTGATTCAATTAGCCATGTGGATTTTATCTATAGTGATAATCAAGAGACATTGAGTCAGCATTCCAAACCTGAGAGTGTCTGGTAAGCTTGGGGGAATCCACAAACCTCGCAGGAGAGGCTGTTCTCTGTGTCTCTGTCTCTCTCTCTCTCAGGAGAGGCTGTTCTTTCTCTCTCTCTCTCTATCTTTCTCTCTCTCTCTCTGTCTCTCTTACTCTTTCTCTCTCTTACTCTTTATCTGTCTCTTGTCTCTCTCTCTATCTGTCCGTTGTCTTTCTCTCGCTCTCTCTCACTCGCTCTCTCTCACTCGCTCTCTCTCACTCGCTCTCTCTCACTCGCTCTCTCTCACTCGCTCTCTCTCACTCGCTCTCTCTCACTCGCTCTCTCTCACTCGCTCTCTCTCACTCGCTCTCTCTCTCTCTCTCTCTCACTCGCTCTCTCTCATGCGCTCTCTCGCTCTCTCTCATGCGCTCTCTCTCTCGCGCTCTCTCTCTCACTCGCGCGCTCTCTCTCTCACTCGCGCGCTCTCTCTCTCACTCGCGCGCTCTCTCTCTCACTCGCGCGCTCTCTCTCTCACTCGCGCGCTCTCTCTCTCACTCGCGCGCTCTCTCTCTCACTCGCGCGCTCTCTCTCTCACTCGCGCGCTCTCTCTCTCACTCGCGCGCTCTCTCTCTCACTCGCGCGCTCTCTCTCTCACTCGCGCGCTCTCTCTCTCATTCGCGCGCTCTCTCTCTCACTCGCGCTCTCTCTCTCACTCGCGCTCTCTCTCTCACTCGCGCGCTCTCTCTCTCACTCGCGCGCTCTCTCTCTCACTCGCGCGCTCTCTCTCTCACTCGCGCGCTCTCTCTCACTCGCGCGCTCTCTCTCTCACTCGCGCGCTCTCTCTCTCACTCGCGCGCTCTCTCTCTCACTCGCGCGCTCTCTCTCTCACTCGCGCGCTCTCTCTCACTCGCGCGCTCTCTCTCTCACTCGCGCGCTCTCTCTCTCACTCGCGCGCTCTCTCTCTCACTCGCGCGCTCTCTCTCTCACTCGCGCGCTCTCTCTCTCACTCGCGCGCTCTCTCTCTCACTCGCGCGCTCTCTCTCTCTCTCTCGCGCGCTCTCTCTCTCACTCGCGCGCTCTCTCTCTCACTCGCGCGCTCTCTCTCTCACTCGCGCGCTCTCTCTCACTCGCGCGCTCTCTCTCTCACTCGCGCGCTCTCTCTCTCACTCGCGCGCTCTCTCTCTCACTCGCGCGCTCTCTCTCTCACTCGCGCGCTCTCTCTCTCACTCGCGCGCTCTCTCTCTCACTCGCGCGCTCTCTCTCTCACTCGCGCGCTCTCTCTCTCACTCGCGCGCTCTCTCTCTCACTCGCGCGCTCTCTCTCTCACTCGCGCGCTCTCTCTCTCACTCGCGCGCTCTCTCTCTCACTCGCGCGCTCTCCCTCTCACTCGCGCGCTCTCCCTCTCACTCGCGCGCTCTCCCTCTCACTCGCGCGCTCTCCCTCTCACTCGCGCGCTCTCCCTCTCACTCGCGCGCTCTCCCTCTCACTCGCGCGCTCTCCCGCTGTCTCGCTCTCCCGCTTTCTCGCTCTCTCGCTCTCCCGCTCTCTCGCTCTCCCGCTCTCTCGCTCTCCCGCTCTCTCGCTCTCTCGCTCTCCCGCTCTCTCGCTCTCTCGCTCTCTCTCTCTCTCGCTCTCTCTCTCTCGCTCGCGCTCTCTGTCTCGCTCGCGCTCTCTCTCTCGCTCGCGCTCTCTCTCTCGCTCGCGCTCTCTCTCTCGCTCGCGCTCTCTCTCTCGCTCGCGCTCTCTCTCTCGCTCGCTCTCTCTCTCTCGCTCGCTCTCTCTCGCTCGCGCTCTCTCTCTCGCTCGCGCTCTCTCTCTCGCTCGCGCTCTCTCTCTCGCTCGCGCTCTCTCTCTCGCTCGCGCTCTCTCTCTCGCTCGCGCTCTCTCTCGCTCGCTCTCTCTCTCGCTCGCTCTCTCTCTCGCTCGTTCTCTCTCTCGCTCGTTCTCTCTCTCGCTCGTTCTCTCTCTCGCTCGTTCTCTCTCTCGCTCGTTCTCTCTCTCGCTCGCGCGCTCTCTCTCTCGCTCGCGCGCTCTCTCTCTCGCTCGCGCGCTCTCTCTCTCGCTCGCGCGCTCTCTCTCTCGCTCGCGCGCTCTCTCTCTCGCTCGCGCGCTCTCGCTCGCGCGCTCTCTCTCTCGCTCGCGCTCTCTCTCTCGCTCGCGCTCTCTCTCTCGCTCGCGCTCTCTCGCTCGCTCGCGCTCTCTCTCTCGCTCGCGCTCGCTCTCTCGCTCGCGCTCTCTCGCTCGCGCTCTCTCTCTCGCTCGCGCTCTCTCGCTCTCGCTCGCGCTCTCTCGCTCTCGCTCGCGCTCTCACTCTCGCTCTCTCTCACTCGCTCTCTCTCACTCGCTCTCTCTCACTCGCTCTCTCTCACTCGCTCTCTCTCACTCGCTCTCTCTCACTCGCGCGCGCGCTCTCTCACTCGCGCGCGCGCTCTCTCACTCGCGCGCGCGCTCTCTCACTCGCGCGCGCGCTCTCTCACTCGCGCGCGCGCTCTCTCTCTTGCGCGCGCTCTCTCTCCCTTGCGCGCGCTCTCTCTCCCTTGCGCGCGCTCTCTCTCTCGCATTCCATCCACAAACGTTCACTTCCTCCAAAACTGAGGCACAGTGGCAGCAGTATGTACAATCTACAATTTACACTGTAGCAATGCACCAAGGCTCCTTAGACAGCACCTTCCAAACCCGCGACCTCTACCAACTAGAAGGACAAGGGCATAAAATGCATGGGAGCACCACCACCTGCAAGTTCCCCTGCAAGTCCCACACCATCCTGACTTGGAACTATATCACCATTCCTTCACTGTTGCTGGGTCAAATTTCTGGAACTCCCTTCCTAACAACACTGTGGGTGTACCTACCTCACATGGACTGCAACGGTTCAAGGAGGCAGCTCACCACCACCTTCTCGAGGTTAATTCGGGATGGGCAATAAATGCTGGCCGAGCCAGCGACGCCCACATCCATGAATGTTTTTTTTTAAATTTACTACTAAGGATATGTTTAAATAATTAAAACAAAAAATAGACCCAAATATCAAATTTTGCATCATCTAAATAGAAGTATTCTGTTATGAAGTATACAAACAAGGTTATTCCAAGTGCTCAACTGTAAATAAGGTAAAGGATTGTTGTGATTGAACAGTGTTCCATGGCTCAAGTCAATTCAAGTAACTGTAACAGGAAAAGTCATAAATTCACCATGAGTGTTTGTTTAATTCATTGTGCTCAAAGCATACCTAGGAGCAGATGTGTGTTCAGGTACATGAAGACAGTCACACTGATTTAGTGCTCGTAAGCTTAAATAATAAGTTTGTTTTTAATCGATTGATTGTCAGAACTGAATATATTAATAACTGCACATAATAAATGTTCAGAGAAAGATTGTTCAAGAAAAGGCAGAGCTCAGATGACTGTCCAACTGGAATTATAAATGGCTTAATAAAGCAATGTCTGCGCAAACAGTCCTCTAATATTTCAGTTAAATGGAAACAGTTGTGAATCATTAATCAAACACAGAACAATAAGTGATTTGAAATATATATTTTATCATTAAAGTGACCAACTGATTTTAATAGAGCCAGCCAGCATCATTATTAAAGAATTCAGTCAAGGAGCCACTTTAGCTGTATGTGTTTATACTTGTGGCAGCCAATAGTTTCGGGTAATAAGGATTGTTATTTTTCTTCAATGAGGGTGAAATGTTAACAATATCCCCAAAATTCACTAGATTTGGATTGTGCAAAAACAATAGTAAGTAAAAAGGTGTACTACTGTATAATTGTATAGTTGTTGCACTGTGGGTGGAATTGAAGTACAGCGACATATGTGGAAACAGTATTTGCAGTGTGTTCTTGATCTGTACCCACAGCACAGGATGGCATGGTAGCATTTGACAAGCTGAATTATGGTCTGGAACAAGTCCAGCTAGTCAGTTCGTATATGCCTCCTACCAATGCTGTATGAAATCCATGCGTTTCATTGCTTTGCTGCACAAAACAGCATTGGTAAGATTGTCATTTCCTCAGAATAACATTTAAAAATTCCATGAATTTTAATTTTTTTAAAGTTTGTTTATATATCAGATTCTACCTTAATCCTATGTATGTTCCAGTTGTTATTTTCACTCCTATAAATTGATTAAAAGATGAATTATAATCCATGTTTTTTAGTTCCCACTTTGCTTTTTGTGCAAATTCTTCAGTCTGATTAGCTAAACAGCCTGCGTCGTGACTTCACTGTTGCTGGATGCCACAGATCCCCTATAGATAACAAAAATTCAAAGTCACAGCAGACTGGAGGAAATGTATGCTCTAAAGACCACTAAATCTTTGTGGGCGTCTTTTTTTCGAGGTCAGCCACAAGCATTGCCCCTTTGCTGCTGACCACAAAATCTGAGCCAATTCGTTGAGTCTTGTGATCTAGGCAGCTCAGTCAAGTAGCCCAAGATGGGACTTTCAAACGCAAGAGAAAGGAACAATTGACGCACCATCCTGTCTTGCTGGTAGTCCGCCATTCAAACAGACTGATAGTGAATTGGCATTGGCAGTGGACAGAAAGCAATCCGCAGACTGAGCTTCATTAATGCTCTGTCTGGTGCCGTCTGCACAGAGATAAGCAGTGTTGTGTAGGCCACAATAAAAGCCAACATCAGTTTAATACAAGCGTTAGGAAGGAACTTAAGCAAGGAGTCAGGCGGGCTAAAAGGGGTTATGAGAAGTCATTGGCAAACAAGATTAAGGAAAACCCTAGGCTTTTTATATGTATATAAAGAGCAAGAGGGTAACCAGGGAAAGGGTTGGCCCACTCAAGGACAGAGAAGGGAATCTATGTGTGGAGCCAGAGGAAATGGACGAGGTACTAAATGAGTACTTTGCATCAGTTTTCACCACGGAGAAGGACTTGGTGGATGATGAGTTTAGGAAAGGGAGTGTAGATAATTTCAGTCATCTCATTATCAAAAAGGAGGAGGTGTTGGGTGTCTTGCAAAGCATTAAGGTAGGTAAGTCCCCAGGGCCTGATGGGATCTACCCCAGAATACTGAGGGAGGCAAGGGAAGCAATTGCTGGGTCCTTGACAAATCTTTGCATCCTCATTGGCTACAGGTGAGGTCCCAGAGGACTGGAGAATAGCCAATGTTGTTCCTTTGTTTAAGAAGGGTAGCAAGGATAATCCAGGAAATTATAGGCCAGTGAGCCTTACGTCAGTGGTAGTGAAATTATTAGAGAGGATTCTTCGGGACAGGATTTACTCCCATTTGGAAACAAATGGACTTATTAGCAAGAGGCAGCATGGTTTTGTGAAGGGGAGGTCGTGTCTCACGAATTTGATTGAGTTTTTTGAGGAAGTGACAAGGATGATTGATGAAGGAAGGGCAGTGGATGTTATCTATATGGACTTCAGTAAAGCCTTTGACAAGGTTCCTCATGGCAGACTGGTACAAAAGGTGAAGTCACACGGGATCAGAGGGGAGCTGGCAAGATGGATACAGAACTGGCTCTGTCATAGAAGACAGAGGGTAGCAGTGGAAGGGTGCTTTTCTGAATGGAGGGATGTGACTAATGGTGTTCCGCAGGGATCAGTGCTGGGACCTTTGCTGTTTGTATATATAAATGATTTGGACGAAAATGTAGCTGGTCTGATTAGTAAGTTTGCGGACGACACAAAGGTTGGTGGAGTTGCGGATAGTGATGAGGATTGTCCGAGGATACAGCAGGATATAGATCGGTTGGAGACTAGGGCGGAGAAATGGCAGATGGAGTTTAATCCGGACAAATGTGAGATAATGCATTTTGGAAGGTCTAATGCAGGTGGGAAGTATACAGTAAATGGCAGAACCCTTAGGAGTATTGACAGGCAGAGAGATCTGGGCGTACAGGTCCACAGGTCACTGAAAGTGGCAACGCAGGTGGATAAGTTAGTCAAGAAGGTGTACGGCATGCTTGCCTTCATCGGTCGGGGCATAGAGTATAAAAATTGGCATGTCATGCTGCAGCTGTACAGAACTTTAGTTAGGCCACGCTTAGAATATTGTGTGCAAACATTACCAGAAGGACGTGGAGGCTTTGGAGAGGGTACAGGATGTTGCCTGGTCTGGAGGGCATTAGCTATGAGGAGAGGTTGTATAAACTCGGGTTGTTTTCACTGGAACGACGGAGGTGGAGGGGCGACATGATAGAGGTTTACAAAGTTATAAGCGGCATGGACAGAGTGGATAATCAGAAGCTTTTTCCCAGGGTGGAAGAGTCAGTTACTAGGGGACATAGGTTTAAGGTGAGAGGGGCAAAGTTTAGAGGGGATGTGCGAGGCAAATACATGAATAGGATGGGAATAGAGGGATATGGACCCCGGAAGTGCAGAAGGTTTTAGTTTAGGCAGGCATCAAGATCGTCGGAGGCTTGGAGGGCTGAATGGCCTGTACTGTTCTTTGTTCTTGCATCCCAGTGACATTTTGCAGTTCTGTATGTTTCACCCAGGTCATTTTGAGAGTGCAGCAATGCCACAGATCTGATTCTATCACTGGGCACTGTGTCATTCAAATTTTATAGGACTAAGTAGCCATATAAAGTTTAATGTTCAAGACTTTTATTTTCAAGTTTGTATAGAAAATTTATATAAATAGTCCAAAGTGCCAATATTTGCTTGCAGTCAAGACATGGCATGTTTGTGAAATGTGGAAACTGTTCTCACTTGTGCCATAGCCACCTTGTTAAAATACTGAGTGAAATATTCTTATTTCAAAAAATAACCTTAGTGTAATGGTCTGGTAATTTGACATTTATTTGATAGATTATACTAGGTACAATTAATTTCTCTTGCCACAAGATTTTTATTCCTGATCTAAGCCTTAATACCATGCAATATGATCCACGTAACTGCTGAGCCCTGATATATCAGCAAGTAAGTGCAGCATATTGTTTGATACTGGCCGCGATGCTTTCACTTTTGGTCCCTGGTTGGTGACATTGATCAATTCTTGCAGCGCTAGGAGAGGAAAATTCAGCAGAGCTATGCTCTTTAGCACTAAAGACGTGTGTGCATGCGCATACACACACGTACACATGCACACAGAGAGGACTCATTTGTGTTTGGTTTTGTGCTCCCACGGTCAAATATCCCATCACCATTCATTGTTCAAACTGACATGCATCATGGCCAACTGGGGAAGTTAACTGAAGACTTGCGGAACTGACTCCCATCGGTAGTTATCATTCAGGAGAAAAGAAGTAAGGGGAGAAAATCGTAGGGAAAATTGGAGGAATAGATGTCTGTTTTTCTACTTGTTTTTCTTTTCATAGTGAATTTTGTTGGCGATTATCAAAATACAATGTGTAGTGTTTGTAATGTATCTATAAACCTCTGAACTTTACTGGAATATTGTTAGCTAAAATTATGGAAACAAACCGTTCCCATGTTTAAACTATTCTCTGAATAAAGTAAGAGCTTTGATTAATTTTTATTTTGTAATGTGTCCATAATCCGCCAAGGATTGATACTGATTCAAAACGTTGCAAGTATTTCTCTACTTTGTGTACTCCACATTGTCTTCTGGTCAAGCCAGCATGCTGCATAACCACGACTGTCACCAAAAGTATTTTCCCTGGCTCCACAGAATGCTGACTTTCATGCCTTACAGTCTGTTGCCTGTTATTCTTTAAATTGCAGGGTAAACAAATAGTAAAGTCTAATGCATTTCAGTTCCTATAAACCTGTCACTGCTTTTCATCACTTGGCTGAGTTGCAGGTCTTAAAACGTAACTGAGAATGCAAGTAGACTAAATAATTGTGTTATTTATAATTCCTGTGGGCTGAATGTGTCTTTCTAACTCTTGTCAGAGTTAAATCCCTTTTAGCTTTATTTGTGAAAAGATCAGGTGGATTTTAAAATAAGCTCATTATGTAGAAATAAATGATTTTTTTTTTCAAGTATTAATATGTGATGATGTGCATAATACTGCAATTGCTTTTCATTTGTTCTTTTTAAGCCAGTCAGTAAAATGTGAAAGATTTTCTATCTGGCCTTTTCATAACATTTAACATGTAACAATTGATCAATGGCATTGCTCATAAACTAAAATGATATAAACATAAAATGTTATAATATTAACCAAATATTAGTAGTGTTATCCCCAATTAATTGTATTGTGTTTCCTTTATTTTAGATTTTTTAAAATGTCTTCTCCAATAACATAATGAGTTGTGATTAAATATCTTTGGACCCTGAAATTACACTGCAGGAAACTAGTATCATAATTCATTCATTTGAGAATCCTTTCTCTGCTATGTTAACAGAAGAATTGATTCTTAAAATAATTGGGTCAATTAATCCACTAAAATAGCAGAGGAGAATTTTGAATAAATGTCCTGAGCACATACACTAGGATCCCAAAGTGTAGTTTCAGGGCATTTCGAGTTTTTTTCTTCTCAAAGAATTATCTAACTGTTTTGAGAAAATAGTGTGGTAGGTGAAATTATGATGTTTGTGGAGCTAGGTGAAAAGGAAGAGAGCAAACAACAAAGGAACTTAGGCAGAGATGTTTGAGAATCTTGAAGGAGAGTAAGATGAGTGTTTGTATCAGAAAGGAGAATGACAGCAATTGGGATTAAATAGGAAGTGAAAGAATATTGAGAAATCTCTGTAAATGTGTAACTTGGGCTTGGGAGCAGCAGACAGCCATGTCATGTTCGAGGTAAGAGTGCGAAAATGTGGAGCATGAGACCATATAATTGCTTTTGAGAGTTGCAATCAGCCTCGCAGTCCACTTGAGCTCTTCGAACATACATGGTGATGCAGGCTGCACCATGCAGTACCTTGTGGGAATTGTTTAGCTCAGGCATTAGACCCCATATTTGCAAGCTGGGCCATGGAGTATTGGGACACTACTCGCGCATTCTGATATATTTGGGGGTGTGGGGTGGGATGGAGAAACAGGAAGCTTTTTTTATTATGTAATAAGTTGAAATAGAAATTTATATTGTGTAATAAATTTAATCTTTATGATTTATATAGTTGAGTGTTTGGGAAACTGTTTTGACTGCTGTATCTCTGAGAAATTTTTGCTATCTGCTCAATCTGTTGCTGTTTCCTATTAATTCCCTATTATTTTATTTTTCAACCTGTAGATGATGCCACAATTAAGTTGCAACAAAATTATCCCTTAATAGATAAAAATCAATGCAGTAACCATTAATGTTCCTTTAAAAATGTATATGGACAGCAGACATTAGAGTCAAGGTGTAAAAAATGACCACCAATGACATTGGATCTAAATTTATTCACAATTAGAGTCTTGCAAAAAGTCAGCAGTACTCCAGTTTCCCATTGGAGCTAAGACAATAGTTGCCAGCTCCACTGGAAGTATATATAAAGTGTGCTTTGTAGTCATAACTAAAGCATCAGCACATAATTCTTCAAAAAATTATAATCTGCATTTAAAGCCCTTCAAATTGTGCATAAACAGAATGTGTAACTGATAAATTCAAGAACTGAAAATGCCGACTGAGAAATCCCCAACTAACCTGAGTGGATTCTGTGCCACTGTTTCTGGATGAAAGAAAATGTCTGTTCCTTTGCATGAGTTGGGAACTTCCTGACTGACTTACTAGGGGAATGCAATGTGATTCAGCTTGCACTGAGAGCCCTTTGATATTGGGGTGTGAGTTTGTCAAGTGGATATCATGAAGTATACAAGTGTGTTGATATCCAGAATTCAGTATAGTCCAAGGTTTGGCAGGGTGCATCATGCTATTTATATAAGAGGGGAAAGGTTATTAGAGGAAAATCTATGATTTTAAAAAGTAGATTTTGTGTTTGTTCTATAACTTTTTTTAGGGTTCTGTAAGGGAATCCTAATGGAGTATAGTGAAATGGTGAGAAACTATTTCAGAATTTTTTTGGTGGAATTTGAGTTGTGCAATATGATTGGGAGAAACGTTTTGCACAGTATGTTTGGATACCCATTTAAATCTCCTTTTCTAATTGGTTATTTCTTTTTGTTGTTGTGTATAAAGTTGTGATCTTTAGGCCAGAGGCTCATTGGACCTGGGTGTGCAGATGCAATAAAGTCCCCGTTTTAAAATCAAACATTTAATTCTCATTGTGTGCATCCAATATGAATTTGTATGTAATTTATAATGGTAACAGGTTATGTAAACTTTTCATGCTGTAACTATGCTCTCCAGTTTTTAGTGATGGTTGCAGCTGTACCTTCTCTGTGCGAGGTGAGGGTCTAATTGAAGTTTCCATTTTAAATATGAACTTAGGAATTTTTAATAGAAAAGTTTGTGCAAACATAAGATTATTAATATATTAAAGATGGATACATAATAAAATACCTCATTCCTGTTCTCCTCTATTTGTCCCAGATGGAGGAACAGAATGAATTGCAAAAAGAAGTCAGGGTTATCTTTGCGATACTGGATGAGTACGCAGTTTGGCAGATGAGAGCAGGATCCGATAGTGCTTTATGTGGTCCAGTCAGATCTAGCGGTAAATGGATAAACTCGTCGTTTGCCAGATCTTTCAAGCCTGTGTCCCATGGAATTTAAAAAGCGGAGATATGGACTATCCCAGGGAACCAGAGAAAAATGGTTTTATAGGGAACTAGAGCATCAAAGATGGAGGTTAAGGTGCGGTTGAGGGGATCCATCACTGCAGAAATGTCATGGTGAATGGAGGGCCAAAGGACTCTACAAGTACAGTTGTAAGTGAATTGGGAGAGAGTTTTTTTGCAGTGAGCACACTGAAGAAAGTAGGGTTGGAAGGGGGATGTGGGTGGAGGAAGGAGAGTTATACAAGAAAATTATCAGAGATGGCCGTATCCCTGATTGGCATGATGGGAGTAGCGAGGCCACATGAGATGGCTAGTTCAAGGGGATGACCTTGAATATGTTTTGGGTTGTTGAAATGGAGGGAGAGACTAAGGGAGGATAGGAGGGCAGTGAACTCGGAGGAGAGAGAGAGCATGATGGATTGAGATTGAAATCACTGAGGGTGAGAAGTTGCTAGTGCAGAGGTTGAGGGAGGAAAGCAGTGAAGATAGCTTGGTGAGAAAATTTTTATGGTACTTGAATGGATGATAGAGAATGAATATTTTAAATAAGAGCTGAGAGGGGTGGAACAAGGTGAGATACTCAAAGAAGGAAAAAGTGCCAGAGGAGTAGGGAGACAGACCAAGGTGTGAGTTTGGTGATAAGAGCCACCCTGCCATCACGATAGTCTGGGCAGGCAAGTGGCGGAAGGTATAGCCTGGCAAGGTGGTTTCATTTTGGGGAAGGTGTCAAGATCCTCAGCCAGGTTTCCGTGAAAGCCATGATGTCAATCCAATCAGCCACAAAGTTCATGGATGGCAAGTGAATCGTTCACAAGTGAACAGAAATTCTGTAGGAAGATGTGGAGAGGAATGGTGATAGCTGATCCGCTAGCAGAGTCCACAGAATCAGCATGGGGGTGGTCAGGATCTGAGTTGGATGGGGCACAGGTTGACCAGATTAGCCTTCATTAGATCTTCTGTTCAGGAATGTCAGCAAGAGAGTAGGATGGAGTAGTTGGGGTTGCTGTTGGTAAGGAGGCAGTGACACGTGCCTCGATGGGCCATTCAGAGGATGCCAAGAGAGGCACAGCGGGAAACTGTAGATTATTGAAGAGGGTATCAAGCCTAGAATGGCCACATGGGAGTAGGAAGGTTGAGAAATGATTTGGGGTTGGGTTAGGGATTTGGGAGTGCAGAGTATCCAAGAGGAGTAAAATGAAAGGACCATGATAACATAAGAGAGCGGCCTAGGAGGGTCAAAGAGAAAAGAAGTGAAAAAAGCGGAAATCACATGCAAAAGGATACAGGCCAAGCTTAATTATGGAAGCCTGATTATGTTGCAATTGTTAAGATGCATACATCCTGGTAGTAAATAAGGATTAGAGAGGAGACAATAGGGGGATTCTAGAGTTGAAGTCAGAGGTTCCATGTTGGGATAAAGTTAACGTAGGTAGGATGGAGTCGGCAATAAGCATCAACTGCTGTTCAAGATCGGCGATAGGTGTCGCGGGTGAGTGAAGTCCAGAAGCTATTTTAAGGACAGAATATCAGAGGTTGTACTAATGGAGATATTTCCATGGGAATGACGATCCAGGATGTGTACAGAATTAATTGTGGGGCAGAAAGCTGATGGCAAAATTGAAAGCCACCATAAGATCCAGAAGTGGCGGAGAAAAGTACTAGGGCCTAGAATAGTGATTCTCTGGCCAGGAACCAGATTGTGGCTGAAGCTGAAAAGCCAGTAGGCGAGTCACAGACTCAGCAGGAAACAGCAGTGGAGGAAGAGCTGTAAGCTGATCAGTTACTTTAAAATTTATGTCTTACGGTATAGTCCAGTGTAGAAGCGTAATCTTGATGTCTAGAGAAGTCCAGAAATTTAGAAGCCAAATTTGAGAAAAGTTCCACTGCTTGCTGTGGAAAACAAAGAGCATGATCGGAGAATGGGCAATGGTAGTTTAAACTAGTAGTTAGGGATCAAATGCACCCATTGTCAGAGCCAGAGGAACTTAAACAGTTAGAAGAGAGGAGATTGGAGAGAAATGGCATAGGATGGCAGCAGATTGCCAAGGATAGAGATGCACAGTAAGGAACTCCCTGGGGAGCTGACTACCCAGGAGCCATTTTGAAAGACTCCGATTCACATTCACTGTTATTAAAGAGTAGATTGGACAACAGCTGCTTCATCCACACATGCATATTTTTTATTTTATTTTTTTATTTAGAGAGACAGCACTGAAACAGGCCCTTCGGCCCACCGAGTCTGTGCCAACCATCAACCACCCATTTATGCTAATCCTACCCTAATCCCATATTTCTACCACATCCCCACCTGTCCCTATATTCCCCTGCCACCTACCTATACTAGGGGCAATTTATAATAGCCAATTTACCTATCAACCAGCAAGTCTTTTGGCTGTGGGAGGAAACCGGAGCACCCGGAGGAAACCCACGCAGACACAGGGAGAACTTGCAAACTCCACACAGGCAGTACCCAGAATTGAACCAGGGTCGCTGGAGCTGTGAGGCTGCGGTGCTAACCACTGCGCCACTGCCGCCCAAAGGATTAGTTAAACTTGGAAATCAGGAAGCTACTGTCCATGTTGCCCTGCTCCTCGGTAGTACAAAAGCAAGTCTGTGGATAAGTGCAAGTGTAGCGAATAGCTGCTGTTAACTATTTAGCCCTTCCTATTTCTACCTCCTTGCTGATCCTGCTGTACTTCTTCCTGATAGCCCCCTATAACCACTGTCCCTCCAGATACCCATGTCTTCACCTTCAGGTATTTTGCTGTATTTGCTTAAGTATCCCTGCAGACTCGGATCCTCCTGCAGCCCAAATTTCACTGACACTTTTCTATCCCTCCCCCACCCCCCTGCTTTTTCTTTAAAGATATCTAGTGGACACTTTGGTTGCTTTAATAAAAAAAAATTGAGGCTTAATCACAGTTGATATTGTCGAGAGTTGAGGATGTAATTTGAAACATATACACAAATGGTTTGAATAACATGACTTTTCAGAAATATATTTTAGAACAAAAGAAGTAATCGTGAAGGTAATTACTGAGTACAGAAGTTTACTGAGATGTAAGCCATATATGTATAAGAAAATAAATGTTAAAAGCAAAATAGTTGGTATTCTGCAGTATTGATTGCAGGCAAAGGGGAAAGGAAATTTAATTAGTTAGGGTTGAGTGTGGGGGGTGGTGGTGGTGAAGCTGAAGAGAAATTAATTGTAAGCTAGAAATAGAGTTGTGAGGATCTGAATGGTCCACTCAGCAACACAACAGGCTCACGTTCGTATTAGACAAATTAACAAAATATTTCAGGCCCAAGTATTTTTTTAAATTTGGAAACCAAGTCAAAATACAAACAAGATGATATTGTAGATTTTTTAATGCTTGGAATGTACTGAAGTTGTTTAATTTATCTATGAGCAACATCAGGTTCAGTTTTTCTTCAGAAATTGTTGCAACAGCTAGTTTTTTCTCATTGAAAAAAAGTTACTTAGGGATAGTGCAAGTCTGTGAAAATTATCACAAAGCAGCAGAAATCTTCACAAAACAGGCAACCAACCTGGACTGAAAGCAACTTAAAAATACACAGTCTGCTGAGTGCACTGGTTGCTCTTTAAACTGAACTAACTTCTTTCATGTAATTTTATGGTGGTTAGCTTTAAAACACTTCGGTTTCACACTAGTGAGCCCAGTTTGGATTTAGTGATCTATACTGTTCACCCTCTGCTGTCATTGTGTGCTAGCTCCTAACTGCCCAACAGTGTTAGTCAAAATAAGCAGGCTTGGGTTACTAGCCAAAGGAGGCAAAGCATTCGCCTGGAATATAATTAAGTCAATCTACATTAGTGTAATGAAATCAGTGAGTGGGGCCACAAAGTCCTTGACTAAGTTTATTAAAGAGAATCTACTGGTGTCCTCTTTCACAGCAAAGACAGAATTTGAGTAAATTGAAGTGATGCTTTGCTTCCAGATGAATATTGCTGAAGTTTAATGAAATTCTTCTGCTTTATATTTTAATGTATTCAGGCCAATGGAAACCATATTGAAGCAGTATTATTTATCATTTTAATAAGATAAATAAATTTTTCCAAGAATAACAGTAGTAGAGTCTATCTGATGACAAATGTTACACAATGTAGCCCAGTACTACTAGCTGTTTTGTTGCCACCTCTTATTCACATTTTTGTTTTTGTAATAGCCCTATTTTTCAGCAGGTTTCTGTTCCTTTTGGGTCTATAATTGCTGCTATTTATTGTTAATTCTCACTTATTGAGCAGGCTGTCTAGAAAATTTCCAAATTTCTTTTTATACAAATACATTTCTCTTTCTTCTCATTGGTTATCTAGACAAACATGAAAACTCTAGATTCTGAAGAGGAGTTTTTGCTTTTTGTTAGCTATCCTTCTCACTTGGGAAAAAAAATTCTAGTCCTATGAACAATGTTTAATGATTATCACAAGCAGACTTTCAAGGCTTGTTAGGGAAACAAATGGCAGATTGCAATGAAAACAATACAACTAATTTGAAAAAGTTCATAATAGTACTAAAATGATCTTGAATTGTATTTTGCATAGCTGTCAGCCACTTATCCAACACCCACTCTTGAATGAGCCACAATTTCCTCAGATGAACATCGATGAGACAAAAGCCATGGTCTTCAGCCCCCAAAAAAGCTGGACCCTTGCTTCTGATTTCAATCTCCACCCCAGCCACTGTCTCGGGCTCAACTAGACTGTTCGCCTTGAGCTGAGTACCCAACCCATGTCCTCTCCACCATAAAAACTGCCTACTTCCACAGCCGTAACTTCTCCCACCTCCACCTCTGGCTCAGCCCATCTTCTGTTGAAAATCAACAGGGCTGAATTAATTTTCTTAACTGAGTTTTATCATAAAGCCGTCCATTTTGAAGGTGTGTCTGAGGAAACTGAATCATGTTGGAATAAAGCATGCGAAAAAAATTAAAATCTAAAGAAAATGGTTCTGTTGTACAAGATGTATTTTTAACTGCAGTTGAGGAATAACCAACTCCGGAGGGCCACCTCTGTACTGAACCCTGCTTTGTTTTCAGAGGATTACACTAATTCCTGTGGAAGAGTTTAAAGCATGAATACAGTTATTGAACCTGAAAACTATAGTTCTGTTGTAACCATTTTAGGCTGCGTGCCACTTTCTTCTAACTTGCAACTTTCAGGCGCCAAGGAGATAAAGTGGCCTTTTCTTCCCCCCCACCTCTCAAAATGCTAGTAACCTAAATTGCAGATCCATGGAAAAGAATTTCAACATCAAAGCCAACATTAAAAAATTAGATTAAACTCTTTTATTGAGTTTGATGGCAAGTCAAAAGTTGTATTACTTTCCTTGAAAATAGAAACTGGAGGCAAAACATGAAATGTCCTGTAATTGAAAATAGGTTTAGTTATTTGTAGTTGAAATAGAATTTTCATGAAATTAAATTGTAAGTCAATAGATAGTGTATAATTTAATTGTTATGTTTGGACCAGGCACCTTGTTAGTTCATTCAGGAATCAAATTCGTAACTGTTCTGCAAAATTTATTTGTTAATTCTTAATTATACACAAAACAGTAAATACCAGGCCAGTAATTTGATCAGATGGCAGAAAGCACTTTATCTGACCTTCCCCAGGGAAATTGCAGCCTTGAAGCCACTTCTATCTATCCACTACTTTTCTAACACATTTTGGCTAGTATTTGTATCATTGCAGACACTCGTGCCCAGTATGAAATGCATAATTGATGCTGTGCAGTTGCAAAACTATCAGTTTGCAAATTGATAATTCTCAATTGATTATTAATAAATTACATTCAGAATATATTACTGTTTAATTGCACTCAAGTAATTTATTTTAAACTCAAAAGTTCATTTCATTTTGTTATTTGCTTCAATAGTCTTGTGGATTTGTGCCTAATCTTAATGTGAGTCTTGTATGCTTAGATATAATTAAAGGCATTAAATCCACAGCGCCATCCTAAATAATGAAATATGAAATGCTTGCCATTATACTGAGGAAGGACTCGTGTAGAAAGATTAGAGGGGAGATGAGGGTCGGGAACTCACTGCCTGAAAGGGTAGCAGAGGCAGAAACCCTCAACTCATTCAAAAGGCGTCTGGATATGTACCTCAAGTGCCGTAATCTGCAGGTCTACGGACCAAATGCTGGAAGGTGGGATTAGACTGGGTGGATCGTTTTTCGGCTGGATCAGACATGATGGGCCAAGTGGCCTCTTTCTGTGCTGTAAACCTTCTATGATTCTATGTAGTAAAAAGGCACTTGGGCATCTCCATGGCCTCTGCTCCATAATGAAAGATTGAGGGGGAGCATGATGCATTACTCAAAAGTGCTGAGAGATTTAGATTTGAGAAGGCCATTTGCAGAAGCATGGCTGAACAAAGAATTAGAAATATAACCTGCACTCTATACAAATGTGGAACTTCCATTATGAACACACTTTTTTTGTAGAACAAACCTTTGTACAAAATGCTAACACAAGTTTCATCCTGCCTGACATGAATCAAGCCCAAGAATATATTTATTTTCATTCCAATGCCTGGGGTATTGCTATACCACATAAGTAAAGCGAACATTTGGGGATACTTAATTATGCAGCAATTTCCATCCAGAAGAGAGACTTCCAATATGGCAGATAATGGAAGTTCCCATCATGTATTTTTAAAATTGTATACAACATATCATTATTTTATTTAAGTTTCGGGAATTCATCTCTGAAGCAGCAAAGTACTGAATTGAAACTCCCCACGTGAAGGTATTTATTTGGAATTTTGGTCCCATTGACTGAGCAATGTAGGGCAATGCCAGTAGTATTATGAGCTTCATGGTTCAGATATACTTACTGATTTGATTACTAAGGAAATTATTGATGTATATGTGCATACTCTTGCTTATCTAGCTTCATTGGTAATGTGGTTTGGTCAACTGGTTTTTATACAGTTGAGAGAGAAATATTCTATTATTTGGCCAGTTTAAATGCTACAGATGCATCTTGGGAAATTGCATTCCCTGCACATGTTCAGACTACAGGAACCTACCTTTAGGTAACAGCATGATCACTCTTGGCAAAAATATCAAGCGCAAGACCAGGCCTTTTGGAAGTGTTTGTGACCTACAAGTAAAAACTGCAATGAAGTATTAAAAAAAAAGCAGATATTCAAAAGATAACTTTAAGCATTATTGTGGAATTATGTAATTTTTAAGATTTTTGTTTATAGCATTAATTTGGGCAATAGAAATTTCAGTTATGCAGTGAAAATGGTGGGCAAAACTTATTCTAAAGAGCGTATTGAGTAATTTAATTGGTTCTTGACTCTGAAATGTTAACACATTTGGATATGGTTTTCTATTGTGACCCGTTGACATATGGGGCTGAATTTTACCTGCTCTCTGGAGACAGGTTGGAAGGTGGCCAGGCCTTGTTAATTGGCAGTAGAAGGCATCAAGATGGGAGCCTAGCGTCTTCACGGCCTCATGGATTTTCTCAACGTGGGAAAGGCCAATTAACGACCATTTCCTGCCCCCCCCCCCCCCCCCACTGGCATTTTACTGACATTAGGTGGGGAGACCACTAGCTAAACTATGGTAACCTCCTAGAGGGTTTCCGGTAGGGGATGAGGAAGTAGGGCCCTTCCTTTATGACCGCTCCATGGCCCAGGGAGGGGTCCCCTGGTGGCAAAGGCTGCCCCCGTGGCTCCAGCACCACCGCTGGAGGGTGCAGCACTCCGATCGCAGGGACCTGCCAGTCTGGCCCTGGCATATTAAATTTTAAAAATCCTTACCAAGCCTTCGAGGAAGCTTCAACATTGAAGCGCCCTCTTCTCCTTGAAACTTTTATCCGTGGCACTGTTGAGCTACCGGCCCTCTAATTGGGTCTGCAGCTGTGAGAGGCAGGCTGCCGTCCTCAGTTGGACAGCGCTCCCGACGACGACCTCTTAATTGGCCTTCGCCGGTAATATCTTGCCCAGGGTCCCACCGTACATCCGGGCTCGGGATCACTTTCTGTCCCAGCGGTAGGACAACCTGGAATTTGGGAAAATTCCAGTCATGGGTTTTCCACTATAAAATTCTAACACTGGACATATATAGGAAGTATGGACCATACAACAAAAATTCTAATTGTATATAGAAATGTATATATTTCAAACTGATACTAAATTTCATTAATCAACTTTATGGTAGTCATAACAGAAAAGACTGGTATTGTTGATCATGTCTTCCTAACAGTTTGCATTATAAAACATACAAGTTTTTTCTGTTCTTTGGTTTCAGTATTTACATTTTCCCATCCCTTTCTCCTGATTTGATTCTCCCTTGCATCAACCATGTACTATATCCTGCCAAAGGTGGCAGGCAGGGATCTTGCTTCTAATCTTTTATTCATGCTGCTGTTAATGTGTATGCTGCAAGGTTTGAGAGAGACCTTGGTGAGCTTTCAGATTTTCCTTTTTTCCATGCAAGGGTGACTGACTGCATAAAACTCCACATAGGTTGGAAATCTGCTGTGTCATGAACCTTGTGTATATAAATTATTTGCAGCGTCAGGTAAAAAGACATCATTTTTTCCTTAACTTAAAAGCATCATGCGCAACAACACTGCACTAACAAAAATGTTATTTATTTAAAGATGTTTTTCACACTCATGTAAATTTTGTATATTTTAGCACTTTTTCTACCAATTTTTATTTCATTTTTTTACAATTATTCATATGTTCCCTAATTTTTCTTCCATTTGTTTTCATAAATTGGAATAATTAGATCACTCAAAATGTAACTGTGTAACTTATAACTAATGTTTCTTTGTTGTTCCTTAGGGTCAGTACCATCCATCTGACTTGCTGTGTCCAGAGACATATGTCTGGGTACCCATTGAGAAGTGCAGGACAAAGTTGGACGAGTCTAAATATAGCCGGCTAAATGAGGACCCAAAAGCAGGTAGGTTTACAGTCTAACAGCCTTGTGGTAAATCAAGCTGCCGTCCCTTATTAGCTTCAGAATAACTCTGAATAATTCCACTGTTGTAATACCTTATCAACATGTAGTATGATATAAGCACTCCTTATGAAGGAAATTGGATTTCTGTTTGGCTGTGTGAATATAAATATTTTTTGCAAAGAATTTTACAGTCAGTCTGGTTTATTTAAATGCTCGTCTATGGTAATGTATCTTGCTATAGGAGCAACATCCTTCATTCATTTCTCCACTATCTAGTTTTAAGTTGAGCAATTCAGTAGGGGAAATTGTAAGTTATAATGGTTAATGCATTAAGCGAGTTACTATACAGCATCATCTAACTTGTAAATTTACTAGGTTAAAAATTACTTTACTTCCCATTTAAAAAGCATTTTTCTCCCTCTGTTGGTAGAGTTATGACAGGTGACTTATTCATAGATTGGTAAGCAATTATTAGAAGGCACATAAGAGATTAATTTCTTTTTCCACTGGCTTATATCCTTTCCAAGCTTATTATATGAAAGTACCACTGACTTAACACACTAGTGCAACACTCGCCTATAATATAGACTTACATAAAATGTACAGCATCGAAACAGGCCATTTGGTTCATGCGGTCTTAATGCTCCACATGAGCCTTCTCTCACCCCTCTTCATTAACTCTATTAGCATGACCTTCTATTTCTTTTTTCTTCTTGTGTTTATCTAGCTTCCCCTTAAATGCACCTCCACTATTTGTCAACTACTTCTTGTGTTAGCGAGTTGCACATTTTAATCACTCTCTGGGTAAAGAAGTTTCCCCTGAATTCCCGATTGGATTTATTAGTGACTGTTTTATAGTTATGGTCTCTCTCCCCCACAAGTGGAAACATCTAAGTCTACCCTATCAAACTCTTTAATACTCTTAAAGACTGTTATCCGGTTACCCCTCAGTCTTCTCTTCATCAGAGAAAAGACCTCCAGCCTGTGCAATTTTTCTGATAGGTATAACCTCTCCGTTCTGGTATCATCCTTGTAAATCTGTTTTGCATCTTCACCTGTGCCTCTATATCATTTTTATAATATGAAGACCAGAGCCATTGTTATGATCCTGTAGTTTTTTTCCTTTTCTGGGAAGTATGCGAAGTGCCTTTAAGGCTGGACAAGGATCAGTACTGCTTTAAGGCAGCAAGCTCCAGGGACGGAGTTGAAGAATGCATTCTCGTTGCCGTAGGATACAGCCAGTATCAAATGTGCATTCTCGTTGCCGTAGGATAAAGCCATTTGGAGAACAAGAACAAAGATACAATGTTGCGGATTGATGTTTGAAACTAGCCGATAAACTGGCTTTTGCAACACAGTTAACAGACACAAACAGCTGGACCAGCATGAACAGAACAGAGATCTCTGATAATTTAAACTCAAGGAAAGGGAAGTTAGACTGCAACAATCTTTTATCCTTCAAAAGTTCTAAAGCCAAATCGATTCATTAATAAGTGTTTGCAATTTGTTAATTGCTGAATTCATTGCTGGAGAAGAAAAGCATCACTTCAACTGCTGAACTAGATGGCGGACTGTTCTACTGTTGAAGAACCTTTTATTCCCCCCCCCGTCGGACACTGTGAGGACTTGAAGCAACCTTGAACTGTTCCACATTGGAAGATTCCACTTCGGCAGGAGCGTAAATCTGCAAGGACACTAATTTTTTCTGTTTTAAATGTTCTTTATATCTCAATAGTGTTTAAGAATTTAGTTTTTCGAATTAAACAGTTAATTTGTTGATCTAAAGACACTTGGTTTGGTTAGTCTCATTCAGGGGTTAATAGATGGTACAATTTGGCTGGGTTTTTCTTTAATTTGGAAAGTTTAAAATGATATGTTAGACGACCTGTGGAGGGGCGGGACTGAAACATTAGTGCATTTCTCCCACCACAATCAGAATCATATATTTTGATTGGGGGCTGTGTCTTGAGCGGTTGGTCGTAACACCATGCACAGTACTCTAAATTTACAAGTTGAACTTGCAAGATGTGGACGTATAGACTGGGTACCAAAGACTAGGAAGAGCGGGAGAGTACAATTCGCATATGGAGCACTGGAGGAAAATTTTGGCTTGTTGCAGCACTAGGAAGGCAGTGCTGACAGTGGCAATGGAGAGAGAGAGGCTGTGTGAGGCAACTAAGGAACAACAGTGACAAAAGCCTAGAGCATTGCAGGAGAGGACTGGAGGTATATAAACAGCACGGTGACAGCCAAGCTTGGGGCATCATAGAAGAGGACTGAAAATATATAAACAGCGGAGCGGCTGCAAAGCCTGGAGCATCGTTGAAGAGGACTGAAGATATATTAACAGCGCAGTGGCTGCAGAGCCCGGAGAATCGTTGGGGCTGCTGAGGTTTGAAAGCTGCTTGCTTTCTGATTGGACTAGCAGCATCTACATCCTGCGTGCCATCCTTAACTGGATGGCAAGCTCGGAAGTGGCCAATTAGGAGACCACCTCTGGGAAGTCGGTGAGTGTTCCCACTGCTGGTAAGTGCGGGCTCAAGACCCCCGTTTGATCCTGATGTCGGGTTCTCAAAGTCCGCAGTGAAATTCAGCCCTTTGTTCCAGGAGGCAGTCTCGCCCTTTAGATTAAGTGGTACTTTAGAGGTGGTCGGTGGTCAGGGGCAGAAGGGTGTGACTGTGAGTCAGACAGGTATGGGGATCCAGGATGTATTGACAGAGGAACCTTAGCCCTGGTTATTCTGCAACAGATACGAGGTGCTTTCTGCCTGTGTGGATAAGAACAAGGACTGCAGGGTAGATGGGCAAACTGACCATGGCACCATGATGCAGGAGGCATTCAAGTATGGGAAGTAAAATGAAATGTGGTAACGGTAGAAAAAGAATAAAGACTTACATTTATATAGCCTCTTTCACGAACTCAGCACATCCCAAAACACTTACAGCCAGTTCGTACTTTTGAAGTGCAATTACTATTGTAATGTGGTAGCCAATTTGTGCACAGGAAGCATTATGATGACTAGATAATCTCTCTTTTTTGTGATTATGATTGAGGGATAAATATTGACCAGGAAACCAGGGTATAATGCCAGTGCTCTTCTTCGAAATAGTGTAATTGGACCTTTCCAATCCACCTGAGATGGTAAGACGGGGCCTCGATTTAACATCTCAGCTGAAAGACAGCATCTCTAACAGTGCAACACTCCCTCAGTTCTGCACTGGAATGTCAGCCAGGAATTTTGTGCTCAACTCCTGGAGTGGGACTTAAACTCACAACCTTCTGACTCAGAGGCGGGAACGCTACCAACTGATCCACGGCTGGTAGCATAGGCAGGAGAATAGATATCGTTCTCAGCAGCCAAGACCGGGAGTTTCAAAGGTTGTGTTGCCTGCCTGGAGTCAGGGTTTGGGACATCTCCTTGCAGCTGGAGAAACATTTGGAGAGGGAAGATCCAGTTGGCATGATCCACGTAGGAACCAATGACAAAGGTAGAACTAAGAAGAGGTTCTGCGGAGAGAGTTTGAGGAACTGCGTTCTAAATTACTAAACAGAACCTCAAAGGTAATAATCTCTGGATTACTACCTAAGCCACGTGCAAATTAGCTTAGGGACAAGCAGATTAGAAAATTAAGCACGTGGCTCAAAGTGGTACAGGAAGAAGGGGTTTCGATTCATGGCACACTGGGAAAGAGGGAACCATTGAGATGGGCTCCATTTAAAGTAGACTGGGATCAGTGTCCTGGCGAATCGTATAATCAGGGCTATGAATAGGGCTTTAAACTAAAAAGGATGGTGGTGGTTAGGTGAAGGGAAATTTAGAAATCTGAAGAGAAAGTCAAGGCAGTAGAGCTGTGTAACGATTTGAGTAAAGACAGGCAGAGTGGGACAGGAAGGGACAGAAGGTTTAAAGTAATAGTTCACCAGTGAATTAGGTCCATGCAAAGAAAGTAGTTAAAAAAAAAATTAGGGGCCCTTTATTTGAATGCACAAAGCATCCTTAATAAGATCGACAAACTAGCAGCACAGATAGAGATAAACGGGTTTGATCTAATTGCCATTACAGAGACATGGTTACAAGGTGACCAAGGTTGGCAATAAGTATTCCAGGGGGTACACATTTTGAAAAGACAGGCTAAATGGAAAAGGAGGAGTAGCCCTGATCGTAAAGGATGACATAAGGACAAGAGTAAGAAAGAATCTTGACTCAGATGATCAGTAAGTAGAAAAATACAGGTGGGGATAGTTTATAAGCCCCCTATCTAGTTACATCATTGGGCAGAGCATTATGTAAGAAATAATTGGAGCTTATAACAAAGGCAATGTAATAATCATGGGGGAATTTAATCTTCATTTAGACTGGACTAATCAAATTGGCAAAGGTAGTCTGGAAGCTACGTTTGTAGAATACTTTCATGGCAGTTTTCTGGAACAATATGTGGTGGAACCAACTCGGATAAAGCTGTTTTATATCTAGTATTGTGAAATGAGGCTGGTTTAATTAGTAATCTCAAAGTAAAGGATCCTCTGAGAAAAAGTGATCATCGTATAATTGAATTCCTTATTAAATTTGAGAGCAATCTACTTGAGTCCAAAATAGGAATCTTAAACGGAGCCAATTTCATAGGTATAAGGGGAGAGCTGGCTGAGGTTTGTTGGGTAAATAAACAGTGGGGAACATTTAAAGAAATGATTCAAAGTGTTCAGCAAAAATACATTCCATTAAGAAAACAAAAACTCAGCAAGAAAGATCCACCTGTGGCTTACTAGGGAAATGAAGGATAGTATTAGATTAAAAGACAGGGCTTATAATATTGTGAAGAATAGTTGCAAGCCTGAGGATTGGGAGAGTTTTAGAAACCAGCTAAGGGTAACCAAAATGTTGCTAAAAAGGGAAAAATAGAGTATGAGTAAACTAGCCAGGATTTTAGAAACCGGTTGTAAGAGCTTTTACAAGTATATAAAAAAAAAAGAGGGGAGTAGCTTAGAGGCAGAGACAGGAGAAATTACGATGGGGAATGAAGAAATGGCAGAGACTTTGAACAAATATTTTACATATGTCTTCACAGTAGAAGACACAAATTGTGTACGAGAAACTGAAGGGGCTAGTAAGAGTGGGGAACTTAAGGTAACTAATATCAGCAGGGAAAAAGTATTTGAGAAACTTAAGGTATTAGAAGCTGATAACTCCCCAGGATCTGGTGGCCTGCATCCTAGGGCTCTAAAAGAGGTAACTGCAAAGACAGTGGATGCAGTAATTATGATTTTCCAAAATTTCCTAGACTCTAGAACAGTCCCAGTGGATTGGAAGTTGGCAAATGTAACACTACTATTCAAGAAAGGAGGGAAAGGGAAAACAGGGAACAACAGTCCAGTTAGCTTGACATCAGTCATCAGGAAAATGCTGGAATCTATTATTAAAGAAGTCTTAACAATGCACTTAGAAAATCATAGCATGATCAGACAAAGTCAATGTGGTTTTACAGAAGGAAAATTGTGTTTGAAAAATTCATTAGAGTTTTTGAGAATGTAATAAGTAGGGTAGATAAAGGAAAGCCTGTAGATGTAATATACTTGGATTTCCAAAAGCATGCGAGATGGTGCCACACAATAGGTTAGTACACAAGATAAGGGGTCATGGAGTTGGGGGTAATATATTAGCATGGATGGAGGATTGGAAATTGAAAAGGAAGCAGAAAGTAGGGATGAACTGAGTATTTTCAAGTTGACCGGCTATAACTAGTGGAGTGCCACATGCATCAGTGCTTGGGCCTCAGCTATGTATGATCTATATTAATGTCTCAGGCGAAGAGACCGAGAATAATGTTGTCAAGTTTTCTGATACAAGGCTATGTGAGAATGTAAGCAGTGAGGAGGGCAAAGGGACGTAGACTCGTTAAGTGAGAGGGAAAGGTGGCAGATGAAATATAATGTGGGCAAGTGTGAGATTATTCACATCGGTAGTAAGAATAAAAAAAGCAAAATATTTTTTAAAAGGAGTGAAACTCATAAATGTTGACTTTCAGAGTCTTGGGTGTACTCATACAAGGAACACAAAGTTAGCACGCTGGTACAGCAAGTAATTCGGAAAGGCAAATAGCATTTTGGCCTTTATTGCAAGGGGAATTGGAGTACAAGTATAAAGAAATCTTGGTATAATTGTATAGGACTTTGGTGAGACCACACCTGTACTCTGCACAGTTTGGTCTCCATTTTTAAGGAAAGATACACTTGTGTTGGAGGTGGTACAGCGAAGGTTCGCTAGATTGGTTCCTCGGATGAAAGATTTGTCCCATGTTGAGAGATTGAGTAAAATGGGCCGATACTCTCTGGAGCCCAGAAGAACGAGAGGTGATCTCATTTAAGCATAGAAGATTCTGAAGGAGTTGACAGGATAGACACTGAGAGATTGTTTCCCCAGGTTGGGGAATCTAGAACATGGGCACACAGTCTCAGGATAAGGATTCGATCATTTATGACTGAGATGAAAAGAAATTTCTTCACTCAGGCTTCTGAATCTTTGGAATTTTGTACCCCAGAGGGTTTTGGATGCTCCATCATTGAGTATATTCAAGACTAGGATAGATAGATTTTTGGTTCTTCAAGGAATCGAGGGAAATGGGGAGTGGGTGGGAAAGTAGAGTTGAGGCAGAAAATCAGCTATGATTGTATTAAATGGCGGAGCAAGTTCGAGGGGCAATATGGTCTACTTCTGCTCCTATTTCTTATATTTTTAATAGGTGGAGAATTGCAGAGAGAGAGCTGTTGGGTGGGGCGAGTACAGGAAGGAGGTTGAGGGTGCCACTAACAAGTGTAGTAATGGGGATTTTCTCGGATGGGTAACAACTGGGTGGTCAATGTTGGGGGGGGGGTGGGAGGAGAAAAAAACAGGTGGTGAATATGGGGGAAAATATGGGTACTGAGCACATAGAGTGTTCTGCAGATTTCTTAAAAAGAGTTCTTCAGTGACTTGGGGAAACCTCAAATACAGGGAAACAATACATTTAAATCCAGGTTTCATTATGTCAGTGTTACAGAAGCACTTCTCACTCTCATATGAATATTTAGCTCCTTCCAACTCCTGCAGCCAGATCCCAAGCTGCCCTGGAGGACAGGGGCCAAAGCCCAGAATGCGGTCCTGACTGGGAAACCTGCATTGAAAATAAATAATCAGTGGTTTTATTTTAAATGCATATCCAGTAAATTTCTCATTGGCAATCTGCATTAATTTATGTTCACTTTTGTCCTGAGTGTGCAAACAGTTTTTAGTCCTAACAAATGTAGCAGAAATGTATCGATTAAAGATTAGACCTGAGTTCAGAATCTGCAGGAAAACTTTGGTGAACAGTTGTGACGCTGCTCACTTTGGGATATCTCGGATGTTGCCCCGATGCGTAAAGCTACACTGAGCGGAAACGCAGTGTATTTAGAAACTATGGGCTGAATTTTCCCAGCCCATTGGAGATGGGCTGGGAGATGGGAGGGCTGGCAATATGGTGGGGGAAGGTGTCCGGAGGGGAGCCCGTGTCTTCCCACTGCTATGGCATATTGCCAGCGGTGCGAATCTTGGCAGCCTGGTGGGCGATTAAGGGCCACTTCCCGCCAGGAGGGCCCACCACTGCGTAGAGAGATTTCCAGGTAAACCCTGGTTCCGGGGTGGGGGCCAGCCTCATTGATGGGTGCTCTATGGCCCACAGAGCAGCCCCGCCGGCAGTGGTCACCCCTTTGGCAACGGCGCTGCCAGTGCACGTTTTCCTCTGCCAGTCACCGTGGCCTGCCTGCCTGGCCCTGGCTTCCCCCAACCAAACTCACCATTCTTCGATGGCACCCTGCCATTGAAATGTCCTCTCACTGGTGATGCAGCCTCCGCAATGGCCACCGCTAGCAGTTAGACTGCTGAGGCTGCCAAGCTGCCGGCCCCTTGATTGGGCCGGCCGCCATCCTCGCTCACTCCGATGGGCGGTGGGACCCTGGGGTGGCATTTTCTCCCCCCACTCTGGTGAACAGCACCAGAAATGGTGTCGCAAAACAGACACGCCAACCGGAACTGGTATTTTCGGACCCAGTCTGCCTCCATTTCTGCCCTCACTGGAGCCCATAAATCAATAGCTTTAGCCTAGAATTTGGATGGGTTTTGTACAAGCTAATGTTTCCTTCCTTTGATCTATGGCTTGATGACACATGAAAATGCTGACATGGGAAGCTGCTATTTTGTTGACTTGAGTGCTGGTTAGAAATGTCAGTGCGTTGTATGCCTTCAGTTAGTGAATACTTTGTCCTGAAAATTACTGTTGGCAATATCAGTAGATGAACAGTTGGTGTATTTGGATTACTCTGAGCTGCTCGATATTTTCCAAAGATATTAACCCAATAGTTCAACTTTCTGTGTGGCAGGAATGTTACATCAGCATACTAAATTAATAAATGCAAAATACTGCGGATGCTGGAAATCTGAAAATAAAAACAAAGTGCTGGAAATACTCAGCAGGTCGGGCAGCAACTGTAGGGCGAGAAACAAAGTTAATATTTCGAGTCGGATATGACTTCAGAACTGCTTATTTATTTAAGCATATTAAGTGTTTCTTCATATTGGCAACAATAATGTTGCAGTTCTTGCCATTTGACTTGAGGACAAAGTAGTAATAAGGTCTCATGCAAAATCGGTGCCTACATGTTTTCCGTTTTGTGATATGGTTTGCTCAATGTCTTTTGTTTGTTTATTTCAAGTAAAGATTTTATTGGTTTCACTGCCCTGCAGATCATTGGTGCAGCTGCAGTTACAATGTTGTATCCAATGTTGTAGGTGCTGTAGTAATGATGCCAAGACCATGGAGAGAGTACATGAAAGCTTTACTAAGAAGATTGAGACTGGAGGCTTTTGTTATAATGAATAACTAGAGGGACTAGGGTTTTTTTCTCTGGAATAGGGAAGTTTAAGAGCAAACCTGATCAATGCTCCCTCTAAGCTGCATGGCAGCGCAGCAATCGTAACATATCACGCAGGGAACAAACGTTCCCCTTAAAATACACACATGCACAACAATCTTAAAGGGACCATGCAGTGCAATAAACAAGCCACACGTAGTAAAGAGAAATCAGGGGGAACTTTGGATCTATTGAAACTATTCAAAATTATGAAGGATTTAGACGAAGTTCATGGGGAGAAACTATTTTCACTAGTCAGTAAATCAGTAACTAGAAGGAATAAATTTATCGCCAAAAATGAAAGGGACAAAATTAGAACTTTTTTTATATGCAGAGGATTGTTGGAACATGAGTTGCCCTGCCAGAAAAAGTGGTGAAAATGGTACTGGATAAATTGTGGTTAGCATCGCAGCCTCACAGCTCCAGCGACCCGGGTTCAATTCTGGGTACTGCCTCTGTGGAGTTTGCAAGTTCTCCCTGTGTCTGCGTAGGTTTCCTCTGGGTGCTCCGTTTCCTCCCACAGCCAAAAGACTTGCAGGTTAATAGGTAAATTGGCCATTATAAATTGCCCCTAGTATAGGTAGGTAGTAGGGGAATATAGGGACAGGTGAGGATGTGGTAGGAATATGGGATTAGTGTAGGATTAGTATAAATGGGTGGTTAATGGTCAGCACAGACTCGGTGGGCCGAAGGGCCTGTTTCAGTGCTGTATCTCTAAATCAAAAATCAAAAGGCTTTAGGAAATGGACAGAGAAATGGGATTAAATAGATGGCTCTTTCATAAAGCCAGCAAAGAGACCTTAGACTAAATGTCCTCTTCCAGGGCTGTAAAAGTCTTCTTTCCTTGATGTTACTGATGTGTTGAGTTGACTTTTGTTTTCCCCTATATCCCTGAGTTGGATTGCCTGACTTGTTTATGGCATGTGAAGAATTAAGTAATTTTGAGAGTCAGAATTATTAAACCCAAAGTTGACAATCAAACGCTTCTGTCTTGACAGCAAATCAATGCAGTATTCCATATAAAGTACTGTGGCACTTTGTGTGGCCTAACACTAATTGATATTTTTATAAAGAACTTCTTTTCAAAATGTACTTTGTCGTTATTGGTGTCAAGCCCAATAGGAGTAATGTTTGGATTAGAAATGTATCTCTATTCACTCCTTTCCAAAAGTAATGTGCAATGGACCAGAATTTGCTGCAATAATAACAGTGAGACTATCAGCACTTGCTGTTATTACAAGGTAAATCTGACAGCAACTTCTGGCGCCTGCACATGTGCAATTAAAAGTGGAAATCCAGAAGTTCCAGTCAGAGATACCCTGCTCCTCTGTAGGGTGCATTGTTGCAATCCTCACTGATAGACTCAGCACTGAAATCATTGTAATGGCGTCAACTTAGGGTACCTAATTACTAGTTCTGCACTAAAGTTGGTTGAAGATGTTAGGGCTGGTGCATTTAAGTGAGGTTTTAACAGTGTAATAAGTGATGATTACTGATGAACAACTTCTCTGGTCCTGAAAATTTTGTTTTTGTAAGTGTGGAGACTCATTCCCTCAGTCTCTCTTACCTCTGTTCCTTAATCCCACCTGCATTTCCCAATCTTTATTTTGCTTTCTTTGTGATTTCAATGTAATTTATATTTCATGCTTTATGCTTCCTATTTTGGGCTTTGTGTGTTCAATGACAGTTTTTCAACCTGATTGGTTGATGAGACTCGCTGTTTCTTGCCTTGTCCACAGATCCCCTAGAGTTGACACCACACTGAAACAAATGTCCAATGACAGGAAATCTGCTACCTAAAGCCTGTCAAAACCTTGTGAGCACCTGTCGGCGAGGTGAATGACGAGCACTGTTCTTTTGCTGCTAACAAAAAAATTGAGGCCACTAACATACGTACTAGTTGTCTATTGCATCTTGAGTATAATTTTGCCATCTACAACTATTTCCTTGTATCCTTCACCATCCAAATCCCACTACCACTTCTCTGCCCATTTCAGGAAAAAAAATTTCTCTCCCGAGTGACTTGCAACTGCATTTCCTAAATCCCAAATGCCGACCCTTTGGCCCTCGATTCACCACAATAATTCTGCAACTATTGATCTGCTGAACTACTTTCTCACATCCACCTTTGATGCCCTTGTCCCCGGCAAAGCCTTTATTTGATCCCGTCCTGTTTCATCTCCAAATACAGCCCCCATCATTGCTCCTTCAAGTCTAAGTGGCAAAACCTTGAGTGTATTTAGTGCACAACTGGTTTAGCCATCCATTGCTAGCTCTTGCTAGACTGCATAAAATGTTAGCGAACCCCACTCTCCTTTGTCAAAATAACCCCTTATAACCCAGGCTTCCTTTCTCCACTATCAACCATCTGCTAAAACTTCTCTACCTTGCCTTATCCACACTTAACTCCAACAACGTGTGTGAGGAGCTCATGTGCTTCTTAGTCACTATGATTGAGACCACCCATACAGCTGGCTTGTTGCATTTCTACCCCCCAGCCCCGCCCCATTGGCCTCAACTTTGCCCACCAAGCCAAACCTTTCCCAAGGCTCCCGCTGCCTAACTAAACCTGTGTCATCCTCCAGCTTTTCTTTATTTCCCCTCTCTCCAAACTCATCCTGTCAATAAGACCTGTTTCTTGCTGTCTTGGCACTATTCCCACTAAACTGCAAAGCAGCCAACTTCCCGTCCTGGCCCTTATGTTAGCTGTTGTTGTAAATTATTCTTTCTCATCGGGTATTATGCCCCTTAGTTTCAAAAGTGCAGTAATCATCCCAGAACTTGGCCTTTACTCTCTTGCATGCTGCTCACTTCCCTTGGTCGACATCCACCTTTGTTCCCCCAAATTCAAGCGGTGCAGACTTGAACATATCTGGGACATAACATGCTTAGTCATCTACCATCAAATCTGCTGCTGCTTCCCCCAAGTCAAACCTCCTCCCAGGTAACAACAATAGAAACGTATTTATATAGCGCTTTTAACAGAATAAAATGTTCCAAGGTGCTTCACTGGAGCATTATGAAACAAAATGTGACACCGAGCCATTTAAGGAGATATTAGACCAATGACCAAAAGCTTGGTCAGAGGTAGGTTTTAAGGAGTGTCTTAAAGGAGGAAGATGAGGTGCAGGGAGTGCATTTCAGAGCTTAAGGCCGAGGAAGCTGAAGGCACAGCCACCAATGGTGGAGTGATTAAAATCGGGGTCACTTAAGAGGCCAAAATTAGAGGAGTGCAGATATCTTGGAAGGTTGTGGGACTGGAGGAGATTACAGAGATAGGGAGGGGCAAGGCCATGGAGCGATTTGAAAATGAGGATGGGAATTTTAAAATCAAAACGTTGCTTGACTGGGAGCCAATGTAGGTCAGCAAGAATAGGGGTGATAGATGAACGCGACTTGGTACGAGTTAAGAACCGGGCAGTCGAGTTTTGGATGACCTCAGGCATTCCTCCTAACCTAGCTTTGAACCTGAACCTCTAGGTTCTCTCCAACTCCCTTTGTGCCTTCTCCAAGCTCCTCATGTCCATGCGACCCCCACCGCGACCCTGCTTACCACCCAACTTCCATTTCTGTCCTCTATGCTAGCCGACCTGGTCAATGGTCCCTCTCCACTGATAATGACCCATTCTTTCAAAACTCCCTTACTCAAAAAAAAGTAAGCACCGTTTGACCTTTTTGACCTTGCACATTATCACCCTTTCTCTATTCTTCCTTTCCTCTCCCAAGTCTTTAAAAGTGTTTGCACATCCCAAATCTACACATTTTTCCTGCAACTCCATGTTTGAATCTCTCCAATCAGGTTTCTATTCTAGCCACAGCACTGAAATGGCCCTAACCAAAGTTGAAACCCTCTGTAACTATGGAGCATTATTGCTTCTCACCCTACTTGATTTCTCAGCAACTTTTCACATGGTCAACCACACCATCCTCCTTCAACACCTCTTCTCTGTTGGACTACTTTTGTTCGATTCCACTATTCGCTATCTTATTGTAGCCTCAGTATCTTTAGCAATGGCTTCTTTCCCACCCCTGCACCATTACCTTTGGAATTCGCCTAAGGGTCTATCCTTAGCCTCCGTCCTCTTCCCCATCTGCGTACTGCCCCTTGATGACATCATCTACAGATGTAAGATCAATTTCCACACATAGACTGATGAGATCCAGCTCTATCTCTCCTCACTTTTCTCAAACCCTCCACTGCCCCTCTGTTGTCAGACTGTTTGTGCAACATCCAGTCTTAGATGAGCCTCAATTTCCTCCAAGCATGAAAAATCGCTATTTAATTGAGTATCAGAAGACTGCTGGTGCTCCTGGAACCAAACCCAAGCCACTACCTTTGGAAAAGCAGAAAATTGGGAGGTTAAACAATTGTTTTTTAAATTATACATTTTTGCAGTGAGGGTAACAGAACATCTATTGTGGTAGCTTGGCGCAAATGGGAACATAGTCATAGAGTTTTCCAAGCACAGTTCTCCAGAAACTGAGCCAGCCAAAAAAAACTAATGAAGGAAACCATAAAGTCCTTTTTAAATATGACCATTAACTTCAGGTGTTTAGATTTACGAATGCTAACTGACATTATGAAATGGAAAGCAACTAATAAAATTATGCAGTGTTATCCAGACAAGTACTGTAGTTATGAATTATGAAAGGTTTTCAAAAGGTTTATGAATCCAGACTGTCAGTACTGAACAGTGCAGTCCAAAGGTGCAGTTATATTAACACTTTGGGGTTTACTGCAAAATGCCTTCTGTTTTGCAGTCATGCAAAAGTAACCATATAATAGAGACAGGTCCCAGCCAACTTCTGGAACAAAGCATTGTGAGATCCCCTTGAGGAAGCCTTCTTACACTCATGGGTCCTTTTAAGTTCTTGCAAACTGTATACAATTGAGTGGGACTTTTTGTAGTGTTTTGGGACTCTGGATGCTGCTGCCTGCTGCTCAAAGCATCTAATGTATTGGCCAGGAGCAGAGTTCTCCTGCCCCCAAGAGTTCAGTCTGATTCACGTGCTGCTGACTATAAATCATTTCTAAGTTACTGGTCGCTGTATTATATGTGGAGCCTCAATCTACCTTTGCATCCTGTACCAACTAATTCTCACCAGTTAATCCAATCAAATACTTTTTAAAGCATTAAAATAAACAATATGTTCAGCCATGAATGATAGCATTTATTTCAGAGTAACCAGGATAAAGCACCTGTGCTTGCTTTTTTAAAAAAAAAATTCTTTTTAACGAAAGTATTTACCAATAGTGGAATGACTTGAATATCTTTACAGTATCCAATTGGTGCAGATCTTATGTCATCTTTTCCAACAGAACAAATATTGCAATCTTAATTTTTCAGTTACATGTCCAGACTCCCTTGAGTCTTTTTCTGTCAAGTCCTCCTTATTTACTCTATGCTTTCAATTCATCAAACTGATAGGGTTATTTGCTTTCCCCACCTGAAGACGAGCATTTCAGCTGAGAAAACAGACTTAAAATAATGGACTGCGATAAACACACTGAACGGGGAGCTTTATTGGATGGACCATTATTTATTGTTCCCAGAAACTTTTCCTTTGGAATATGTAAACTATGAAGACAGCAAATTATATAAAAGGAACTATGAGCTTTACTCAGCCATTCTGCAAGCAAATAACATTTTGCTACCAATTGGGTAATCTTCTGTTTTCACAGAGGGATAGCATTCTAAAGACTGATCTGCCCATCACACGTGGTTATGCCATAAAGTTGTATTTTAAAATATATACAATCAGTCTTATATTTAATGGAACAGTAAAAGTTTAAAGGCTGTTAGAAATGCAGTCAGCAAACAACAGAATAATTCAAACATATTGTAAAATGTATAGCCCTTTGAAGACTGAGTTTTAGTTTTCAGAATTTGTACCTGTCTTTTCTTCCCTTATGTTAGTTCATTTCTCCTCTTTTTTTTTTCTTGGCATTGCCCAAAGTTCATGAGAATTCTGCCTTTGGATTTTGCTTTGCTTTCATATCCAGATATTTCTGTCAATGATTCTCCCATGGATCTAGCCTCAGTGAGGTGTCATATTAATGACTCCCTCTGAGATTCCATGGAATAATTAGCTAGAATCACCTATGGAACTGTTGTCAGTTGAGGTAGATGATAAACCAGCATCAAATTATTTCATAGTTTCTGTAAAGACACCGATTCCATCCCATTACTCCGCAGGGTACCAAATCTTCTTAAATTCATGATCATGTTACCGCAGTGTTTCTATGGGACTGAATAGTTGCTGTAGGCTCTAAGAATTCTTTTTTCCTTTTCACATTTGGGAGCACCACTGGCTGATTCTGAGACTTGAATGGAAAGGGAAAGAATCCATAGAACCATAGAAAAGTTACAGCACAGAAAGAGGCCATTCAGCCAATCGTGTCAGTGCAGCTGAAAAAGCTAGACGCTCATTCTAATTCCACCACCCAGCACCTGGTCCATAGCCGTGTAGGGCCAGGTACCTTTCAAATGAGTTGATGGTTTCTGATTCCACCACGGATCTGGACAATGAATTCCAGACACTTGCCACCGTCTGGGTGAAAAACCTTTTCCTCATGTCCTGTCTAATCCTTCTGCCAATCACCTTAAATCTGTGCCCCCTGGTAATTGATCTCTCCGCTAGGGGAAACTGATCCATCCTTTCTATCTAGGCCCCTCAATGAAATCACCCCTCAGCCTCTTCTGTTCTAAGGAAAACGACCCTAGCCTATCCAATCTTTCCTCATAGCTGCAATTTTCCAGCCCTGGCAACATTCTTGTAAATCTCCTCTGTACTCTCTCCACAGCAACTATGTCCTTCCTGTAATGTGGTGACCAGAACTGTACGCAGTACTCCAGCTGTGGCCTAACCAGTGTTTTATACAGTTCCAGCATTACATCCCTGCTTTTGTATTCTATACCTTGCCCAATAAAGGAAAAAATTCCATTTGCCTTCTTCACCACTTTATCTACTTGTCCATCCACCTTCAGGGACATGTGGACATGCACTCCAAAGTCTCTCACTTCCTCTAGCCCACTCAGTTTCCTCCCATTTATTGTGTATCCCCTTGCTTTATTTGCCCTCCCCAAATGCATTACCTCCCACTTATCCAGATTGAATTCCATTTGCCACTTCTCCGCCCACTCAACCAAACCATTGATATTCTGGAGTCTACAGCTATCCTCTTCACCATCAATTACATGGCCAATTTTTGGGTCATCTGCAAATTTCCTAATCATGCCTCCCACATTTAAGTCCAAATCTTTAATATGTACCAAAACAGCAAGGGACACAACACTGAGTTCTGTGGAACGCCACTGGTAACCGCTTTCCATTCGCAAAAACATCCGTCAACTGTTAACCTCTGTTTCCTGTCACTGAGCCAATTTTGGATCCAACTCACCACATTCCCCTGTATCCCATGGGCTTTTACTTTTCTTACCAGTCTGCCATGTGGAACCTTGTCAAATGCCTTACTAAAATCCATGTAGACAACATCCACTGCACTACCCTCATCAATCCTCCTTGTTACTTCCTCAAAAAATTCAATTAAGTTGGTAAGACACAACCTCCCCTTAACAAATCCGTGCTGATTATCCCTGATTAATCCGTGCCTTTCTAAGTGAAGTTTATCCTATCTCTCAATTGATTCTAATAATGTGCCCACCATCGAGGTTAGACTGGCTGGCCTATAAATATTTGGCCTATCCCTCACAATGGTATCTCGCCTATATCTAGTGAGGATTTGAAAATGATCCTCAGAGCATCCACTATTTCCTCCCTGGCTTCCTTTAACAGCCTGGGATACAATCCATCTGGCCCTTCTAATTTATCCACTTTCAAGGATTTCGGATCCTTTAGTACTTCCTCTCTCATTTATACTTATTGTATCTAATATTTCACACTCCTCTTTTGCTACAATGTCTGCATCATCCCTCTCTTTTGTGAAGCCAGAGACAAAGTACCCTATCCACATTTTCTGCATCCACAGTTACCTTGTACATCTCTGATAAGCCCTACCCTTTCCTTAGTTATCCTCTTGCTCTCAGTGTGCTGATAAAACATCGTTGGGTTTTCCTTGATTTTACCTGCCAATATTTTTTCATGTCCTTTCTTTGCTTTCCTAATATCCTTTTTTACTTTCTATTCTCCTCAACTTTTGAAAATATTAAGTTTTTTTGTGACTGTCATAAACTTTCTTTTTGTGCTTTGTCTTCCCCTGTATGCTTCCAGATAACCAGGAGGCTCTAGATTTGGCAGTACCACCCTTTTTCTTTGTGGGGACATATCTGGACTGTGCCCGTAGAATCTTGCTTTTGAATGCCTCCCACTGGTTTGCCACTGATTTTCCTTCAAGTAGCTGTATCCAGTACATTTTCGCCAGATCACCTCTCAGCTTCGTAAAAAAATGCTTTCCCCCAGTTTAGAACTTTTACTCCTGTTCTATCTTTGCTCTTTTCCATAATAATGCTAAATCTAACTGTATTATGGTCACTATCCCCAAAATGGTCACCCACTGCTACTTCATCCACTTGTCTAGCTTCATTTCCTAAGACTAAATCTAGAAATGCACCCCATCTCGTTGGGCTTGTTAGGTGCTAGCTAAAAAATATCTCTTGAATGCAGTTCAAGAATTTTGTGCCCACTGTGCCCTTCACACTGTTTGTATCCCAGTTGGTAATGAGGGTCCTTGAAATCCCCAACTATTATTGCCCTATTTTTGTATTCAGCAATTTGCCTACACATTTGCTCTTCTATCTCCCCCTCACTATTTGGGAGTGTATAGTACACTCCTGGTAGTGTAGCTGCTCCATTTTTTCTTTCTGAGCTCAAACCATATGGCCTCATTTGATGAGTCATTTAGCATATCATCCCTCCTCATAGCTGTAATAGATTCTTTAACCAATAATGTTACACCTCCTCCTTTTTTAACCCCCTTTCTATCCTGCCTGAAAACTCTATATCCAGGGATGTTGAGCTGTCTTTTTTGCCCCTCTTTAAGCCAAGTTTCCATTATAGCAATGCTGCCATGTGTCTATTTGTGCCCTCAGCTCATCGGCTTTATTTGCTGTACTCTTTGCGTTTAAATAAATGCCTTTCCACTCTGCCAAATTCCTGTACAGTACACTTTTTAACCTTTGCTGCTTCTGTGTTTCAGAGTCACTCACTAATTTTCTGCCTCTCGTTCCCTGCTCTGAATTTGTCCTATCCGAAACTGCCCTCAGGTTCCCATCCCCTTGCCAATCTAGTTTAAACCATCCCCAACAGTACTAGCAAACCTTCCTGCAAGGATATCCGTCCCAGTCCTGTTCAGATGTAGACCGTCCGGCTTGTACAGGTCCCACCTTTCCCAGAACCGGTCCCAATGCCCCAGAAATTTGAAGCTCTCCCACCTGCACCATCTCTTCAATCACGCATTCATCTGGTGCATTCTCCTATTTCTATACTCACTAGCACGTAACCTTGGGAGTAATCTGGCGATTACTACCTTTGAGGTCCTGCTTGCTAATCTCTTTCCTAACTCCCTAAACTCAGCCTGCAGGACCTCTTCCTTTTTTCCCCCTATATTGTTGGTACAAATGTGGACCATGACCTCTGGCTGTGCACCCTCACCCTCCAGATTGCTTTGTAGCCGCTTAATGATATCCATGGCCCTTGCACTAGGGAGAAGACACACCATCCTGCAATCAAGTCTGAGACCACAGAAATGCCCCTACCACTCTTGCTCTCCTGTCTTTTCTCCTCCCTCCCTGCACAACTGAGCCACCCATGGTGCTCTGGTCATGACTCTCGCTGCACTCTCCAAGGAACCCTCTCTCCCATCAGTACTCAGAACTGAATGCCAGTTAGAAAGTGGGATGTTCTCCAGGGACTGCTGCACTACCTGGCTTGTCCTTCTTGTCTGGCTGGCAGGTACCCAGTCCCACTCCACCTGCGCTCTCTTCAGCTGTGGCGTGACTACCTCCTGAAATGTGCTATCAACATATCTCTCATCCTCATGAATGCACCTCAGTGACACGAGCTGCTCCTCGAGTTCCAAGATGCAGCGCCCGAGTTTTTGCATTTGGTGGCACTTTCTGTACATGTAGTTGTCCAGAACATGGGTAGGGTCCTGGAGTCCCCACATAGCACAGAATGTGCATTCGACGGGTGTGAGCAGCCCTGCCATGCCTCGAATTATTTATTTACTGTAATAAAATTGCAAGTTAAGTAACACAATAAAATTGATATAAATAGAACCAAAAAACGAGTAACCACCTACTGACTACTGGTATTTTAGCTTTGACTTAGTAGATGGACTTAAATGTTAGAGAAAAAAAATAAAAATCAAAAAAAAGGAAATAAGTAAGTAAAAAAATACCCACCAGATACTCACCGACTAGCTTCCTGTGCCTCACCGCGCTCTCTCCCCTCTCTCACTGTTTGGCTGGGTGAGACTTCGCAGCAACAATCATCTACCTGCTTGCCTGTGTTGTCACACCACGATTTTTCTTTCCGATCGTGTGCTGTGCAGTTGGAGAGGTATAGATGTGCTCTGTCAATGATACCTATGCTCCTTTTAAACTCCTCTCTCCCGATGTGCTCTGCTGCTGTCAGGCACCCTTATTCAGTCTCTTCTCAGTACCCAGGTTTTTCACAAAATGCTTCTGAATTCACAGTCATAGAGTCGTACAGCATAGAAACAGGCCCTTCGGCCCACCGCGTCCATGCCATCCATAATGCCTATCTATACTAATCCCACCTGCCTGCATTAATTCCACATCCTTCTATGCCTTGCTCATTCAAGTACCTGGCCAGATGCCTCTTAAATGTTGCTACTGTTCCTGCCTCCACCACCTCCTCAGGCAGCTCATTCCAGATGCCCACTATTGTTTGTGTGAAAAATCTACCCCTTTGATCCCCTTTAAACCTCCTCCCTCTCACCTCAAATCTATGCCCTCTAGTTTTAGTCACCCCTAGCATGGGAAACAGACTCTGGCTATTTACCCTATCTATGCCTCTCATAATTTTATATACCTCTATCATGTCCCCTCTCAGCCTCCTTCGCTCCAGGGAAAACAGAGCCAGCCTACCCAATCTCTCTTTATAACTCAAGCCCTCCAACCCAGGCAACATCCTTATGAATCTTTTCTGCACCCTCTCTCGCTTAATCACATCTTTCCTGTAGTGCGGCGACCAGAACTGCACACAGTACTCCAAATGCGGCCTAACCAACGTTATTTACAACTGTAACATGACGTCCCAACTCTTGTACTCAGTGCCTCGGACAATGAAGGCAAGCATGCCATACGCCTTCTTAACCACCCTGTCTACCTGTATTGCCACTTTCAGGGAACTATGTACTTGCACCCCAAGGTCTCTCTGCTCAACAACACTCCCCAGGGCCCTGCCATTCACTGTATATGTCCTGTCCTGGTTTAGCTTCCCAAAATGCATCACTTCGCACTTGTCTGCGTTACATTTCATTTGCCACTCCCTTGCCCACGTTCCCAGTTGATCTATATCCTGTTGTAACCTTAGACAACCTTCTTCACTGTCCACTATACCACCAATTTTGGTGTCGTCTGCAAACTTACTAATCATGCCCCCTACATTCACATCCAATTCATTAATGTATATGACAAACAACAGAGGGCCCAGCACTGATTCCTACGGCACACCACTGGTCACCGGCCTCCAATCTGAAAAACAGCCGTCCAATTCCACCCTCTGCCTCCTACCACCAAGCCAGTTTTGTATCCAATTGGCTTGCTCACACTGGATCCCATGTGTTCGAACCTTCTGAACCAGCCTACCATGCGGGACCTTGTCAAAGGCCTTGCTAAAGTCCTTGCAGACAACGTCCATCACCACGCCCTCGTCAATCCTCTTGGTCACCTCCTCAAAAAAACTCAATCAAATTCGTGAGACATGGTTTCCCACACACAAAGCCATGCTGACTATCCCTAATCAGACCATGCCTTTCCAAATGCATATAAATCCTGTCTCTCAGAATCCCTTCCAATAACTTTCCCACCACTGATGTAAGGCTCACTGGCCTGTAGTTCCCTGGCTTATCCCTGCTGCCCTTCTTAAATAAAGGCACAACATTAGCTATCCTCCAGTCTTCCGTACCTCACCCGTGGCTAACGATGATACAAAAATCTCTGCCAGGGCCCCAGCAATCTCTTCCCTTGCTTCCCATAGCATCCTAGGATACACCTGGTCAGGCCCTGGGGATTTATCCACCTTAATGCGCTTCAAAACCTCCAACACCACCTCCTTTGTAATGTTGATATGCTCCAGGATATCGCTGTTCCCTCCCTTGAACTCACTAGCTTCCATGACCTTCTCCACGGTAAATATAGACGAGAAGTATTCATTTAAGACCTCGCCCATTTCCCGTGGCTCCACACATAGATTGCCACACTGATCCTTCAGGGGACCTACTCTGTCCCTAGCTACCCTTTTACTCTTAATATACTTATAGAATCTTTTAGGATTCTCCTTTATCTTATCTGCCAGGGAAATCTCATGGCCCCTTTTCGCCCTCCTAATTTCCTTCGTAAGTGTAGTCCTACATCCCCTATACTCCTCGAGGGACTTGTTTGATCCCAGCTGCCTACACCTGACGTATGCCTCCTTCTTTGTCCTGACTAGACCCTCAATATCCCTCGTCAACCAAGGTTCCCTAAACTTGCCAGCCTTGCCCTTCCATCTAACAGGAACATGCCGGCCCTAAACTCTTCCTATCTTACTTTTAGAAGCCTCCCACTTGCCAAGTGACCTTTTACCTGTAAACAGCCTCTCCCATTCAACTTTTGAGAGTTCCTGTCTGATGCCATCGAAATTAGCCTCCCCCTCCCCCCCCCAATTTAGGATTTCAACCTGAGGACCAGTCCTATCCTTTTCAATAACTGTCTTGAAACTAATAGAGTTATGTTCACTGGTCCCAAAGTGCTCCCCCACTCACACATCAACCACCTGCCCAGCCTTATTTGCTAAGAGGAGGTCGAGTGTAGGCCCTTCTCTAGTAGGGCCATCCACATCCTGCTTCAGAAAACTATCCTGGACACACTTAACAAATTCTTCCCCATCTGATCCTTTAGCACTAAGGCAGTCCCAGTCAATATTAGGGAAGTTAAAATCACCTATTATTACAACCCTATAATTCCTACACCTATCTGTGATTTCCCTACATATATGCTCCTCCACTTCCCTCTGACTATTGGGGGTCCTACAGTGGGCAGGATTTTCCCTCCAGGGGTGGGAAACGGAGGTTGGGACCATTTCCAGATCCTGAACCCACCCCCCAGAGGAAACAGTCACCGGCCCCGACTTTCAGAAGTGCGCACCCCCTTAATTGGCCTGGCAATGGTCTTGTCGTCTAATTAAGGATGGCAGTTGGCTCTCGAAGCTGGAGGAACAATCAGAGGCCTTTCATTATGAAAACAGCACCAATTTGCAGTAGCGGGTAAGGGAGGGGGCACTTGAAAATGGGGGCAGCAGCTGCTTCTAGGCCCCCCCAGGTCTGCCACTGGCAGGCCACCTCCAGGAACAGGCAATCTCACCTCAACAGAAATGGCCCAGCGATGCGATGGAATCTACACCAGTGGGGGTGGCTTTTTTAGCTCCTGCCCAGCTCTGTTTCCAGCCTCGGCGGGGCTCAAAATCCTACCCCGTCTATCTCAGTAATCAGCATTTCCATGTACATCTTTATGTTGGGTGGTTGGCTCCTCAGAGGACTGTGCTTAAGATTTACCACCACAACAGGTGCTTGGACTATAATTGATAGTCAATCATAAAAGTTCAAGCTACAAGTCAAATTCAGGTCTGCCTGGCACACAAATTGATTGAAATTAAGGGCAATAATGCCATATGGTCACAACAATGTAGTGATCTGATGCATTAATAAGTTGTGGGCGGGTGGGAGGGAAAGGAAGGTGCAGTCCTACTTGCTTGCTGTTGTCTGGGTCATGCTTTATTCTGTTTGGCTCAGAAGTTAGCCAGGGTAGTCAATATAGTGGCAAATATTCTGAGTTGTCTCAGTTTTTTCTCATGAGTGGAAGGTTATACTAGGATATTTCAGAACATTTTGAAGAATTGGGGACACTCAGAAATAAGCCTGTTTTCCTCTGCGGACAATTAACTGCTCGTGTACTTCTGCCCAAAAACCAAGTCTTTAGCCTGAAGGTTGGGCAGTTTCATTTTCTAGTAGACAGAAGTTTCTGTACGTGCTTTCTCCAATCCTTGCAATCCCACAGGTAGTTCAAAAGGTAATAACAGTCTTGTTAGGGAGACCCTTGAGTCCCACCCAGAGTTCTTAGCTATGTCAAAAACCATTTTTACTGCGTTGAAGAAATTGCCCCATTATTGCTTCCATGGTGTAAGTCATTGTGGAACCCTAAGTTATTGTTTCACACAAGTAAATTTAGGCAGTTCCCATGATTATTTGTTTCCCACAGTGCAAGCCAGGGAGGAAGCAGTAGATAACCAAATAGATGATTGAGCACTTCTTACTATACTATCATAAAAACAAGAAATGCTGTAAATACTCAACAGGTCTGGCAGCATCTGTGGAGAGAGAAGCAGAGTTAACGTTTCAGGTCAGTTACCCTTCATCAGAACTGGCAAATATTAGAAATGTAAAAAGTTTTAAGCAAGTAAAGCGGGGTGGGGCAAGAGATAACAAAGGAGAAGGTGTTGATAGGACAAGGTCACAGAGAATAGCTGACCAGAAGGTCATGGAGCAAAGGCAAAACGGTGTGCTGAAAGACAAAACATTAGTACAGAGAGGGTGTTAATGGACAGAAAACTGAACAGCCTGGCCCCAAGCACAAACATGAAAAAAGCAGTGTTTAGGCATAGTAGAAACAAACTAAAATAAAATAAACACATAAAGAAAAAATAACTAAAAATAAAAAGGGAGCCCATCATGCTCTGAAATGATTGAACTCAATGTTCAATCCGGCAGGCTGTAGCGTGCCTAATCAGTAAACTAGGTGCTGTTCCTCGAGCTTGCGTTGATGTTCACTGGAACACTGCAGCAATCCCAGGACAGAGATGTGGACATGAAAGCAGGGGGGAGTGTTGAAATGGCCAGCAACCGGAAGCTCAGGGTCATGCTTTCGGACTGAGTAGAGGTGTTCCACAATGCGGTCACCCAGTCTGCGTTTGGTCTCCCCAATGTAGAGGAGACCACATTGTGAGCAGCGAATACTGTATACTAAATTGAAAGAAGTACAAGTAAATCGCTGCTTCACTTGAAAGCAGTGTTTGGGGCCTTGGATAGTGAGAAGAGAGGAGGTAATTGAGCAGGTGTTACACCTCCTGTGATTGCAGGGGAAGGTGCCTTGGGAAGGGGACGAGGTGGTGGAGGTAATGGCGGAGTGGACCAAGGTGTCGCGGTGGGAATGATCCCTTTGGAATGCTGATAGGGGAGGGGAAGATGCGTTTGGTAGTGGCATCACGATGGAGGTGGCGGAAATGGCGGAGGATGATCCTTTGAATGTGGAGGCTGGTGGGGTGGAAAGTGAGGACAAGGGGGAACCCTGTCACGGTTCCGGGAGGGAGGGTGAGGGTAGAGGTGCGGGCAATGGGCCGGACACGGTTGAGGGCCCTGTCAACCACAAATGGGGGGGAAATCCTTGGTTGAGGAAAAAAAAAGACCTGTCAGAAGTGCTGTCATGGAAGGTAGCATCATCAGAGCAGATGCATCGGAGACAGAGAAACTGGGAGAATGGAATGGAGTCCTTACAGGAGACAGGGTGTGAAGAAGTGTAGTCAAGGTAGCTGTGGGAGTCAGTGGGCTTATAATGAATATTAGTAGACAACCTATCTCCAGCGATGGAGACAGAGAAGTCGAGGAAGGGAAGTGAAGTGTCAGAGATGGACCAGGTAAAGATGAGAGAAGGGTGGAAATTAGAAGCAAAGTTGATAAAGTTTTCCAGTTCCGGGCGGGAGCAGGAAACATCACCGATACAGTCATCAATGTACCGGAAAAAGAGTTGGAGGGAGGGGGCCTGAGTAGGACTGAAACAAGGACTGTTCGACATAGCCCACAAAAAGACAGGCACAACTGGAACCCATAACTAGGACGATACTATTCCCATCTTGGAGGGAAGAAGCAGCTCAGGGACCAAATTTGGGGCTATTCTCCTATTTCACAGCTACTGTTCCAGTTGAAAGCTTTTGCAAGATTGCCACAAGCTGAAGAGAACGTGATTTATGGGTGTAGTGATGTTAAGGATATACTTCGAAGACAATGGTGAGAATTTGAAAGTGGTCACAAATAAAATGTCACAAATAAAGAGTAGTTTTAGTAGTCAGTGTAATACTTTCCAGTTGGCACCAGCGTTGTTGCCTGATTTAGATGAGTTTTATAAGCACAACTAAGTAAAAGCATATAGGTTTGCTCGTGTGGGATGTTTTCACAGCAGCATGAGAGCTGAATATCATACTGAACTGCACTATTTGAATGCAGTGCAGCAAATTGTTGGAACAGGGCCATGATCCCAAAAATGAAGCCCATTAAGCCATCTTGATAGTCATGTTTATACTTATATTCCAGTAAAACCCTAATAAGTGCAATGGAGAATTTAAAATTGCTTTCATTACCACTAAATGGATATGTATACATTCATGGAAATCATAAAATAACTAGGCTGCAAATAGTGCAAGTTGCTCCCTCTTAAACTGACAATTCAAAGGAGCAAAAATACCTTCTGCCCTGAGTAGGCATTAGAAGTACACCAGAAGCTTGACAATAGAATGTAGATGGAGTTCACAAGATTACAAGGTAATTATGGATGAGGACAGCCATTTGGTCCATCCTAGCTCATCCCTTCAGAAATACCCTACTGTCCCCTCATTGCAGCATCCAATAGTGAAATAATTCCAGGTTTATTGCCTCCATCTTCTATCCAGAAGTCATTTCAATGTATTGAACACCCTTCATGTGAAAAACAACTTCCAACATCAACCCTAAATTTCCACTTTACTAGTTTGAACCTGTGTCTTACTCTTGCAATCCAGTTTGAAGCAATTTTCCAGATTTACCTTTTCTTATATCTTTAATTATCTCAATAGGGCCACTTTTAACATCTCCGATCCAGGCAGAAAAGTCAAAGTTTCTCCAGTCTTTCTTCTTAACTCAGATCTTTAATGCTAGACATCAACCTTGTGCTATTTTTCTTTATTGCTTCCAAGGTTTGGATGTCTCTTTTGCCTTAGTAATCAAAACTGTGCACAGTACTCAAGATGTAGTCTAAGCAGACCCCTATAGCATTTGATATACTGGTTGAGTTATCTTGAGCTGGTCTTTGCACATTCTACTTCAGCCAGTGGTTGTGAGGGTCTGGTTCTTTCTTTCTCCAGTGTTATCTAGCAGTATTAGTTAAGATTTGTTAACATATTTTATGTAGCCTTTTTGTATCTGCAAACTGATATGGTACAAGAGCGATGATGCGCTTGGTATTGGGGTATTTAGATACTGTATGAGGGATGTTCACTCACTTTGCAGTTTTTTAAGCATGGTTGCATCTTGTTTGATTTGGATCATGCTATACTATTCGCCATCAAATAGTGGGAAGGAGATGGGAGAAGAAAATTGGCAGGCAAACTGCAGAAAGGTGTAGTAATAATGGGGAACCTGAATTATCCTAATATAGACTGGGGAAATAACAGTGTAATGGACCTAAGAGCAGGAGGAATTCCTGAAACGTACCAAAGAGAACTTTTTTGTTAAGTATATTTCCAGTTCAACCAGGAAGGAGGCAGTTCTGGGGAATGAAGCGGGGCAAGTGACGCATGTTTCAGTGAGATATCAATGAGGAAACAGTGAACATAATATCATTAGGTTTAGAGTAGTTATGGAACAGAATAAGAAACATTCAAATGTGAAAATATTTAACTGGAGAAGGGCAAATCTCATTGAGTTGGAAAGGGATCTGGCCAAGGTGGATTGGATTTTGATTTTTGATTTTTTTTTTGATTTTGATTTAGAGATACAGCACTGATACAGGCCCTTCGGCCCACCGAGTCTGTGCCGACCATTAACCACCCACTTATACTAATCCTACACTAATCCCATATTCCTACCACATCCTCACCTGTTCCTATATTCCCCTACCACCTACCTATACTAGGGGCAATTTATAATGGCCAATTTACCTATCAACCTGCAAGTCTTTGGCTGTGGGAGGAAACCGGAGCACCCGGAGGAAACCCACGCAGACACAGGGAGAACTTGCAAACTCCACACAGGCAGTACCCAGAATTGAACACGGGTCGCTGGAGCTGTGAGGCTGCGGTGCTAACCACTGCGCCACTGTGCCGTATCAAAAGATTGGCAGGTGAAACATATGAGCAATGGGAGGCCTGCAAAGGGGAAATAATTCTGGTACAAACTAGACACGTTCTCATGAGGGGGAAAGGAAGGACATCCAAAGCTAGAGCTTCCTGGACAACTAATGATAACAATTGATATGAAACAGAAAAAGAAGGCTTTTGATAAATGACAGGTTCAAAATTCCGTGGAGATCCAAGCTAAATACAGAAAGTAAAGAGAACTAAAAAGGGAAATAAAAGTGATGATGTATGAAAGTAGCTTAGCGGGTAGCATAAATGAAACACAAAATATTTTATAAGCATATAAAGAGTAAGTGAGTAGTCAAAACAGAGTGGGGCCAAGTAAACACCAGAAATTAGATCTTTTGGAGGCAGAGAGCATGGCTGAAGAAGTCCTCAAATACTTTGCATCTGTCCACTAAAGGAGGTGATGCTGCCAATGTCACATAGATGATAGTAAATTAATTGGATAGGATAAAATAGATAAAGAGAATCTACTTAAGGTTGGCTGGCAGTGCTCAAAGTAGAAAAGTCTCCTGATCCAGATAGGATGTATCCTAGGTTATTGAGGGAAGAAAGGAGGAAATTCCAGAGACTCTGGCCACAATCTTCCAATCTTCTTTTGATATAAGTAGTGCCAGAGGACTGGAGGATTGCAAAAGTTACATGCCTGTTCAAAAAAGGGAAGAGGGATAAACCCAGTAACTACACATTGGGGAGGGTGTGGGGGCACAGAATTTTATGCTGCTCCCCATGTTGGGTTTGGAGGCGGGGAGAGCACATAATCGGGCAGCATGGTGGCAGGGGTGGGACCCCGCCATCTTCCTACCTCTGCCCAAATTAGGTCCGGGACGGGTAGGCCTGTGCACGGCCTTCCCACTCCAATGCCAATTGAGATCCTTAAGTGCTCAATTAAGGGCCTCATCCCGCCTCCAGAATGAGCTCAGCGGTGGGCGGGCCTGTCACCGCACAGGGAGCACGCCAAGTGAACCCGTGCGGGTTGCTTGCCAGCTCCAGGGTGGGGGCGGTGCGGTATCACTCGTTACCTTTCGGGAAGGGGGGCTCCGCTGAGAGCCACACCCCTGTCCTTGCTGCTGAACACCCCACATCCTCCTTCACCACAACTCGAATCCCGCGAAGCCCCTTCCTCCCTGACTTACCTGTGGCCTGGGTCCAGGGCCTCGGGTAAGTCCAGTACTGGCAGCAGCCACGCCTCCGTGGTGGTGCTGCTCAGTTAAAGAGCTGCTGGCCTCTGGCCGGCAACTCTCAGCTGGTGGGACTTCCGCCGCTGGGTCCTTGATCCCGGGGAAGGCCTGCTGCTGTCCACTTAAGTGCCTAATTGGCACTTGATCTGGTGGGCCTTTCCCAGGGGAGGCATCGTGGGGTTCTTGCCGGTGCTTTTGCCAATGGTTGAGATCCCTGGCGCCCAGATAAAATCCCAGCCATGGTGGGTGAGGAAGTTTTTAGAGACGCTAATTTAGGACAAAATTAATTGGCATTTGGAAAAATATGGGTTAATAAGTGAAAGCCAGCAGCGTTTTTTTTTTATTCATTCATGGAATGTGGGCGTCGCTGGCATTTATTGCTTATCCCTACTTGCCCTTGAGAAGGTGGTTGTGAGTTGCTTTCTTGAACCGCTGCAGTCCTTGGGGTATAGATGCACCCACAATGCTGTTAGGAAAGGAGTTCCAGGATTTTGACCCAGCAACAGTGAAGGAACAGCAATATAGTTCCAAGTCAGGATGGTCTGTGGCTTGGAGGAGAAGCTGCAGGTGGTGGTGTTCCCATGCATCTGCTGCCCTTGTCCTTTGAGTTGGTAGAAGTCCTGGGTTTGGTTGCTCCAGTGTATCTTATAGATGCTACTCACTGCTGCCACTGTGCATCAATAGTGAAGGGGGTGAATGTTGAATTTGGTGGATGGAATGCCAATCAAGCTGACTGCTTTGTCTTGGATGGTGTCAAGCTTCTTGAGTGTTGTTGGAGCAGCACTCATCCAGGCAAGTGCAGAGTATTCCATCACACTCCTTTAACTTGTGCCTTGTTGATGATGGTCAGGCATTGGAGAGACAGGATGTGAGTTACTTGCAACAGAATTCCCAGCCTCTGAACTGCTCTTGTTGCCACAGTATTTATGTGGCTGGTCCAGTTCAGTTTCTGGTCAATGGTAACCCGCAGGATGATAGTGGGGGATTCAGCGATGGTAATACCATTGAGCATCAAGGTTAGCTTCTTTCTTGTTGGAGATGGTCATTGCCTGGCACGAATTTTACTTGCCATTTATCAGCCCAAGCCTGGATGTTGATCAGGTCTTGCTGCACCTGGACTCGGGCTGCTTCAGTATCCGAGGAGTTGCAAATGTTTGCTGAACACCATGCAATCATCAGTGAACATCCCCATTTGACCTTATGGAAGGAAGGCCATTGATGAAGCAGCTGAAGATGGTTGGGCCTCGGACACTATCCTGAGGAGCTCCTACAGTGTTGTCCTGGGACTGAGATGATTGATTGACATTCAACCACAGCCATCTTCCTTTCCACTAGGTATGACTCCAACCGGTGAAGAGTTTTCCCTCGATTCCCATTGAATCCAGTTTTGCTAGGGTTCCTTAATGTCAAACTCAGTCAAATGCTGCCTTGATATCAAGGGCAGTCACTCTCTCCTCACCTCTGGAGTTCAGCTCTTTTGTCCATGTTTGGACCAAGGCTGTAATGAGGTCTGGAGCCGAGTGGTCCTGGTGGAACCCAACCTGCGCGTCAGCGAGCAGGTTATTACTGAGCTAGTGCCGCTTGATAGCACTGTAGAATGTGAAAATCCTACTTTTAAGTTTGGAGCCTTACTGTGGACTAAATATGGATGAGACACACAGAAATCTGATTCAACTTGTTTCCACTAAGCATGGGAATGTTTATTGTAGGTAACCCGAATCTCTGAGTCACCATTACGCAGGAGCAGACTTCGCTGGCTGGTCACTCTGCGTTGTCCCGTCTCTCCTTGTCTTCGCGTGATTGACCAAATCACTCCTACCTGACTGCAGTGCTGAGGCTGTGTGATCTCCTTTTAAGCTGATTTTGTTGTGACCCCTGATGTCAATAGTCACGGGACATATGTTGATAAGGTTTGTGAGATCAGTTGAAGAAGTTGTTTTCACAAGTTAAATCAATTAAGTCCAGACCTCGTAAGGTTTAAATCAATCATGCCCAGACTACAGACACTTATTGTCAGCTTTGGTGGTGTGACCTATATCTCGGTTCCATCTTCTGTTCATTTTGACTCGTAGTAGCCACCCCACATGCAGGGTTACTCATTAATTCAGTTACCACAAACATTAGATGGCAACAAATGATCCCATTTATTTGAAACAAGCAGGCACTCTAGTTTCTTAAGACTGCAAGCATTCCATGACACGGATTAGTTTAGCAATACCACAGTCCCCAAAGGTATGTCAATTTCTGAAAACTCGTTAAATATCTCTACAAATCATAGAATTGAAGAACATATTTCAGAGAAATACACACAAAACCGATGCAGAAATTAGGCAACAAAGGTTGGGAAGGATGGGTAGTGAGCATTCTGGCTTTCAGCACTGTCGACGACCACATCCATCACTTTACTGATGATCAAGAGTAGACTGATAGGGTGGAATTGGCTGGGTTGGATTTGCCCTGCTTTTTGTGGACAGGACATACCTGAGCAATTTTCCACATTGCCAGGTAGATGCCAGTGTTATAGCTGTACTGGAACAGTTTGGCTAGGGGCATGGCTAGTTCTGGAGCACAAGTCTTCAGCACTATTGCCGGAATGTTGTCAGAGCCCATAGCCTTTGCAGTGTCCACTGCCTTCAGCCGTTTCTTGATATCACGTGGAGTGAATTGGATTGGCTGAAGACTGGCATCTGTGACGCTGGGGACCTCAGGAGGAGGCCGAGATGGATCATCCACTCGGCACTTCTGGTTGAAGATGGATGCAAATGCTTCAGCCTTGTCTTTTTCACTGGAAATAACTTGTTCTTTTTCAGGTGTCAGGCTAATGCTCAAATGGCAAGCAAGGGTCATCTGGCTGGTGCTTCAAAGAGGTAGCAACATTGAAATAGGTTGAAAAGAATGGACTTGTACCTCAAATGTTAGGAAATGGCTTTCCCTTTATTACATCAGACCACAGAGAATTTGATTGGTAGCATAACGGGCTCTTAAATTTGGAATAATATTTATGACCAAATCAAGGAGTTGTCCATGGTGAAATGTTTAAACGTAACAGTCAAATATATTCATTCAAGGCAGTCACTTCAGTATGTAATAGTTAGTTATGGGTTTTGTGGGGATAGTAGCCAAAACCTGTTAACAATAGCTATTAAATTGGTTAATTATGTAACCTAATAGTACTAATCATGGTAGATCTTTTTTGTTACTGTACAGACACTCTTATTTATGAAAGAATTTGGGACTGTTAATTCAACAAGAGCAACTTGCATTTATATAGACCTTTTAAAGTAGAAAAATGCCCCAAAGCATAACCAAAAATCGAAAACTGAGTAACAGGAGGAGCTATTTGGAGGGCAACCAAAAGCATTGGCAAAAAAGTAAGTTTTAAAGCCTTTTCCTAAAAGATATGAGAGATGTGGGAAAGCAAAGAGGTTTAGGGAAGGAATTCTAGAGCAAGGGTCTAGATGGGTGAAGGCATGGAAGTCAGTTGTGGAGAGGAGGGTTACACAAGAAGCCAGAGTCAGAGGAATAGGGTATTTGGGAGTTTCGTAGGGCTGGAGGAAGTTACAAAGATGAATGGGGTGAAACCATGAAGAAATAAAGACAAGAATGGGAGTACTACATTTAAGTGCTGGGAGCCAATTTATGCCAGAAAGGGCACATGGAATGGGTAAGCGGGACTTGATTCTATGGTTGGTGTGGGATTTGGATTGTGGATAAAATAGGTTAATGGAAAGTAGAGGACAAAGGCCATCTAGGACAGGATTGCAATAGTTGAATATGGAGGTGACAGTGTTATGGTTGAAGGTTTCAATGTGAGATGGGGTGAGTTAGGGGTACAGACAGTGGCTGTATCATAAGGATATGGAGTTTCTGACAGGGAACAAAGATGCTTAGGTCTTCACAATGGGATATTTTGTTGGAGTAACTTGCAGCTTATCTAAGACTGGATGTCAGGCAAGCAATCTGAAAGCACAGAGGCAGTATAGAAACCTGGGTAATAAAAACAAATGCTGGAAATACTCAGCAAGTCTGGCAGCATCTGTGGAGAGAGAAGCAGAGTTAATGTTTCTGGTCAGTAACCCGTCGTCAGAATTGAGACACCTGGGTGTCCTTAGCGTACTTGTGGAACTTGACCCCATTTCTGTGGATGATGATGTCAGGGGGTAGCATGTAATGGAGGATGGGGGTATGCCATGTTTTGATTCTTAAGGGACTCTAGAGGTAATGATGCATGGGCAGAAAGAGAACCCATTCTTAGGGATGCTCTGACGACAGTCAGAAGGTAAGAGTAGAGATCTTTGAGTTAACACAGAATATACTGAAGCACTTCAATCGCATCCTTTGTCCTGCATAAATGTGTGTATCTTTAAAATAGATCATCACATTAATTTAAAGTTGTATTCAAGTAGTTTTTAGCTGGCAGAAACTAGAAAGAGTACAATAATTTGTAATCATTGTCAAGTACTTGCTTTTTTCTTTTGTTCACACATTTATTCTTTTCAATATCTAGTGATATGACCAGGTTCGTCAACTGTCCTGGATAATGCTGTGAGTAACCTATGAGAAAGATTATTTCAGCTGGACTCGCAACAAACAGCAGGGTAGCAACACATCCAGATTGCAATGTGACCTTAGCACATCCTTGCAGTAGCTGATGAAACCACCCAATGGATAGAGCAGTGCTGGAGCACAAAGGATTGTCGGTATGGTGGCTGCCATTACTGAGCAATTGCAGCAAGGATTGATGTGTTGGACAACCAATGGCAGGAGCTTGGGTCAGGGTGGTTGGACTTGAGAGGTCATGTGATGAAACCTCCTAGAATACAATCCAACCAGGGTTGGCAAACCTAGATTCGCACAATATTTCTTGAATGTCTATTTTGAAAAGACCACTGCATGTGTGATAGGTTTTGTCGAGCAGTGAACTGCAAGCAATGACCAATAGAGAGTAGAAATTAAAGCTGTTGTAGTTGCAAAAGATGGAGAGATGTGCTATCATGTGGAGGTAATCTTAAGGAATCCAGGAAGAGAAAATACTCATTGTTTAGTAACAGTAGTATGTTTTGCACAAGCTGTATGTTCATTCGTGCACAGTTTTGATCAACTTCCTTATAAAATAGACCACTTCTTGGAGAATTCAACAGATTGAACGTGAAATTTAAAGCAAGGAATTAATTCCTCCAAATGAATGCTAAGTTTTAAGTTGCATATTTGTTTAATTTTGCAGTTTGCCAATTATACTGGGTTTGAAATGTTTTTTTCAACCTTCAGTCTAGTTGACAAAGGCAGCTTAGGATAGGCGATCATTGATGTCATAGAATGGTAGAATTTGAGCTTGACTGAACCAGTAATATTAATTAGACTGATCTCGACTGACTGGCTCACAACGATGTTCCTGCTGAATACTCCACTAAAATGAGTAATAGCTTCTGTACCATATTGGGAAAACACTTTGAGCAACTTTATGTATAATCAAACACAATCACCTTGGGAACAGTTCAGAGGCTACACCTTGTTACTTGTTTTCACATTTGAAAGCTTGTTAGCTCCATTCTTGCAGAGAATCTTTGTTGAGCTGATCAGAAATTGGGTCACTTGATGGTATTTTGACACTCTCTCATGAAGTTAGAAGCTAATTTTATTTATGGAACAGCATGGTCCCAACACACTGCAAGTGAAATTCAACTTTGCTGGGGGCACAAAATGAACAGTGGCAAATGGATTGCCGATTATGCATTGGCGGGGACACAAAACAAGTAGTGGCAGATCACCTGTTATGCACGACACCCGATTTCCCTTTCTACAAGTTCCATTTTTATGTTTCATCTCATTTTCTTTTTATCTCTCCTAAAATAAATATTTGTCTCTTTATATAGCACCTTATCACATCTTTCAAGAATGTCTCAAAGCATTTCTCATAATAATTTTCATTAAATAAAGCCTTTAATGCAATAAAATGCCTAGGAGACTTCACGGAAGTGCAAATCAGGTGCTTTTATTGTGGAACAATGTTCCAAAGCATTTCATAGAAACGTAATCAAAAAATTGATACGGAGCAAAAAAAGGAGATATTAGTGGGGTGCACCTAAGATTTGGACAAGGGGTTGGGTTTTAAGGAGAGCCTTGGAGCAGAATTCCAGAGCATAGGACCTAGACAACTGATCACAAATATTATGGAGAAAGGCGGCACAACAGTCAGAGGGACGGGTAGTTGTAGGGCTGAAGGAGGTTATAGAGCTCAGGGTGACATGACCATTTAGGGATTTAAAGATGAGGATGAGAATTCTAAATTCGGTGTTGAGAGACCGTGAGCCAACATAGGCGATGAAATAGAGTAGTGACAAGTGAGCAGACTTGGCGTGGGATAGGATACAGGCAGCAGAGTTTTGGATGAACTGAATTTTAGGGAGGATAGAGGATGGTAGGTTGGCCAGGAGAACTTTGAAATAGTCATCTCTGCAGGTGACCAATTCACGGATGAAGTTTTCACTGGCAGATGATCTGAGGTGGTGACAGAGGTGTTATTAGGGATTTGGAAGTAGAGATGATGAAAAGGAAATTGGGTTGAAAGCTCAGCTTCGAGTTGAATAAGGGTTGCGAACAGTCTGGCTAAGCTGTAGGTGGAGAAGGCAGTGGAGTCTGGTGGTGCCCAAGGTGATAGCTTCTTTATTCCCATCATTTAGCTGGAGGAAGGTCTAATTCATACAACATCGGATGTCTGTGATATCACAGAGGCAGTGGCGACATTGAGAGGCAGAGAGGTAGAGTTGGATGTCATCAGCATACAAGTGGAAGCGGTATCCGTGTCCCTGAATTATGTTGCCAAGAGGCGACATAGGTGAGGAACAGGAGGGGGCCATGTTGGATCCTTAGGGAATTTATTACAGAATGTAGGGTCAAAGAGGTAGAAGGGCCTGCCGCCAATGGAGATGATGAGGTTGGAAAAGAAGCCACAATTGCAAGATGAAAGGGGCATGTGCTGAAATGTAGAGCTGGTGGAAATTGCACAGTAAAGGCGAAGCAAGATCATGGATTTGAAAATTTAGCATTCAATGGTTTGCAGAGATGGTGCAGGTGAGAGGGCTTCAGATTTCTGGGCATTGGGGCTGGTTCTGGGAAAGGTGGGACCTATACTAGCCAGACAGTCTGCACTTGAACGGGACTGGGACAAATATCTTTGCAGGAAGGTTTGCTAGTGCTGTTGAGAATGGTTTAAACTAGCTTGGCAGGGGGGTGTGAACCTGAGCGCAATCTTAGATAGGACAATTTCAGGGCAGGGAACAGGAGGCAGAAAATGAATGAGTAACTCTGAAAGACAGAAGAAGCAAAGGTTAAAAAGTGTGCAGCATATGAATTTGGCAGTGTTAAAGAGTATAGTAAATAAAGTCGATGAGCTGAGGGCACAGATAGACACATGGCAACATGATATCATTGCTATAACGGAAACTTGGCTTAAAGAGGGGCAAGAATGGCAACTCAGCATCCCTAAATATAGAGTTTTCAGGCAGGATAGAGAGGGAGGTAAAAAAGGAGGGGTGGAGCATTATTATTTAAGGAATCAATAACCGCTTTGAGGAGGGATGATATGCTAAATGAATCATCAAATTGGGCCATATGGGTGGAGCTCAGAAATACAAAAGGGGCAGCCACACTACTAGGAGTGGACTATACACCCCCAAATAGTGAGAGGGAGGTAGAAGAACAAATATGTAGGGACATTTCTGAGTGCAAAAACTATAGGGCAATAATAGTTGGGGATTTCAACTACCCCAGTATCAACTGGGATACAAACACTGTGAAGGGCACAGAGAGGACAAAATTTTTGAACTGCGTTCAAGGGAACTTTTTTAGCCAGCGCGTAATAAGCCCAACGAGAGGGGGTGCAATTCTAGATTTAGCCTTCAGTAATGAAGCTGGGCAAGTGGAGAAAGTAACAGTGGGTGACCATTTAGGAGATAGTGACCATATTACAGTAAGATTTAGCATAATCATGGAAAAGGACAAAGATAAAACAGGAGAAAAAATTCTAAATTGGGGGAAGGCAAATTTTAAGGAACTGAGAGGTGACCTGGCGAAAGGGAACTGGATACATCTACTTGAAGGAAAACCAATGGGAGGCATTCAAAAGCAAGATACTAAGGGCACAGTGTAGGCATGTCCCCACAAAGATAAAGGGTGGTACTGCCAAATCTAGAGCCCCCGGTTATCTAGAAGCTTACAGGGTAATTTAAAGCAGAAAAAGAAAGCTTACGACGATCACAAAAATCTTAATACTTTAGAAAGCCTAGAGGAGTATAGAAAGTGCAGGGGTGAAGTAAAAAGAAAATTAGAAAAGCAAAGAGAGGACGTGAAAAATTATTGGCAGTAAAATCAAGGAAAACCCGAAAATGTTTTATCAGTACATTAAGAGCAAGAGGATAACTAAGGAAAGGGTAGGGCCTATCGAAGATGTACAAGGGAACTAATGCGTGGATGCAGAAAATGTGAACAGGGTTCTTAATGAGTTTTTTGTCTCTGGAGAGGGTTGATGTAGACATTGTAGTTAAAGAGGAGGAATGTGAAATGTTAGATACGATAGGCATAATGAGAGAGGAAGTACTTGAGGGTTTGACATCCTTAAAAGTGGATAAATTGGCAGGGCCGGATAGATTGCATCCCAGGTAGTTGAAGGAAGCCAGGGAGGAAATAGCGGATGTGCTGAGGATCATCTTCAAATCCTCACTAGGTACAGGAGAGGTAGCAGAGGATTGGAAGTCTGCGAACGTTGTTCCATTGTTTAAAAAGGGTGCAAGGGATAGGTCAAATAATTACAGGCCGGTCAGTCTGACCTCGGTGTTGGGTAAATTGTTAGAATCTATTCTGAGGCACAGGATAATCTGCCACTTAGAAAGGCCTGGATTAATCAGGGATAGTCAGCATGGATTTGTTAAGGGAAGGTTATGTCTTACTAACTTAATTGAGTTTTTTGAGGAAGTAACAAGAAGGATAGTGCAGTGGATATGGTCTACATGGATTTTAGTAAGGCATTTGGCAAAATCCCACATGGTAGACTGGTCAGTAAAATGAAATGGGATGTATCCAAAATTGGCTCTGCGACAGGAAACAAAGGATAGTATTCGACGGATGTTTTGTGAATGGAAAGCTGTTTCCAGTGGCATTCTACAGGGCTCAGTGTTGGGTCCCTTGCTGTTTGTGCTCTATCTTAATGATTTGGACTTAAATGTGGGAGGCATGATTGGAAAATTTGCTGATGACACAAAAATTGGCCATGTAGTTGTTAGTGAAGAGGATAGCTGTAGACTCCAGAAATATATTAATGGTTTGGTTGAGTGGGCGGAAAAGTGGAAAATAGAATTCAATCCAGATAAGTGTGAGATAATGCATTTGGGGAGGGCAAACAAAGCAAGGGCATACACAAACGGGAAGATATTGAGAGGGGTAGAAGAAGTGAGAGACCTTGAAGTGCATGTCCACAGGTCCCTGAAGATGGCAGGACAGGTAGATAGAGTGGCAAAGAAGCTATATGGAATGCTTTCCTTCATTGGCTGAGGTATAGAATTCAAAAGCAGAGATGTAATATTGGAACTGTATAAAACGCTGGTTAGGCCACAGTTGGAGTATTACGTACAGTTATGGTCATCACATTACAGAAAGGACATAATTGCTGTGGAGAGAGTACAGAGGAGATTGACAAGAATGTTGCCAGGGATTGAAAGTTGCAGCTGTGAGGAAAGATTGGATAGGCTAGGTTTGTTTTCCTTATAACAGAGGAGGCTGAGGGGTGACGTAATAGAGATGTACAAAATTATGAGCAGCCTAGATAGAGGAGACAGGAAGGACCTGTTTCCCCTAGCGGAGAGGCCAGTTACCAGAGGCCACAGATTTAAGGTGATCGGTAGAAGGATTAGAGGGGACATGAAGAAAAACATTTTCACCCAGAGGGTGATGGGTGTCTGGAATTCACTGCCAAGAACAGTGGTGGTGGCAGTAACTCTCAGTTCTTCTTTTAAAAGGTACCTGGACATGCATCTAAAGTGCTGTAACCAGCAAGGCTATGGACCAGATGTTGGAAGGTGGGATTAGATTGGGCGGCTAGTTTTTTCGGCCGGCACAGACACAACAGGCTGAGTGGCCTCCTCCTGTGCCGTAGTTTTTCTATGGTTCTATGGGAGACTGAGAATCAATGGAGGTTAGCAAGAACAGGAATAATAAAACGGGGAGATTTTGTTTTGGTGTTATTAGATGAATGGTGGATGTCGGCCATGACACTGAAAAAGCTCCGTGCTCTTCAAGTAGTCCATGGAATCTTTTAACATCCACCTGCCACATTGAACAGGTTGGCAGAGGTTCAGTGTAATGTATCATTCAAAAGCTGCAGTTCTTGTTATAGCATAGTTCCATACGTTCTGGCAATCCTCCAGTATCTCACCAAAATGGCTTTCCAGACAGTGCATGTCAGTGAGCTATTTGATTACGAGAACCATCATAGTCAAGGTAAACTCTTCATTTTAACTAATTTTGAAAAATAAAGGAACAGTTTGCCTTGCAAATGGATATTAGTTGTGGTCCTTAATTGACCTTGTGTTAGCATAGATGATCAAAGAATAAATGGGCCCTCTCTGACTCATGTCTTGCCAAGTTCCCTGTTAAGACTGGCAAACTTATGTCGATAGACAAAAATTCTGGTCTCCTAGTTTGATGAAAAATCTGTGTAAACATTCATTATTTTAAATGAAGTGTATATTAGACATGTTCTGATACCAGCTCAGCTGAGATCTTAATCCTTTCCTATCTACTTTGTCTAATGTTACTTTCCTAGTCCCTAGAATATAGTTTACTCTGAACAAATAATGTTGAATTTTAATAATAATGCTTTACTAAAAATTAAGACCTATGGGATAGCTCATAGATTCCTATAGTTGTTTTGGGGAAACTGAAAGAGGCTGTCCTCAGATCTTTTTTTGAAAAGATTCCACCTTTCTTGAAACATGTAATTTGTCAAAATTACCCATTATTCCATTCCTAATCCTATAATTGGCCTCAACTGATGAGTGATTAGAAAACAGTTAATGTAATTATGTTTAATCCATTTACTTGAAATTTATGTTTACCCCTATCACTGTATCCAGTTCTGATTCAGAAAGCTTTGTTCACACGTTGTGCCCAGAAGAGGAGGTGTTAACATTAGGGTTTATTTTTAGAATTAAAACAATTCGTGGAATCGCGATCAATTCGACATTCTTTTGTTCCGTCTGCTCATTTCTTGTGATGCTTTATTTTAAATGTTAGATACTGATTACAATTATCGAAGAGGAAGGAGTAACAGAATTAGTGGAATTACAGAACTAAAGTATGAGGGTGCCAAATTAATATTGGTAGAAACATTGGGGAACATCCACAACTTACATTCATATTGCGCCTTGAACATAAAGAAACCTGTCAAAACGCTTCACAAATAAGTGAAAGGAAATGAATCATTGGCAGCAGGTATGACCAAAGCTTGATTGAAGAGATTGGTTTTGAGATTTTGATACAGTGGAGAGAGTGAAGAAAAGCAGAGAAGTTTAAGGAAGAAATTTAAGAGAATAGGATCAAGCAGCTGAAAATTCTGAGAGAAAGCAGTGCTGCAATCTGGAGGGGATTTGGGGCTGAAAATGTTTGCAGCGAGAGTGCAAAAACATGGAGGAATTTATAGATGAGGTTATTAAATCTAATGCATTAATGGACCATGGAGCCATTGTAGGCAAGAGCAAGCTGATGAGTGAATGGAACGTAGTTTGAGGCAAGATGCTGGTGGTCGTACTTTGCATAAGTTGAAGTTTGTGGAGGTGGCGGATGGGAGACCAACAAGGAGAGTGTCTAGTGGCAACCAAAGCAGGTTTAGAGCAGTGCAAGGAGTTGCGGTACATATTGAGGTAAGCAGTGTTGTGGAGGAGAAAATAAGTAACATGGAGTCAAGGGAACAACATTTGCAGCAAGGACTGAAGATAATGCATTTGGTCTTCATGTTGAGTCATTTACGGCACAGAAGGAGGCCATTTGGCCCATTGAGCCCATTCTGGCTGTCCACAAAGCTATCCAGTCAGTCCCACTCCCCTGCTCGATTCCCGTAGCCATGCAAGTCTGTTTCCCTCAAGTGGTCATTCAACTTGCTCTTGAAGTCATTGCAATAAAGGAACATCTGTAATTATGGGTGACTTTCATCTGCATATATATAGATTGGGCAAATCAAATTAGTCACAATACCATAGAGGAGGAATTCATGGAGTGTATACAGGATGGTATTCTGGACAAATACGTTGAGGAACCTACTAGAGAACAGGCTATCCTAGACTGGGTATTGTGTAATGAGAGGGGAATAATTGACAATCTAGTTGTGCGAGATCCCTTGGGGATGGGCGACCATGATATGATAGAATTCTTCATCAAGATGGAGAGTGACGTAGTTGATTCTGAGACTAGGGTCCTGAATCTTAATAAAAGAAACTACGAAGGTATGAGGCACGAGTTGGCTATGATGGATTGGGAAACGTTACTTAAGGGGATGATGGTGGCAAGGCAATGGCAAACATTCAAAGAGCGCATGGCTGAACTAAAACAATTGTTTATTCCTGTCTGGTGCAAAAGTAAAATGGGAAAGGCTTACAAGGGAAATTAGAGATAGCATTAGACCCACAGAAGAGGCATACAAATTTGCCAGAAAAAAATAACAGACCTGAGGATTGGGAGCAGTTTAGAATTCAGCAAAGGAGGACCAAGGGATTGATTAAGAAGGTGAAAATAGAGTATGAGGGTAAGCTTGCAGGGAACATAAAAACTGACTGTAAAAGTTTCTGTAGGTATGTGAAGAGAAAAAGATTGGTGAAGACAAATGTAGGTGCCTTACAGTCAGAAACAGGGGAATTTATTATGGGGAACAAAGAAATGGCTGACCAACTAAATGCATACTTTGGTTCTGTCTTCACAAATATCATAGCAGAAATGTTGGGGAACACAGGGTTCAGTGAGAGGGAGGAACTGAAGGAAATCAGTATTAGTAGAGAAATGGTGTTGGGGAAATTGATGGGATTGAAGGCCGATAAATCCCCAGGGCCTGATAATCTACATCCCAGAGTACTTAAGGAAGTGGCCCTAGAAATAGTGGATGCATTGGTGGTCACCTTCCAAGGTTCTATAGACTCTGGGACAGTTCCTACAGATTAGAAGGTAGCTGATGTAACCCCACTATTTAAAAAGGGAGGTGGAGAGAAAACAGGGAATTATAGACCTGTCAGCCTGACGTCAGTAGTGGGGAAAATTCTAGAGTCCATTATCAAAGATTTTATAGCAGAGCACTTAGAGAACAGTGGGAGAATCAGACAGAGTCAGCATGGATTTATGAAAGGAAATCATGCTTGAAAAATCTACTAGAATTCTTTGAGGATGTAACTAGTAGAGTTAATGAGGGATAGCCAATGGATGTTGTTTATTTGGACTTTCAGAAGGCTTTCGACAAAGTCCCACATAAGAGGTTAGTGTGTAAAATTAAAGTGCATGGGATTGGGGGTAGTGTATTGTGATGGATAGAAAATTGGTTGGCAGACAGGAGACAAAGAGTAGGAATAAACGGGTCTTTTTCCGAATGGCAGGCAGTGACTAGTGGGGTACCGCAGGGATCGGTGCTGGGACCCCAGCTGTTCACAATATATAGTAATTATTTAGATGAGGGAACTAAATGTAATATCTCCAAATTTGAAGATGACACAAAACTGGGTGGGAGGGTGAGTTGTGAGCAGGATGCAGAGAGGCTTCAGAGTGATTTAGACAAGCTGAATGAGTGGGAAAATGTATGGCAGATGCAGTATAATGTGGATAAATGTGAGGTTATCCACTTTGGTAGCAAAAACAGGAAGGCAGATTATTATCTGAATGGCTATAAACTGAGAGAGGGGAATATGCAACAAGATCTGGGTGTTCTCATACACAAGTTGCTGAAGGTAAGCATGCAGGTGCGACAGGCGGTAAAAAAGGCTAATGGTATGTTGGCCTTCATAGCGAGAGAATTCGAGTACAGGAGCAGGGATGTCTTGCTGCAGTTATACAGGGCCTTGGTGAGGCCACACATGGAATATTGTGTGCAGTTTTGGTCTCCTTATCTGAGGAAGGATGTTCTTGCTATAGAGGGAGTGCAGCGACGGTTTACCAGACTGATTCCTGGGATGGCGGGACTGACATATGAGGAGAGATTGAGTCAGTTAGGATTATATTTGCTGGAGTTCAGAAGAATGAGGGGGGATCTCATAGAAACCTATAAAATTCTAACAGGACTTGACAGGGTAGATGTAGGAAGGATGTTCCCGATGGTGGGGGGAGTCCAGAACCAGGGGTAATAGTCTAAGGATACGGGGTAAACCTTTCAGGACTGAGATGAGGAGAAATTACTTCACCCAGAGTATGGTGAGCCTGTGGAATTCGCTACCACAGAAAGCAGTTGAGGCCAAATCATTGTATGTTTTCAAGAAGAAGTTAGATATAGCTCTTGGGGCGAAAGGGATCAAAGGTATTTGAGGGGTGGGGGGGGAAGCGGGAACAGATTACTGAGTTGGATGATCAGCCATGATCATAATGAATGGTGGAGCAGGCTCGAAGGGCCTACTCCTGTTCCTATTTTCTATGTTTCTATGTCTCCACTTCCACCACCCTTGTGGACAGTGAGTTCCAGGTCATTACAACCCGCTGTGTAAAAAAAGTCCTTCCTCATACATCCCTGCATCTCTTGCCCAAAACCATCAATCTGTGTCCCCTAGTCCTTGTACCATTTATTAGTGGGAACAGTTTTTCCTTGTCTAACTTATCTAAGCCTATCATTAGGTCTTGTACAAGTGTATTAAATCTCCCCTCAATCACCTTTGTTCTAAGGAGCACAAACCCAACTTTTCCAGCCTACCCTTGTAACTAAAATCCTCCATCCCTGGAACCATTCTGGTAAATCTCCTCTGCACCCTCTCAAAGACCCTCACAAACTTCCTAAAGTGTGGTGACCAGAACTGGACACAATACTTCAGTTGGGGCCTAACAAGAGCTTTATAAAGGTTCAGCATAACCTCCCTGCTTTTGTACTCAGTTCCTCTATTTATGAAACCCAAGATCCCATATGCTTTACTAACCACTCAATATGTCCTGTCACCTTCAAAGATCAATGCATATGTACCCCCAGATCCCTCTGTTGCTGCACACTCTTTAGAACCATGTCATTAAGTATATATTGCCTTTCCCTATTCCTTCTGCCAAAATGCATCACCTCAAACTTGTCAGTATTAAATTCCATCTGCCACCTGTCTGCCCACTCTACTAGCCTATCTATATCCTGTTGCAGGCAGTTCATATCATCCTCAGTGTTTGCCACACCGCCATGTTTGGTGGCATCGGCAAATTTTGAGATTCCACTCTGTATTCCAAGATCCAAGTCATTCATATATTGCAAAAAAAGCAGTGGTCTCAGCACTGACCCTTGGGGAACACCACTGTCTACCATCCTCCAGTCCGAAAAGCAACCATTTACTACGACTCGCTGTTTTTTGTCATTAAGCCAATTTTTTAATCCAATTGGACACTGATCCTTCCATTCAATAAGTCACAATTTTGTCAACCAGCCTTTTATGTGGTACCTTATCAAACGCTTTCTTAAAATCTATATAAACAACATCCGCCACATTCCCTTTATCAACCTTCTCTGTTAGTTCATCAAAAGATTCAGATTAGTCAAGCATGATCTGCCTTTTACAAATCCGTGGTGGCTATCCTTAATTAACTTGAACCTCTCGAAGTGTCTGTTGATTTTTGTTTTCACTGATTATTGTCTCAAGCTTTACCCACCACTGATAAATTAACTGGCCTGTCGTCACTAGGAATGTTCTTACACCCTTTCTTGAATAAGGGTGTCACATTTGCCACTTTTCAATCCGCTGGCACCTCCCCTGTATTCAGTGAAGATTGGAAGATTATGGCAAGTCTTTCCACTATCTCCATCCCCACTTCCTTTAGCAACCTGGGATGGACTCCATCCAGACCAGGTAACTTAGCTATCCTAAGCATAGCCAGCCTGTCCAGTACCGTCCACCTCTCAATCTTTACCCTATTATTTCCTCTACCCTCTCTCCGCTGCTGCTGATATTTTGTCAGATTCCATTTCCTTAGTGAATGCTGATATTCAGTATATTAGCCTTGCCCTGCGCCTCTAAGCATATGTTACCCTCTTTGTCCCTAATAGGTCCCACTCCACCTCTTACTACTGGCGTACTATTTACATGCCAGTAGATTGGTGTTCCTTTTTATGTTGCCTGCCATTCTATTCTCATATTCTCTCTTTGCCTGTCTTATTTTCCTTTTCACCTCCCCTCTCAACTCATTGTATATGGCCTGGTTCTCACTTGAAGAGTATATCTGACATGCATCACACACCCTCCTTTTGTTTCATCATAATCTCTATCTCCCTTGACATCCATGGAGACCTTTCCCCTACCTTTTGCCCTTGTTGGAATGTACCCAGCCTGTACCTGGAGCCTCTCTTCCTTAAAGATAGCCCATTGTTCTGATACAGCTCTTCCTGTCAGTCTTTGGGTCCATTCGACCTTCTCATCGCATTGAAATTAGCTCTCTTCCAGTCTAGAGATTCTACCTTATTTTGTTCCTTGCTTTTCTGCGTTTCTAGTCTAGACCTTATGATACAATGATTACTCTTACCCAAGTGTTGCCCGACAGACACTTGGCCCAGCTCATTTCCCTGTACTACATCCAGCAATGCCTCCTTTCTGGTTGGGCTGAGAACATACCAATCAAGGAAATTCTTCTGAACACATTTCAGAAATATCTCCCCCCGCTTACCCTTTACTCTAAAATTATCCCAATTGATATTTGGGTAATTAAAGTCCCCCAATATCACCACTCTGTAGTTCTTGCACATCTCTCTGATTTCCCTTTAGATTTGCTCCTCTAAATCTTTCTCTCACTATTTGGAGGCCTATAGAATATACCTCTAGTAACGTGATCATACCCTTTTTGCTCCTGAACTCTAACCAAATGGATTCTGTCCTTGCCCCTTCAAGGACATCCTCCCTTTCCACCATTGCAATGTCTTCCCTCATCAGTACTGCCACTCCACCTCCCTTTTCTCCTTCTCTATCTTTTCTGTATATTATTGTATGTTAAGCACCCAGTCCTCGCCATTTTTAAGCCATGTTTCCATTATTGCCACGAGATCCTATCCCCATACTGCTATTTGTGCTTATAGCTCACCAACCTTATTCACACTTTGTGCGTTTACACACATGCATTGTAATCCTGTCTTTGCATTCCTCATTCCATTTGCTTAAAAAAGTTGTAGTTATCCAGAAATTAGTGTCTGGCAAGCAATGTGACAACACGGAGGCAGTCAAGGAATTGAGGGAAGTGGTAGGGTTGATATAGCTGAATTCCATCAACTTACAAATGAAAGTTGCACCCATACCTGCCTGATGAGGTTGCCGAAGGGCAGCAGCATGTAGGTAATGGAGAGATCCCTTGGAAAACTCTCTAGAAGTGATGGTGCAGGAGAGGATAGAGAAACCAATGTTAAGGATGTACTGACATAGTTCTGTTAGCTCGGAATGGAACTTTCAATGGCAGTCCATTGGACCAAGACAATAGAAGGGAGGCATTAGAGGTGGGTGGTGTAGTGAACAATATCAAACATTGCAGAAAGTGTGAAGATGACGAGTGGGGCAAGTGCGCCATAGTCACTGGGGGCTGTTTCAGCACTGTGAGAAGGACTGGAATTTGAACAGAGTTTTGGGAGAGGTGGACACGGAACCGCAAGGTGACAAAATCTTCAAGGACTTTAAAGAGGGAAGTTGGAAATGGCGCAGCACCTGGACAGGACCCATCAGCCAAGGGTGGAATTTTTGAGGCGGGGTTGCTGACTGTAGTTTTTAAAGAGGGAGGGTCATTTCCTGAGGAAAGAGATTCATTAGCTATGTTATCTCACAAGTGGATGGAAAGTAAGGTTAACTGATCAGAAGTTAACTGGGGAGAGGATTGTGGGAGCAAGAGATGAGCTTGGACAAGGCAGGTTAGAGATTAAACTGAAAAAATGTAAGTGCTCAAGACTTGGGGGGTGGCGGGGGGCTGGTGGTGCTCGAAATAGTTGGATGCCTCAGCAATCTTGCTCTTAAATTTATTTTCATTTCTCTTTCATATTTTGGAAGAGAAGCTCCTCCAAATTTATTACATACACACTGACTCATTCATATTTCATTGTCTAAAGTAAAATATTCAACAGCAAAGGTCATAAACAAAACCTTGCGTCTTGACAGGACTCTTCAGATGCTCAAAGTCCTCCTATTGAGTGGGCATATCAGTGGGTGCTAAACTGGAGAGCAAAATGTGTGGAGAATGTCCATCTTTTTTTTAGTGTTTCCCTTATCCTTACTAAACTATAAAACTTAGGAATGGAAAAAAAATAGTCATTTGGAGCTCATCCCTTTGGTACTTTCACTCTCCAAATTTCAACAGAAGACAAAGGGAATAACCACAATGTTTTTGCCTGTTAACTTGCCAGAGAGATTCTTCCAGATGTGTCACTCTGAGTAAAGAAATCTTTTAGCTAAGTGTTCTAAATGTATTTTCATTCTTTTGTTGTGTGTGTCCTGGTCTTTCTCGGCAGACTTTGTTGAGGTAATCTGAGTTTATCTTATCTATTTGCCATACATCTGTATCCGGCTTTATCATGTTGAAACATCTCGAAGCATGTTCAAAGAATTTTTTTTTGGAGCTTAGTGACAGTTATATAGACAGATATGGCAGCCATTCTGTACTTGCAACAAGCCTCAAGCAGCAGTGGGATAGATAAATTATTATTTTTAATATTCGTAGTTCAGGGAGTAATGTTAACCAGCTAATTGGGAGTACTCCCTAATGTTCTAATAGTGCCATTGGATCATGCTAGGAATGGAACTACATGCTCAAGGGGATTAAAAATAATAAAACAAGGACTTTGTTTCTAATATATAGGTGTTGCTATTCAATCGTGAAGTTGTGGCAAATTTTACAGGGATTTTTGTCATTGCTGAGTTATTTTAATTATTTGTAAATTGCACAAAAGTGTCCTGGATTCATGCAAGGTAATTGCTTTCATGTTGGAACAGATGCTTCATTTGGAATCTTGTGATTCTCTGCACTTGCTGTGCTTTCTTTTTCATTAAAGTAGGAGGAATTGAGCTCATTACTTGGGTAGTGTTTCCTGATCAAACCTCAAAAAAATATTGGTGATAATTTTAATTTGAAGAAAAGCTGAATTAAATGCTTTATCTATTGAAACATAATTGTCCTGTTACAATGCCAACTGCTAACCAGATAGTTTGTTTTTACAAGCATGCTCTGGTGGAGTGACAGTAATGCACAACCGCATTTTATTTTTCTTAAACTATGCATGAGCATTACCAAGTCACAAATGTAGTGCAACATTTTTTTTCCTTGGGTATCTGAGACTTTCGGCATTGAACACGTTAGCAAGATATTTATTCACCGTGCGCATGCCATTATTAAACTTGGTGTCCGGAGTGGCAATTTCACTCCAACATCTTATTAAGTTTTTTGAAGTCTCATAGAGTTCTATACTGTTCATATCAATTGTTTGGAGCATGTGCTGCAGTAGAGTACGGGTTACCTTAAACAAGCAGTAGAGCAAAGACTCTGACTAGGATTCACTTTTTAATCAAACATAATGGCCCAAATCTTGCTGAAATGGGGAATTTCACAGTGTGCGCCATTAGTTAGACTTTCTAATTAGTTAGAAAGTTTAAACCTTTTGTGCTGTGTTACGGCCACGTGGTGTAGCATAGGTGGTTCCCACTGTTCAACTCCCCACCTGATCGCAGCAAGTGTATTTGTATTAAGAGTTTAGCCCCTTTGTTTTTATTTTTCAAATAAACAGACGGTGACAGGTTTTCTTGTAGGTTTTTAAAAACAGAAATTCAATTGTTTAATGATCAATATGACTTATCCTGAAATTGTCGCAACCGTATTTACTCACGCATTCACTCACACATATACACACAGCCAAGAAGAAACAGATGGAGAAGGAAAAGAGGTTGGTGGGTTTTAGTGCGGGGGGGTGGGGGGTGGGGAGGAGAGAGGGGAGAAGGGTTACTATAAGCCTGTTGAATTCTCGAGACTCGAGTTATAGAGCGTGGCAGGCCTGTGATGATTGTAGATTTCTCTTTCGACTGAAGATTCTGTTGAAGATGGTGGCTCACTTCTAGCTTTCTCTGCTGTATGATGTAGATGTTGGATTTTTCTAGCATGGCATGTGCTTTCTGAAATGCCAGCAGTTACAAGTAGCTTCACCTTCTGGGTCAGTCTGTCTCTTTCTGGCTATCTTTTTAAGAGGTAAAACTGTCACTGCTCACCTCCTGTTTGGAGACATTCTGGTTCTTTCCCATGGTGATTGCACAATGGCCCAGGATGTGGCTACTTCACACCTCCTTTGTTTTAGAAGAAGACATTCGGTCCTATAATGTTTCTGATAGGTGTGAGATGGGTTTCATTATCACCTTTTGCCTTTGAAGATTTGTCCTTTGTCTCTGTCAGACTATTTGAAGATATGAAAGGTTAATCCCATTCTCTTCAGTGGCCATTTTGGACCACTTTTTTTTTTAAAGATAAAGGTTCATTTTTTTAAAGATAAAGGTTCATTTTTTTAAAGGCAAAGACCATTTTTTCATAACTCTTCAGAGGTACTCTGTAAATGTTGCATCATTGCACCTTCAATGTGCGTGACAGCTGTAACTTGATGAAATTGCAAGCTGATAACAGGTGCAAAGGGGAATCTGGGACCTTGATGAAAGACAGGGCTAACAATGTATCTCCTTAACCAATGAGATTTAATTGACAAAAATACAGAAATCATGGAGAAGGAGGCTGGGTGGATTGGAGATAAACGAGGTACAGAAAGAAAAATACAGAGGGGTGATGAAAGATTGGATTGAGAAAGAAAAAAGAGACAAAAGGAAAAGTAAGAGAAAAATAATTTTAAATTTGTCATTCTTAAAATCTCCAACAACTATTTATTACATGCAGGAATGAGACTTAGTTTAAATTGTTCCCTTTCTGGGCTGGAGAGATTGATTGGCATTACATTAACAATTGTACATGGGATGTATAGCACAGAAACAGGACATTCGGCCCAAACAGTCCATGCTAATGTCAATGCTCCACTTGAGCTTCCTCCCATCTTTCCTCATCTAACTATATTCCTTTCTTTCACATATGCTTTTCTAGCCTCATCTTAAACTCCTCTATATTACTTGCTTCAACCACTCCCTGTGTTAGCAATTTCTGCATTCTCACAACTCTTTGGGTAAAGAAGTTTCTTCTGAATTACGTAGTTGATTTTTTGGTGACCTAGTGGAAACATTCTCTCCATGTCTACTCTATCAAAGCCTTACATAATTTTGAAAACCTCTATTATTTGTTATTAAAAAGGTACTTATTCTATCTATTATGAGCATTAACTTTCTATGGAGAGTTTAATGGGTAATTAATCTGCAAATCCAGCAAGTTCTTAAAAATAGCAAGGAGGCTATGGGTGAGATGCCATTTGCTAAATAAATGGTGGAGAGGTGTAAATCGAGCAGAACATTCTGGAGATTCACAACTCACGGCATATCACTTTATCCCTTGCACTTGCTTGCTGGTTTGTGCATTAATAACGATGTGACATTTTCCAGGAAGGTTTGGCGCAGTGATTACTTGAATTGAAACCAGGAGTTATGCAGTGTCTGGTTCATATTCCGTCATTTAATGAAACGCTTCATCTGTATGACCTTTTTGCATTTGCATTTGTCATGTGTTCCATGCTTGCTATCTAATTTAGAGATGGGCTTGCAATACTTTTACTCAGGAGGATGAGTGCAGACTTTTTTTTCCTGTGGAGCAGAATGTGTTTCACCTGACTCCAAACATGAATGCTAGTGTTGATTGATCAACAGTGGTATGTAAGATTGCTGATCTGATAAAATAGTCCCTGATATGTGATTTCCACAACTGTTCTGTTGAATTTAACTGGGATGAACACGAGTGAGAAAGTCGTGAAAGTGACGATCTAGGCTGGCAGTCCAGTACGATACTGAGGGAGTGCTGCACTGTCAGAGATGCTTTCAGATGAGATGTTAAACTGAGGCCCCATTTGCCCTTTCGGGTGGACGTAAAAGATCCCATGGCACTATTTTGGAGAAGAGCAGGGGAATTGTCTCCGGTGTCCTGGCCAATATTTATCCCTCAATCAACATCACACGAAAAAAACTGATTATTTGATTGTTATCACGTTGCGATTTGTGGGAGTTTGCTGGCTGCCGCATTTCCTACATTACAAAAGTGACTACGCTTCAAAAAGTACTTCATGGGCTGCAAAGTGCTTTGGGGCATCCAATAGTCTTGAAAGGCACTCTATAAATGCAAGTCTTTTTGCTTGATTGTATTCGAAGACCTTTATAGTCTGGTCCTGTTCAGCAAGCCAAGTTTCTTCTGTATAATCCCTTATCAAGCTTCAAAATGTATATACAATTTCATTACCGCAAAACAGGGAAACTGATGAGTTAGCTAACACTACATTTCGCAGAAAACTGTAGTAACAATTGCATGCTGTGAATTGTAACATTCAGAAGAGAAAAAAAATCACATTTATATGGTATCTTAGCACATGTCTCAAATGTCTTAAAGAGCTTCACATACAAGAATTCCTTTTGAAGTGCTGGGACAATACATAACATGGGCAATTGTGGGAGCTAATTGCACATGGCAAGATTCTACAAAAGCAGTGAGATAAATGACCAGTTAATCTGTTTAGGTCATGTTGGTTGAGGCTGCAATGTTAGCCAGGGCTTTGGGTGAACTTCTTGTTTTTCTTATAATGCCCACCGAGACAACAGAAACAGGCAGCCAAGACTTGGTTTAGTATTTCATCTCTAGGACAGCATATCTGTATGTATGTATATATGCTTCAATAAAGAAAGAACGCGCTTGCATAGTGCCTTGGGATGTCTGAACATGAATCCAAAGAATTACTGTTGAAGCGCAGTCACTGTTAGATAGACATTAGGTACTAATGCAAAAGCTCCTGATTTATTTTGGATTATAGGACAACAGCATCTTTTCACTGTCTCCCTATGTTAACACTGTTAATACTGGGTCCATTATCTCAGTAGTAGAATTGTAAGCCCACAAAATAGATAATTTGACGACTGAGCCTGTGAGCAACGTTGGCCTCAACTTGAAAGATATGGAATGGTTCAGCGGAGAAAATGACAAACAGGGCAATGTTGAATATAAAGTAGTAGAAATTCTGGCAGCACAGTTGTACTTCTGCAAATACTTTGCCCCAACTCTGATCTCATCCTAAATCACTGACATAGTGGAGATTGCCAGCATCAGTAACAGCAGTGTCGGGACACCCACCAGCACAGTAGTGGGATGTTAGTGATATCTTGATTCCTTATTGGAGGAGTTTACAACTCAGTCTGGTCAAAGATTCTTTACATTTGCCTGATCCTGAATGGTAGTTCCCAAATTCAAACTCTTATCTGGTCCTCATGGTAGAAACCAGAATCAAATGGGATCAGTTGCCATTTGATTTCTTCTGAAGGGGAGCCTATGTGTGACCATGTATGGGTGTATATGTCTTCATTCCTACTGACATACATACCACGGCCTGCTTTCCTGGTGCGTTTGGTGCAATTTCTGTGGGAACCTGAGAACACCCACCCTACCAACACACCCTCAAGCTAACACTGGAATGAGGTGAGAGGTGGTGGACAGATGGAAGAAGTGTTCATCGCCTCCCTGATGAAATTTAATTTGGCAGCTACAAAGGGGTGGCAACCTGGTGGAGATGGGTTCCAACCCACTTTCGAGTCCTTCTACTACCACAACGCCCAAATTCCATCCCATGAAAGAGCAGAATATTGAGGCTTAAATCTCTGTTTAAAGGCACAAACAAGTCTGGTGTAAAAAATCGATCAGCTTACCTAACAGCGATTAGTTATTACAAGTGTCAGAGGTCATGTGTTCAAACCCCACTACAGCATTTGAATGTATAAGCTAGGTTGATACTTTAGTGCAGTATTGAGTTACTGTCTTATTGACAAAAGTGCTGTCTTCCAGATGAGATGTTAAACAGACACCCAGTCTAGTCTGCCTGTTCAGGTGGATGCAGAAGAACCTGTAGTACCTCTGCCAGCATTTCTTCCTCAAGCAACCCATTGTGGTTAAACATTAACTGGTCGTTCATCTCATTGTTTGCGGGACCTTGCTGTGTACCACTTGGCTGGTCCTTTTACCTATAAAGCAGGTGACTGCATTTCAAAAGTAATTAATGGGCTGTAAAGTCCTTTCTGGCATTATCACATGAAAAGTGTTATATAAATGTAAGTTCATTCATTCTGGAATGATGAACAGATGTTAGCTACCCATCTTAAATTTACTGTCAAACCTTTCTCAAAATTTGAATAGTAAAACAATAGCTTGCTTAAAATAATAAGTAAAAAGCCTTTTAAGAATTATTATTGAATGGGCAGAATGTCAATTAGGACTATAACAAATTTTAGATTGTACCAGACTTTACAATAACTTATTTGTCATTGAAAGAATACACATCAATAAGAACCCTATATTAGCCATATCCTCCTATTTTATACATAAATATTCAATTCTTCCCCCTCTCATAGACAATTTGAAAAGTTGCACATCCAAGTTGATTTTTTTAATTTTACAAATTAGGAAGTATTTACTTCCTTACACCTTTATATAGCATTTATGAGATAGAAAAACATGCCAAGGTACTTTATAGAGCCTTCATCAAACAAAATGGACAGCAGGGTAGGTGGCATGGGTACAAATTACATGAGACAAGTGTTATCCAATGTGTTTTATTTGCGTTAAAACCCAACTGATTTTTTAAAATTCATTCATGGGATGTGGGCGTCACTGGCTAGGCCAGCGTTTATTGCCCATCCCTAATTGCCCTTGAGAAGGTGGTGGTGAGCTGCCTTCTTGAACCGCCGCAGTCCATGTGAGGTAGGTACACCCACAGTGCTGTTAGGAAGGGAGTTCCAGGATTTTGACCCAGCGATAGTGAAGGAACGGTGATTTGGTTCCAAGTCAGGATGGTGTGTGAGTTGGAGGGGGACGTAGAGTGGTGTTCCCATGCATTTGCTGCCCTTGTCCTTCTAGTTGGTAGGGGTTGCAGGTTTGGAAGATGCTGTCTAAGAGCCTTGCAGTGCATCTTGTAGATGGTACACACTGCCACTGTGCATCGGTGGTGAAGGGAGTGAATGTTTGCGGATGGGGTGCCAGTCAAGCGGGCTGCTGGATGGTGTCGAGCTTCTTCAATGTTGTTGGAGCTGCACTCATCCAGGCAAGTGGAGAATATTCCATCACACTCCTGACTTGTGCCTTGTAAAACTCTGGGGAGTTAGGAGGTGAGTTACTCGCCGCAGGATTCCTAGCCTCTGACCTGCTCTCTAGCCACAATTTATTTGGCTACTCCAGTTCAGTTTCTGGTCAATGGTAGTCCCTAGTATATTAATAGTGGGGAATTCAGTGATGGTAATGCTGTTGAATGTCAAGGGGAGATGGTTAGATTCTCTCTTGTTGGAGATGGTCATTGCCTGGCACTTTTATGGCGCGTATGTTACTTGCCACTTATCAGCCCAAGCCTGGATATTGTCCAAGTCTTGCTGAATTTCTACACGGACTGCTTCAGTATCTGAGGAGATGCGAATGGTGCTGAACATCGTGTAATCATCGGCAAATATCCCCACTTCTGATTATATGATTGCAGGAAGGTCATTGGTGAAGCAGCTGAAGATGGTTGGGCCTAGGACACTCCTGCTCCCACTCCTGGAGCTCTTCCTTTGCACTAGGTATGACTCCAACCAGCAGAGTTTTCCCCCGATTCCCATTGACTTCAGTTTAGCTAGGGCTCCTTGATGCCATACCCGGTCAAATGCTGCCTTGATGTCAAGGGCAGTCACTCTCACCTCACCTCTTGAGTTCAGCTCTTTTGTCCATGTTTGAACCAAGGCTGTAATGAGGTTAGGAGCTGAGTGGCCCTGGCGGAACCCAAACAGAGCGTCGGTGAGCAGGTTATTGCTCAGCAAGTGCTGCTTGATGACATCACTTTACTGATTGAGAGTAGGCTGATGGGGCAGTAATTGGCCGGGTTGGACTCGTCATGCTTTTTGTTTACAGGACATACCTGGGAAATTTTCCGCATTGCCGGGTAGATACCAGTGTTGTAGCTGCACTGGAACAGCTTGGCTAGGGGCGCGGCAAGTTCTGGAGCACAGGTCTTCAGTGCTATTGCCGGAATATTGTCAGGGCCCAAAGCCTTTGCAGTATCCAGTGCCTTCAGGCATTTCTTGATATTTTTATTTAGAGATACAGCACATGCGGAGTGAATCTAATTGGCTGAAGTCTGGCATCTGTGATGCTGGGGACATGAGGAGGCCGATATGGTTCATCAACTTGGCACTTCTGGACGAAGATTGTTGCAAATGCTTCAGCTTTGTCTTTCGCACTGATGTGCTGGGCTCCCCCATCATTGAGGATGGAGATATTTGTGGAGCCACCTCCTCCAGTTAGTTGTTTAATTGTCCACCACCATTCATGGCTGGATGTGGCAGGACTACAGAGCTTAGATCTGATCCGTTGGTTATGGGATTGCTTAGCTCTGTCTATCGCATGCTGCTTACGCCGTTTGGCATGCCGATAGTCCTGTGTTGTAGCTTCACCAGTTTGACACTTCATTTTGAGGTATATGTGGTGCTGCTCCTGGCATGCCCTCCTGCACTTTTCATTGAACCAGGGTTAGTCTCCTGGCTTGATGGTAATGGTAGAGAGGGGGGTATGCTGGGCCATGAGGTTACACATTGTGGTTGAGTACAATTCTGCTGCTGCTGATGGCCCACAGCGCCTCCTTAATGCTTGTTTTGCATTGCTAGATCTGTTCGAAATCTATCCCGTTTAGCATGGTGGTAGTGCCACACAACACGATGGAGGGTATCCTCAATGTGAAGGCGGAACTTCGTCTCCACATGGACTGTGCAGTGGTCGCTACTACCAATACTGTCATGGACAGATGCATCTGTGGCAGGCAGATTGGTTAGGACGAGGTCAAGTATGTTTTTCCCTCTTGGTTCCGTCACCACCTGCCGCATACCCAGTCTAGCAGCTATGTCCTTTAGGTCTCGGCCAGCTTGGTTAGTAGTGGTGCTACTGAGCCACTCTTGGTGATACACATTGAAGTCCCCCACCCAGAGTACATTCTGCGCCCTTGCCACCCTCAGTGCCTCCTCCAAGTGGTGTTCAACATGGGGGAGTACCGACTCATCAGCTGAGGAAGGGCAGTAGTTGGTAATCAGCAGGAGGTTTCCCTGCCCATGTTTGACCTGATGCCGTGAGACATCAAGGGGTCCGGAGGCAATGTTGAGGACACCCAGGGCAACTTCCTCCCGACTCTATACCACTGTGCCGCCACCTCTGCTGGGTCTGTCCTGCCAGTAGGATAGGACATACCCCGGGATGGTGACGGCTGTGTCTGGGACATTGTGAGGTATGATTCTGTGAGTATGACTGTCAGGCTGTTGCTTGACTAGTCTGTGGGACAGCTCTCCCAACTTTGGCACAAGCCCCCAGATGTTATTAAGGAGGACTTTGCATAGTCGACAGGGCTGGGTTTGCCGTTGTCGTTTCCTGTGCCTTGGTCAATGCCGGGTGCTCCATCCGGTTTCATTCATTCTTCATTGACTTTGTAGCGGTTAGATACAACTGAGTGGCTTGCTAAGCCATTTCAGAGGGCATTTAAGAGTCAACCACATTGCTGTGGGTCTGGAAGGGGTTGAAAGAAAAAGATATGTATATTCTAGTTAAGAACTATAATCCTTCAGAAATGAGAAGTTTATTGAATATTTTTCCAGAAAATCAGAGTGAGCAATGTTCAAATATTAAGTCCTGTTCTATTTCCTGCCATCTCCATGTGGTTGTTTTCTAAACTTACTTTGAAAAGAATCCATTTGTAAATCTAAATTACTTACAATTAAAAATGCTCAATCTTGTATCTTAACTTTATTTGAAACTGTTTGGACATTGCTTGACTGCACATTGCTGTTTACTGCCTAAATATGAATTGAATGTTTCTTGTGTACAGTCTTTATTAAGTAACAATTGCTGTTTTTTTTTCCAGAAGATGAAAATAGTTTCCGCGACCTTGGTAAAGTTCTGGTACTGTACAGGAGTACAGTTATGCCTTATAGCATCTATCAGAGACGAAAAAAGAGAGCCAATGATGAAGTAGCGGTACAACAATATGCAAGCCTGGTCGGACAGATCTGCGCAGAGCGAATGTTACTTTATCGAACCTAAATACATGATTTACATGTTAAGGATGTAGAGATAAGATAAAACTGTATGTGATATTAAAACTGTGTAAAAATATCATAATACAAAGGTCCTGTTTTGAATATTACAACTCTAGCCAACCACTCAATATAGTATGTGTTGTAATTTTTTTTGTAGTTTATACAGCATTTAAGTTTAAAATATATAAGCAATTCTCGAACTTTTCAATTTTCTTTGGGCTGATCCTCACCAAAAATGTCTGTCTCACTATGTGTAGGTTAGGATTCTCTTGCTCTGTTTTCACTTTGGGTTCTGTCTCTCTCCCTACTCTTTTCCACTGTGCTCTTCTGTTTTATTTTTCTTCCTGTTAATCCCTTCCATGTTCTCACTCCAGTCTCTTGATCTTGTATTTCCATTTCATCTATGTTCTTTTCCTCTCTACTCCTTTACATTTTGATTTCTTTTTTTTTTTCATTTTTCCCTTTTCTCCTCAGTGAGTAGGCAGCTGAGCAACAACCTGAGAGAGCTGTACCAGCTGCCACATGTTGCGTGCTGGATATTGTTGTCTTTCACACGCATGCACATTTTGTTTGCTAATGTCATGGCCTTTACACTGAAGATGGGGAATGAATTAGCTGAGTGGGAGTACAGGAGTTTTGGAAGGAGTAAAAGGATATATCCAGACTCCACCATATTCAGAGGCCCAGCTGGTATTGTGGTAAGACAGAATGTTGTTACAGACAAGTTTATGTTTAAGTTTGTGATTTCTTTTTATATATTATGGATGATGTAGCTTGGTAGTTGCACATCTATCTATGGCTTGTCTAGAACAGCCAAAAAAAGGACTGCCTTTTATATTTTTTTAAAAATTCAAATGGAAGAGTGATGCATACTAGATACAATACATATAGTGGAGCAGCCATTGCAACAGATGAATTTTTTTTTGCTGCAAAGTATTTCGGGGGAATTAAAATTAGGGGAAAGATTTTGCATAACATGATTGAAATTGACCAGTGAGGAAGGAGAAAATAGACCTGAGTACTGAACCAACAAGGAAGAAGAAAAACAAGTTAATGGTCACAATATACATGACTGACACAAATTTAATTATAGAAATATTGTATTCACATAACACTGCAAAATAAATGTAAATGCTTCTCTAAAACTCTTAACTTTTTTTTATTTTTATATATAAAGTTCTGGTTGATAGACCTTCACTTTAGTTCGGCACATTATCTGAGCAGATTTTCCAATTCATTAAACAGTCAAATCTAACATCCTGATCCAAAGATTCATTGATGGAATGTTCCAGTGGCAGTGAACTCATTTCACACTTGGCTACAGTATAGGCATGACAAGTTATCACAAAGTACATTGAGAAGAGAAGCGGTTGATCATGGATATACAGACGATGACAGAAACTGCATGGATAGAAAGCATATGTTGTTAGACAAAGAGCAGCACTTTTCTCAGCCTTCCAAGCAATATATATAAATTTATTTTGAGGTGGCACATGCGTTATACTAGTAGAGAATAAACATCTCCTATTTGAACAGTGCATCTAAGAATGGTATAGGTACAAGAACTAGGGAGCCAAAAAGGGGAGAAAGTGGGAAAATTGCAAGATTCCAATGAATTGCTTAATGTATCTCATACAACAACAACTTTTATTTACATAGCTCCTTTAGTGTAACAAAACATGCCAAGGCACTTCACAGAGGCATGGGAACCATAGAAAAATTATGGCACAGAAGGAGGCCATTCAACCCATCGTGTCTGCGCCAGCTGAAAGAAACTAGCTGCCCAATCTAATCCCACCTTCCAACACCTGGTCCATAGCCTTGCATGTCCAGGTACCTTTTAATAGAGTTGAGGGTTTCTGACTTCACCACCAATCCGGGCAGTGAATTCCAGACACCCACTACCCTCTGGGTGAAAATGTTTTCCTCATGTCCCCTCTAATCCTTCTACCAATCGCATTAAATCTGTGCCCCCTGGTAATTGACCTCTCCTCTAGGGGAAACAGGTCCTTCCTGTCTACTCTATCTAGACCCCTCATAATTTTGTACACCTCAATTAAGTCACCCCTCAGCCTCCTCTGTTCTAAGGAAAACAACCCTAGCCGATCCAATGTTTCGTCACAGCTACAACTTTCGAGCCGTGGCAACATTCTTCTCCAGGTTGAATTCCATTTCCCACTTTTCTGCCCACTCAACCAAACCATTGATATCATTCTGGAGTCCACACCTCTTCACTATCAACTACATAGCCAATTTTTGTGTCACCTGCAAATTTCCCAATCATGCCTCCCACATTTAAGTCCAAATCATTAATATATACCACAAACAGCAAGGGACCCAACACTGAGCCCTGTGGAATGCCACTGGAAACCACTTTCCATTCGCAAAAACATCCGTCGACCACTACCCTTTGTTTCCTGTCTTTGAGCCAATTTTGGATCCATCTCACCACATTCCCCTGTATCCCATGGGCTTTCATTTTTCTGACCAGTCTGCCATGTGGGACCTTGTCAAATGCCTTATTAAAATCCACGTAGACCACGTCCGCTGCACTACCCTAATCAATCCTCCTTGTTACTTCTCCAAAAAATTCAATTAAGTTAGTAAGACATGACCGTCCCTTAACAAATGCATGCTGACTATCCCTTGTTAATCCGCGCCTTTCTAAGTGGCAGTTTATCCTTTATCTCAATTAACATTATAAAACAAAATATGACACCGAGCCACATAAGGAGATATTAGGGCAAATGACTAAAAGCTTGGTCAAAGGAGCAGGTTTTACGAGTGTCTGAAAGGAGGAAAGCAAAGTCAAGAGCTTTAGGGAGGGAATTCCAGAGCTTAGAATCTCGGCAACTGAAGGCACGGCCACCAGTGGAAGAGCAATTAAAATCGGGGATGCTCAAAAGGCCAGAATTGGAGGAGCGCGATATCTCGGAGTGTTGTAGGACTAGAGGAGATAACAGATATAAGGAAGGGCCAGGCCTTGAAGGGTTTTGAAAGCAAGAATTTGAAAGTCGAGGTGTTACTTAATTGGGATCCAAGCAGGGGTGATGGGTGAGCGTGATTTAGTGCGAGTTAGGACATGGGCAGCAGAGTTTTGGATGATCTCAAGTTTACAGAGGATAGAATGTCGGAGGCCAGTCATAAGTGCTTTAGAATAGTCAAGTCTGGAAGAAGCAAAGGTAAGTTTCAAAGAGAGTTTCAGCAACAGAAGCAACAGGGAGGGATGGAGTCAGGCTATGTTATGGAGGTGGAAATGGAAGGTCTTAGTGACAGCGCAGATATGTGGTTGAAAGTTCATCTCAGAGTCACATCTAACACCGAGTTTGTGAACAGTCTGGTTCAGCCTCAGATAGTTGCCAGGGAGAGGGATGTAGCCAGTGGCTAGGGAACGGAATTTTTGCCAGGGGCCAAAAACAGTGGCTTCCGTCTTCCCAGTATTTAATTGGAGGACATTTTTGCTTATCCACTAATGGATGCCTGACGAGCAGTCTGACAATTTAGAGATGGGGTGGGGTCAAGAGAGAGGTGGTGGTCAGGTAAAGCTCGGTGTCGTCAGCGTACATGTGGAAAGTGACATTGGGTCAGATTTTCGTTTGTGGGTCCCAATCAAGCTGTTGGGAGGAAATTCAGGTTGGGAACCCATACGTGTTGGCGCCGGGGCATAGAGGGTGATTTTCAGGATGGCAGCCAATTAAGTGACCACCTTCTGGAGCCCCTTCCAATTAAGAATAACGGGCAGGCTCCTAAGGCTGAAGGGTCAATAGGAAGTCCTCCAGTACTGAGAGATCGACAGCTCCACCGTTAGATGTGGGAGCTGCCGATGTAAGTAGTAGAAAGAGAGGGCACCGCAACATGGAGGTGCCCTCTAAAGAGCTTTTACAAATTTTTAAAATCAGAGGCCAAAGCTGCCAGGCTGTCATCGTGGAGGGGCAACCCCTCCACTGGATGGCCTGCAGCTGTGCCCCTATGGCTATGGCAGGGTTAGGAATGGTTCCAGCTGGATGGAGTGCTGCCACCGGGAGGCATCCTCCATCTCTCGGTCGTGTTTCAGCCTTAGCGGGGAGTCCGCATGCCGACTGGAAAATTTGTCCCGTTGTATTTTTGGATGATGTTGCTGAGGGGCAGCATGTAGATGAGAAATAGGAGAAGATCAAAGATATATCCTTGGGGATACCAGAAGCAACTATGCAGGAATGGGAAGAGAAACCATTGATGGCAATTCTTTAGCTACAATTAGATAAAAGCTGAAACAGGCAAGTGCAGTCCCACCCAGGTGGATGACAGTAGAGAGTCAATGGAGAAGGATGGTGCAGACAGATCGAGAAGGATGAGGAGGGATAGCTTGCTTTTGTCACAGTCACATAGGTTGTCATTTGTCTCATGCTTAAATATACACAGTGGAGAGCATATTGTAATGCATAGGCACTTGGGTAAAACATAGTGCTTCAGGATATTTTGCTAAATTGCATGCTCAGTCTCGAGTTCTATTCCAATCAAATTGTTTTAGTGCATTACCAGATGATGCTTTGCCTTTCACTTATCTGATTGCTCGGCTGTGAGAGCAACTGTTGATGGCCATGAAGAGCAGCCAGGCAGCTGTTAGTGATTATGTTGAAATGGTTTAACTGAGAAAATGGATTTTCCATTTTATTTCACAAGCAAGTTGTGAAGAATTTCCCCAACACCAGAATATACGGGATGCCTATCGTACTGTTCCGAGTTATGTATTCTATTTGTGCAATGCATTGACTGCATAAAATAGAAACTGTGAAGTTGGCACTTTAATTTGTTTCTCTGTCACAATGGAATATAGATTAATGTTTTCCATATCATGCAGATCACATTTCTTTTCCTTCATTCTCTTCCCACCAATAGCCCCTGCGAAGAAATTGAGTTACTTCTAATAGCTGTGGAGAAAGAGAACCAACTTGTATTCATATAAAGCCTAATTACATTCTCAGGACACCTCAAAGCACTCCACCTCCAGTCAGTTGCTTTGGATTGCAGTGATTTATTTAGGCAAATGTGGCAGCCATTTTGTTCACAGCAAAGTCCCATAAATGAGATTATCAGTTAATCTATTTTTTATGCAGTATTGGTCTTGATTATTGATCAGGTAACTGGGAAAATTGTGTTTTTCATTATGTAATGTCCTACGATCCTTAACATCTACCTAACTACCAGAATAGGCATTTCCACCAATGTAAGTCTGTCTTGTACTGCACTAAAATGCTAGCCTAAGTTATGTGGTCAAGACCTAGGGGGGAGCTTAAATTCACAAACTTCAGCCTCTCAAGGTTGGAGTCATACAATTTCAGCAGATATGAAATGGTTGTCTAAATTGTAAATTATAATTATTTTCTGATTAATAGAGAAAATTTGGTTATGAAAGAGCAGGCAGCCTTGCAACAATAAGCAACTAGTAATAGAGATGCATTAGGGGAAAGTTTACTAGGATTGTCATTCCTGATCATTCCAATGATTTATTCAGAAAAGTACAAATTTCTGGGATGTTGTGTGAGGGATCAGTTGTGGTTGCTTCCAGAATAGAATAGACTGCCAGCACATAGCCTATTGAGCCCCCAACATGGGGAATCGCCACTTGGGTAGATATCAGAGGGTAACCAGTATCCGCAGACTTACCCACCCAAGAGTTGGCACCTAATTATTTTGATTAACCTTCAAAAAGAATTTCCATTCATAGTAATACTTTGTATACATTGAGTTTTTCCATATTTCAATCACAACAAAAAAAACACTTGTATCTTCATCGCCTCAAGATATCTCAAAAGAGCTTCACAGCCAATGAAGTACCTTTTTTTTTAAAAGTACATTCACTGCTGTAGTGTGCTGAACCCTTGGAATAGGGCTTTTGACTTAAAGGCAAAAATGTTACCACTGAGCCAAGGCTGAAAGCTGATTAAATATTACAATAGTCCTTTATGTTTTAAAAGACTTGTGACGCTTCACATGCTATGTAAAGTAGTGTTCAAGCTAACTTTTTAAATTAACTATTCTGGTGTACTGTCCAGTATCAGTTATGATTAAATCTGTTATGTGCTAATCTGAATTAAGGTACCGTTTAATGGGCACAACACAGATTGAATTTGGCTTTGAGGTGTCAGATTATCAGATTATTGCTGCAATTTTTGATTGCATGGTTCAAATTAAATTTGTCAACATGGTCACATGCATTAATTCACATGATGCACAGCTGTGCAAATTATCCACATGCATTGTTATTTGTAGTGCTTCAAATCTGATTGGAAAAACAGTTGCACATTGCCATCTAAATTGCAATATAGCAATCTAGTTGGAAGGAAATGGAAATAAAGGAATAGTTTTCAAACTGCTAAAATAATTTCGCCTTTTATTGTGCCAGTTCAAAAATAAAACTGAAGTGGCATAAATACTAATTATTTGCTGTACTCCTTCATATATTTTTAACCTACTTAAAGAAACATTAAGGGAATGGATGATCCAGTAGATTAGAACACTTCTGTTTACCTCAGGGTATGTAGTTTTCAATCTGGTCAAGTCTGAAGGGAAAACATCTCTCTTTATAGACTGTGTCTTAAGTTATGTGGCATTCTGAATATGGATCCCACATTGCCACAGTCATTCAGCCCACAAGATTTGCTGGTGTAGGAAATGAAGTTGCAGCCAAGTAAAGCTTTTCCCTAGAGGTTAAAATAAATTTGTATCACCAAACATGATTATGCTTCCTATATACAAACGTGATGTGCATTTTGCGATACTTCACTAGAACAGCATTGCCCCTCTGAGGTACAGAAATCTCATATTTGTTTTGGTCAGGAGTATGGGGGGGAAATAGAACCCTGCAGGTCTCTGCATCGCCACAGCCAATGTCAACCAATGCCATGTTTGCTACAGAGCAGGGTAAACATTGTTGATTCAGTGATGCAGATAATGGACTTACATGCCTGGCAGACTAAGATTCATAGCCATAGTGACAAGAATGCGAAGCAAGTATCTGAACCATTGTACTGTCAGGAGACCTCTGTAATTTTGTGCACTTAAGGTGTGAAGAACTTCCATCCAAGACTTTTCTTTAAGCAGAGTTCAAGGTTTGCTTCCAGTATGGGTTTGAAAGTTTAAAAAAACTATTAATGCACAGTTACATATTGCTGCCTGGTTATAAAGCTGATGCAGCAAACCAAATGGGGAAAATTAAAATAGTATATGATAAATGGATGATGACATATGTTCAAATACTGAGATGTGCCATTGCTTGCAAATAGTTGCAGTGTCTTAAGATACTATGGTGTTTATGAAGTGTTTAAGCTACTGCTATAGTATGATTCTCTGAAAGGTTCAAACATTTTATTTGTTCCAGTCCCTAATTCAGAAAAAAAGTCAGCCCAGAATGATCTGATTCCTCATTTCAATGCAGTGATCATTCTTTCCCTGTTGGTGTACTCTTTATGAATAATAGAAAGTTGCAGTTTCATCTACAGAGACAGACTAGCAGTCACTCGTCTCCCTGGTGGTCCATATGGATGTGTTTTTTCATTAATAACCAGCTGGTCGGTTGAAAGTATTTTCATAAGATTCTTCATACAATCAGGGTTTGTAAAATTGATATTGTGCCTAAAAATCAGCAATTTATAATCCTCCCCCTACTGTGCTTGCACTTTTTAAATGTTATGCTACATTTCTGGGCTTTGGGATTATGAGTAAACAATGATACTGTATGTCATACAAAGTGTCTTTTATTTCCATATGTTTAGACTGTTCACTGTACAAGTGCCTCTTACAAATTATTACTTTTAAATGATTTATTTTATGAAACAAGAAATATGCAATGTTTTTTATATCTAAAATTGATGTATGGCACTCTTGCTTCAAGTGAAATATATTCCTGGTGACACCTTCAATCCAGGTGATTCATCTCATGCACTGCATTTTTGACGTTATGCTGACTTTATTGTGAATGGTAAATCTAAACCAAGTACTGTTCTGAGTCCATATACCTATTGGTGTGTAATGTTCATTAAGTACTGTGTTTCAATCACTTAATATTAATTGAATATTTGATGTTAAAGTAAAACATTTAACGTAACTGTCATCTTGCATTCATCATTTAGTGTTCTTCAGAAAATTTTACTATACAAGATTGGCATTGTGTTTAAAATTAATGCTGAGTTCAATTATTTGTTAAGTGTGACATATGCAACAATTGATTATTAAAAGCTTATACCCTCTGACAGCAGCGTGAGCAGTGGATGTGCTTCACGGCCATTATAAAGGTCAATTGTTGAAGTTCCAGAGCTTGCTCTTTCACTTCAATTTAATTACTTGGGTAAATTTAGTGGGTTCTTATTAGTCTGTTTAAATGTGGTACACAGACAGAGTTCTGTCTCAAGTGGGCAGTGAAAAAGATGCAGTTTCATCCTATTTGAAGACTGCCTGTTGGTGGATGATTATAGAGCTAGATTGACAGTAATTATGGACAAAATTGGTAGGCCAGACTGTTCTGGCTTCCCAGCTGAGTAATGACATTGTGGTGAGTAATGTCTAGTGAGAAAATGAAAGTTTTTCTGTAAACGCCTATTATTTTCACTGTAGCCAATTTTTGGGTTGGGCACATGGGTGGGCATTGGGCAAAGTGATTGCACTACCAACCTGATGGCACCATGAGAGGCCCAAATCATGTTCATGTTGAAGCTTATCTGTATCATTTTGTCATGCTTCCAGCACTTGATGAGTGCTGGCAGGCAACTCATCGATTGGGTGTGTAGGGTTGGTGGTGTGTGGGCAGGAGATGGGAAATCCAGTGGTTCCTCCATGGGCCAAGTTGGAAATCCAAACTTAAAGGTGGGGGGCGGGGGGGCGGAGGAGGGCATGGCACTAAGTAGCCATCAGCAGGTGGGATGAGTTTTGTAGAGCCAGGAGAAGCATTCATGTTCACCTGAAATATTTCTACTGGTTAGGCTTGGTGTAGGAACTAAATTAAAATATTTTAATAAAGCTCCCACTTGTTTGGGATGGGAGCTCAGCTGCCCATTTCGAGGCCTACATAGAATGAAGTTGGGCTGACGGTGGGTGGTAAGTTCTTTTTTTTAATTTCAGCATTAACAGGGTGGTTGGCAGATGAAAATTGCCTCAACTGTTACTAATTCTTTTGTTCTCTAAATACCATAGGTACCTCTGATCATATAAGAGGGAAAAATCAAAGAAAAAAAATTAGTCTGCACATAGTCTAACATTCTTTTTCTTTTGCCATCAATATTAGTCACAACTGCATTGCTTTTGCCACCAGTCTGGAGGCCGTCAGACCCCGAGGACTTGTCCGCCTTCAATCTCAATAGTTTGCTCAGTACTTTTTCCCTAGTGGTGATGATTGTTCTAAGTTCCTCTCTTTCTATAACCTCTGCATTACCTGTTACTATTGGGATGGTACTAGGTCCTCCACCGTGAAAACTGAGGCAAAATACTGATTTAGTGTCTCCGTCATTTCTGTGTTCCCCACTATTAACTTCCCAGTCACGTCCTCCAAGGGACCAACATTCACTTCAGCTATTCTCTTCCCTTTTATATACTTATAGAAGCTTTTGCTGTCTGTTTTTATATTTTGAGCTAGTTTTCTTTGATAATTTACCTTTGCTCTTTTTATTACATTTTAGTAACCCTTTGTTGATCTTTTAATGTTCCAATCTTCCAGCCTGCCACTGGCCTTTGCAATATGGTATGTCTTAGTTTTTGTCTTTATGTTATCCTTAACTTCCTTGCTTAGCCATGGATGTTTTTTCCCCCTCTTACAATCTTTCTTCCTCTCCTAGAGTCATAGAGAGATACAGCACTGAAACAGGCCCTTTGGCCCACCGTGTCTGTACCGACCACCAACCACCCATTTATACTAATCCTACATTAATCCCATATTCCCTACCACATCCCCACAATTCTCCTACCACCTACCTACACTAGGGGCAATTTTACAATGGCCAATTTACCTATCAACCTGCAAGTTTTTGGCTGTGGGAGGAAATCAGAGCACCCGGCAGAAACCCATGCGGTCACAGGGAGAACGTGCAAACTCCGCACAGGCAGTACCCGGAACTGAACCCGGGTCGCTGAAGCTGTAAGGCGATGCTAACCACTGCGCCACTCTCTGGAATATATTTTAGTTGGGAGGAATTGAATATCTCCTTAAACATCTGCCACTGCTCATCAACTGCTCCTACCTTTTAGTCTTCCTGCCCAGTCCACTAGGGCCAAATCTGTCCTCATGCCTCATCAAAAGACCATTGTGCAGCCCAGCAAGAACTGAAACCTAAAGTCACATGGGCAAAACTAACACTTATAAGTTCAACTTAAAAGGTGATTGTTTTGAGGATCAAAAGGGGTCTTTCTAGTACAAAATTTCAGACAGCAAAATCAGGCTGGTCTCTTTTCAGCCACATAGAAAAACAAAAATCCATCTGGACTTCCAGCAAGGCTGAGCGAGAGAGTGACCAGTTCCAGTCCACATAGTTGAACCCATCTGAGACAAGTTGGAAGCCAGCTACAGCAGAGAGAAGAGAGTGCCTTTGTAAAAACTATCCTTCTATCTGAGAATTGAACTAAGCCATCAGCGTCTTCTTCAACCCGAAGAGGACTGTCAGAAGGCTGCAACAGCCCAGCAATTACAAGATAACCAGCAACCAGGCTTGCAACTGTAAAATTCACCTTCAGAGAGGATCCCACAGGTTTTCCCTAAAATGAGACTTTTATACCTTGAACTCTAACCCTTTACCTTCTACCTACTTTTCTCTTGAGAGTGCATGAGAGAGTGAATGCATATGTGACTGGTGTTGCGAACATTTCAAGGAATGAATATTGTTTAATAAATATTTAATCTTCTGTTCTAAACCTACACAGTGGCGGCACAGTGGCGCAGTGGTTAGCACTGCAGCCTCACAGCTCCAGGGACCCGGGTTCGATTCCGGGTACTGCCTGTGTGGAGTTTGCAAGTTCTCCCTGTGTCTGCGTGGGTTTTCTCCGGGTGCTCCGGTTTCCTCCCACAAGCCAAAAGACTTGCAGGTTGATAGGTAAATTGGCCATTATAAATTGTCACTAGTATAGGTAGGTGGTAGGGGAATATAGGGACAGGTGGGGATGTTTGGTAGGAATATGGGATTAGTGTAGGATTAGTATAAATGGGTGGTTGATGTTTGGCACAGACTCGGTGGGCCGAAGGGCCTGTTTCAGTGCTGTATCTCTAATCTAATCTAATCTACAAGAAAACCTGTCACTGTTTATTTGGCAAATAAAGCACAGGGGTTGAAACACTAGTAACACAAAAACACTGTGGTCAGTTGGGAGATGAAGAGTGGAAACCAGCCACGCCATCATCCACCTGTCCATAACACGTCTTTGAAAGTGAATAAATCCCCAGGCCCAGACGATATGAATCCTAGCCTACTAAGGGAAGCAAGGGAAGGAATAGTGGAGGCTCTGACCATTATTTTCCAATCATCTCTGGCTACAGGTGTGGCACCAGAGGACTGGAGGACAACTAATGTTGTACCATTGTTTAAAAAGGGAGAAAGAGATACAGATTGAGTAACTACAGGCCAGTCAGCCAAACCTCGGTGGTGGGAAAATTATTAGAAAAAATTCTGAGGGACAGGATAAATCTTCATTTAGAAATACATGGATTACTCAAAGATAGTTAGTACAGATTTGATAAGGGAAGGTCATGTCTGACTAACATGATTGAATTTTCTGAGAAGGTAGCAAGGAGGGTTGATGAGGGTAGTGCATTTGATAAGGATTTTAGCAAGGCTTTTGATAAGGTCCCACATGTCAGACTGGTCACAAAAGCAAAAACCTATGGGATCCAAAGTGGCAACTTGGATGCAGAAATGGCTCAGAGGCAGGAAGAAAAGGGTAATGGTCGATGAGTGTTCTCGTGACTGGAATGCTGTTTCCAGTGGTGTTCCGCAGGACTCAGTATGAGGTCCCTTGCTTTTTGTGGTATATATCAATGATCTGGACTTGAATGTTGGGAGTATGAAGAAGTTTGCAGATGATACAAAAATTGGCTGTATGTTTGATAATGAAGAGGAAAGCTGTAGACTGCAGGAAGATATCAATGTACTGGTCAGAACAGTGGCAAATGGAGTTCAGTCTGCAGAAGGGTGAGGTAATGCATTTGGGGAAGGCTAACAAAGTAAGGAATACGCAATAAATGGTACGATATTGAGTAGTGTAGAGGAACAGAGGGACCTTGGAGTGTATGTCCACAGATCCCTGAAGGTGGTTGGACAGGTAGATAAGGTGGTCAAGAAGGCATATGGGATACTTGCCTTTATTAGCCGAGGCATAAGATATAAGAGCTGGGAGGATGTGCTGGAACTGTAGAAAACACTAAAATAAAAGTAAAATACTGCGGATGCTGGAAATCTGAAATGAAAACAAAGTGCTGGAAATACTCAGGTCTGGCAGCATCTGTGGAGAGAGAAGCAGAGTTAAAGGCCTCTGTGGCCTTTCATCAGAACTGGCAAAGGTTAGAAATGTAATGGGTTTTAAGTAAGTAAAGCGGGGGTGGGGGGCAAGAGAACAAAAGGGCAGGTGTGTGATAGGATAGAGGGCCATTTCAACACAGCCCACTGCTCTCATGCCCACATGTCTGTGCTTGTCCTGCTACAGTGTTCCAGTGAACATCAACACAAGCTCGAGGAACAGCACCTCCTTTTCCGATTAGGCACTCTACAGCCTTCTGGACTGAAAATTGAGTTCAATAATTTCAGAGCATGACTGGCCCCTTTTTAATTATTTTATTTTAATTTGTTTTATCAATTTTTTTTTTTACCATGTGCCGGCCTTAAACTGGGTTTTTCATGTTTGTGCTTTTGGCTAAGGGTGTTCATTATTCTGCCATTAACATTCTCTCTGCACTAATGCTTTGTCTTTCACCACACCATTAGCACACTCTCTTTGCCTTTGCCCCATGACCTCCTTGACAGTTAATCTCTCTGGCCCTCTGTCCTATCACACACCTTCCCTTTTGTTCTCTTTCACCCCCCCACCCCCACTTTACTTGCTTAAAACCTATTACATTTCTTACCTTCTCAATGGCAATTAGGGATGGGCAATTAATGCTGGCCTAGCCAGCGATGCCCACATCCCATGAGTGAATCAAAAAAAACTCTGCCAGTTCTGTTGAAAGGTCACAGACCTGAAACGTTAACTCTGCTTCTCTCTCCACAGATGCTGCCAGATCTGCTGAGTATTTCCAGCACTTTCTGTTTTTATTGTACAAAATACTAGTTAGGCTACAGTGTGCAGTTTTGGACAATGCACTATAGGAAGGATGTGATTGCACTGGAGAGGGTACAGAGGAGATTTGCAAGGATATTGCGTAGACTTCAGAATTTTAGTTATGAGGAAAGATTGGATAGGCTATGTTTGTTTTCTTTGGAACAGAGGTGGCTGAGGGGAGATCTAATTGAAATGTATGAAATTATGAGGGGTCTAGATAGAGTGGATAGGAAGGCCCTATTCCCCTTGGTTGAGGGGTCCATAACCAGGGGGCATAGATTTAGGGTAAGAGTTAGGAGATTTAGAGGGGATTTGTGGGGAAATATTTTCAACCAGAGGGTGCTGGGGATCTGGAACTCACTGCCTGAAAGGGTGGTAGAGGCAGAAACTCTCATAACATTTAAAAAGTACTTGGATACACACTTGAAGTGCTGAGACTTACAAAGTTATGGAGCAAGAGCTAGAAAGTGGGATTAGGCTGGATGGTTACATGACAGCTGGCGTGGACATGATGGGCTGAAAGGCCTCCTTCCATGCTGTAAAATGTCTATGAATATCTGTTGGAGTTTCTTAATGCAGGGTTATAGACAGCAATGATGAAGCTGCAGTTTTACACTGCTTCTATCAACTCCACTGAACTACCTCAGATACCATCAGCATCTACAGGTGAGAAGCAAAATAATGAAGAAGCAGATTTTAACTCTGTGCTCAAATCTTGACTGAAGAATTTGATCCGCAATCACTACCTTGAAATCAACCTTACAGTTCCTTGACCGCTTTTGCTTAATTAATTCCTTCTGCATTCCAAGATAGTTTAAAGAGTCATAAGTTTATTCAGTTTAGTTTCACATGTAAACCCTAGATTTTCTCATAGCTTTTAAAGCAAGCACTAATTTAACTATAATGCAATAAATTTGAATGAAAGAAAAAGCATTGTTCACTACATTTTTGTAGATTTACAAACCCACATTGATTTTTTTTCTTTTTCAACTGATTTGAAACTATAATTATTCAGGTTTCATATGTTTGCAGTTAGTTCAATAACACGTCTCTTCCATCTGAACAGTTTTAAAATGTAGAATGTGTATTTGTTGGAATTCAGCATTTTATGTGTATAAAATGCTTAGAACCAACTGTAATTCCAGGATTGTTGGTTTTTAGACTGGAATTGCTGAATACAGAACTTACTCACATTTCATCCGATTGTGTTTAAGTGCACTTTCATTTGACTTTTATGAATCAGTGCCAATGCAGTGAAAGTTTTCCAGTACTGATTTTAGATGATGTTTCGAAATGCAGTTTAATTCAGAATTTTAGGTTATTGCTGAGCCTGCCACTGGATGGCCAGTGCAATCAAACATTCTTTAAGATTAGTGTCCTTATTTTCTTAATTCTCTCCTTTATCATCCAAAAGACAAGATTTATATTGTCTATTTGAAAACTTTAACTTGTCGCCTATATAACTTAGGCACTCAGAATGTCATTTCTCAGAACAATGGAGTCCATTATTTGTATTGTAAACCTGTGCCACACAAGATTTGCTGTTTTCTGATCCATTTTGCAGTGGAAATTTAACTTCAAATTGGCATCTGCAAGTAAAAAAGATGCCAAGCTCAATTGTTCTCACAGAAACTTAATGGCATTCGGTACTGACATAAATTGAAGGCATTCAGTCTTGTTAAAGGTCAGTCTGCCAGTGGTTGTTAAGTAGCTATTTAGCGAAGTTTATTATTTACAGACAGGAGTTTGGAAAAGGGGATTGAGTACCGTATAATGAATGAAAGTACTTCACTTGAGCAATGTTCTATTTTAAGCAAGTTTCATTTGAGTCTCCACCTCATCACACAGCAAGTCTTTTCTAAAATGACCAGACTGAGAATGGTGCATATAACCTGCTGTGAGTTTAGAAACAATTGTAATAGTGGGCGGTATTTTCCCGGCCCCAGAGTGGTGGGAGGTGGGAGAACTGGGAAAAAAGCGGGGGAGCCACATCGGGACGGCTGCTAACGCAGTTCCGCCGCCAGGGACGTTTCCCAGCAGCGGGTTGATTCATCTGGCCTGCCAGTGTTTTGCTGGCAGCAGTGCGGCGCCCCCCCCCCCACCCCCCACGGTGCGGAGATGCTGCCAGCTACATGGAAGCAGGTTCTTTGCGGTCATCCGGGGTGGAGCTGCAGGCTCCATTCCCCAAAGAGGGGGCTGCGAGCAACAAAGGCCATCCCTGTGACCCAATTGGCCATCCAAAAGGGCCTGCCTGCTTGGCCCCTCTGATTTTTAATTTTTTTTACTTAGCTGTGTGCCCCCTCGATCCCTGAGCTGCCTCAGCAGCACCCACCTCTCCCAGTGGAGCTGCTGGCTCTCTGATTTTGCCACAGCATCAGGAACCCGTCTGCCGTCCTTAACTGAATAGCGTGCTGGGAGGCGGCCAATTAGGAGACTGCCTCCGATAAAATTGTCGAGCCAGTCCCGTTGCTGGCAAATGCGGGTTTGGGACCCCCATTTCATCCTGACGTCAAGGTCCCAAAACCTGCGGTAAAATCCTGCCCATTATCTCAATAACAACAATTCTTCTAGATTTTCTTTTCTTTGATAGTTTTCTTCCCCTCTTTTGCAGAAGTTACCAACTCATGCTACGGTGCTGTACCATGAGCATTCCTATGTCTTCCCTAAGAAGCCAACCTTCAGTCAAATGGCCAGTGAACCTGAACAGTGAATGCTTTGGAAGGGCATATTTAACCATGGAGCATCACAGCCAGGTTCGGCCATTCCTTATTTAATGTTCACATGCAGGTGCTTCCATTATGTGACGTAGGATGATGATCATGGACAGAAATATTTCATGCCCTAGCTCAGGGCCACAAGAGGCTTAGGGCTATACATTTGTTTGTGCTAGCAGGGAATGCATAGGCCCAAACCCATCTGATATTGGGTTTCGGGCCAGAGGTCTCTTTAAGAACTGCTGGTTAGGCTGCCTATAGACCTGGTTTTCCTGATCACAACCTGCCCAGACCTGGCTGTGTACAGTGTCATGAAGACCCCCACCTGCCAAGAATGAGGCATATTAATTTCGTCACATGAACATTAATTTTAAACTGTTGCTGGAGTGGAGCGATGACTTATTTAAAGAGATCAGCAGTGGCTGGAAAAAAAAATTGCATTCTAAGAGACATTTGGAAAAGACAATGGGAACTGCTCACTGATTCAGTTAACAGAGATTGGTCTGCAAAATGGTGATCCACATCTTGTCAGTGTAAGAGACAGCACTACACCACCGACCCCCCACCTAGAGCTTTGGAATCCACAAACGCAGGAGTTTGTTTTTTAAAAAGCGAGTCACATGACTAACCTGCTGGCCCAGGTCTGATTTTGAACTGCTCACAGGACAGCTTGGGTCAGACTGCAGATTTCAACTGAACTTGGAAGAAGAGAGTCTCTCTCTCACTGATCTCCGGATCCACAGAAGTCACTTAAACCTCAAGAGAGAAAAGACTTCTACATCGAAACAAGTTTTAAAACGTGCATTGGGCCCCAACAAAACGGCAAGACTTATCGGCAACCAAAGGTTTATATGGAACTCAAAGGACCGTAAATAGAAACGCAGCTATTGCCTCAAACATTTCCCCTTTATTCTTTCTACTTCTGTCTCTATCTGCGTGTGTGTTTATCGTGTATACATGCTAGCGTGGTCATGTCACGTATTCATAGTCGTTAACCAAATTAGTGTTTAAGATTAATAAACTTCCACCTTTCTTGTCTAAATCTAAGAAAACCTGTCTGATTCATTTCTTTGCCTTTCAATTGGAAAGCAGTGAACAAGGATTCACTGAGGGGGAGCTAAAAACATGGTGTTCTTAAAATTAAATCCTGTTACTGTTAAACCAGGTAAAGGCTGAGAGGGAACCCCTAGACCCCTTTCTCACCTGCTCGTAACAATAGAGCAACCCAAAATTGCACAAGGGACCTCAAACAGGCATTAGGCCCATTATTTGCATATGCAAAGGGCTTCATGCCAAGATTAGGAACTCACCAAATGGAGAATTGCGGACTCAAGCCAACATCTTGCCATTCTCTGGTACAGTATATTTGAGATCCAACACTTGCACTGTCATACTGCCAACATACACACACCTGTATTTTTATTATCACATTTGATTGTGCTTGAATTGCTTCCAAGTCCTACTCCATCAACACTCAGCGAGGGTATTCCTTTCTGAATGCTCTTCACTTGTCGAGACATGTAACTAACTATTCACAATATTCAACCTTCTTGGTTTTAATTTAACAAAAATGTATTTCCATAGCAACCATGATTTAATTCTAAATCATCGTTTTTCTCTGAATTCCAAGAATTTCATACTTGAACTTTGGCAACTTCAAGTTCATCTTCAATAAAAAGAACTTTTTTTTTTAACAATAAATGGATTTTTTTAATGAGATTGTTCCACCTTTTCAGCAGATATTAATTCCTTTAGTTTGCAATCACTTAAAAGAGAGTTAAACTTTTTATTTCACAAGTTTTTTGATTTTATCAGGAATAAGGATCTGTTTCAAACTGAACTGTTTTTGTTATTTTACTGTACGATTGATTCTTAAATATTTGCTATTTTCGATCTTTCTTTCTATGCAGTTATTTTCACTTAATTTAATCACCACTATTCTTAATTCTAAATGAGTTTTTGTGTGTGCACAGTGTAGGTAAAACTTAAAGCAGTTACTACAAGTATGATACAAGGCTACGAGTTACACACAAGGCATAACAAATATTCAAAACAATGGCAAGGAAGCAAAAACATTTATCAATAAGACAAGGTGGACAGCCTGGTAGTGTAGCTCCGTGCATGCACCAACATAAAGCAATATGGTATGGACATAATGCTCATAAATTCCTCATGCTGAATTCCTAATCTTAGTTGGGCTGAAGAGGAGGAACTGCATAAAAGGAAGGAAAATTGGACGAAGTGCTGACTTCAAGAACCTCCTAGCAATCAGAAACTGGCAGCAGTGATGGGACAGCAAGATATTGATCCTTCTCAGTTGAAAATCATTCTGTGGTAATAGGAGAGGGAAAAGATTTTGAAAATCATAATCTAACTAAACAAAATCGCGCACTTAACAGTTGTATATATGCTTGTCTGTTGAATGTGTTCAGTAGCTCGTCTTAAAGTATTTCTAATTCTACGTGGGATTAAGGTTCAATTCTGAGTTCCAAAACTTTTCCTAGCAATGATACAGTATTGTTCTGTTTATAAATAGGTACTATGTCATGCACCTATTTCTCCTTTCTGCTGTGCTTACTTTTTTGAATCAATGGTATCTGATAAACCCATTTGAAGTGAAATTCTTTGATGTTTGTGATTAAGTAAGAGTGGACCAAATCATATTGAAAAGTTTAACTGATTATAGCACCAAATATCCCTCTTTGCTTTAAAACCCAATGGGTAGAATATTCAGTGGATTCTAAAAGCTTTGTGTGTGATTTTCAAAACATTTGCACTGCATGGTTCCAATGCATCTGCAAAGTGTTATCAATAGGCACTTACAATGAAATTTCCTCTAAATGCATCCCATTCCAAACTATACAGTAAAACCACATGCGGACCGTATTCAAACCTCCAGGGGGGTGTTTCCATGGTAACCTGGTACATCCCCTTCTCCGCTTGCTAGTTCCTAACATATGTTCAAAACTTTTCTTTCATTTTCATTTTACATACAGGCTGGCTATCTGCTACTATCTGTCAACTCCCCAGACAGTGAATTCTAACAGGCTATTTGACATGGAGAGTATCACAGCCAGTTCTGATTCAATTTTTACTCAACATTCACACATTTTCAAACAGGGATCATCAAGGAATCCTGGATCGTAATCAGGAGTGGGGAATTTTCCTGATATCCATGCCACAGCAGCATTCCTCCTGTTGCCCCTAGCTATGATCACATCACCCAGTTGTTCATTTTTTGTTGTGAAAGCAAAGTGCCACCCCAAATTTTGATTGCCCTGACTGATTATGAAAAACCGTACTTCATTGTAATAGTTTTAGGTCATGATGTCGCTCCTAGTTTTAAAAAAAATTAATTTCACAGTGATGTTATTTGAACTGTTTCAGTCATTTTGGCAGAGTCCAGCAATTTGTTCCACTGTGTTCAAGGATTTGTATCTGCTGACATGGCACAGCATGGACCCAGACAAACACAGGTTTATAATTCAGATATCTGCTGACGATTGACATGGTTAATAACAAGTCACAAAAGTAAACACAACAACATCGTTGTAAAAGAGTTCATATTGTGTGTGTGCGCAAAACCTAAGGACCCACATTTTCCCACCAACACATTCATGATAATTTCATGAACTTAATAGAATTAGTTCTCATAACTATGAAATTATCATTAACCAAAGTTTCTGGTAATAATTTTTCTTCATTTTTTCCTCAATATTTTTAAATATTTTATTTTCTTCTCTCGCTACATCTGTCATTTCCCATTCTTCTACCAGGACAGGCAAACAATACTCCTTGGAAGAATGCCACTATTGACCTTGGCATTAAAAACAGAATGTCCTGGCATGATTTTTCTCTCCTTACCCTATGAGGACTTTTGCTTAGCTTTGTGCCTCTACTTGATAGCCTGTCCAAGACAGTAATTTGATGTGCCAGTAATCATGAGTACAAACCCATATTTTATTATTCTGCCATGGTGGAGCATGTTGGGCAGCAACCTGCTGAACCACATGCTTTCTATCTGGTGTGATTATTAAATGGTTATATCTTGTGATATTTTGCTGCCAACTGTTGTAATTTTTCATCCTTTACAAGTATTTTGACTTTAATGCCCTTTCTGTAATTTGGGAGCTTATTTTTATTATCTTCGTAGTCTTTGGGATTGAAGCATGTTTAAAGATTGGGTTTTAAAGCAAAGCATATTGAGCAAAGGAACGCCCTGCCTGCAACAGTAGTAGACTCGCCAACTTTAAGGGCGTTTAAGTGGTCATTGGATAGACATATGGATGAAAATGGAATAGTGTAGGTCAGATGGTTTCACAGGTCGGCGCAACATCGAGGGCCAAAGGGCCTGTACTGCGCTGTGATGTTCTAATGTTCTAATGTTATATTAGAAAAAAATGTAGAGATGCAAGATGGTCAAAATTCTAGTGAGCTAGGCTTGGAGCCGTTTCTCTAAAGACTGAGGAGAGTATCAATTTGTTATTTATTTGGAAGAAGTACTGAGGGTAGAGAGGGCATAGAATATACTCTGGATGAGGGACTTCAATGTCCATCAGCAAGAGTGGCTTGGTAACACCACTACTGACCAAGTTAGCTAAGTCCTGAAGGACATAGAGCTCGATTTTACTGATTGACTTGAAGTCCCAATGCCGGGATCATTTCCGGGTCATGTGGCCGTCTGGGCGGATGGTGGGACATCCGTGGCGATCTTCCACTATGCAGCCAATTAGAGTCCAGCCGGCAGGGAGCTGGCCAATAATGGGTGGTGAGCAAGAGCTTGTGCCAGAAGGGAGGTTAACAGTGCCTTTTTTAAAGACCAGTATGCAGCTTTCATACTGGCTGCACACAGAGAAGGCAGACAAAGGGGTGCAGTGGAAGGGAACTAATGGAGGAATGGTTGTAATGAGAGGAAGGGTGGCTCCAGGTTTTAGTGAAGCCTCGCTGGAGGTGCTCCTGTAGGCAGTGAGGGAACAAAGAGAGGTTCTATTCCCAGTGGACAGGAGGAGGAGGTCAGCAAGCCTCACAAAGTTGGCCTGGCTGGAGGTGTCTGAGAAGTGAGCAGCCACACAAACATTGGTGCACTGCCAGAAGTGCTTCAATTACCTAGTGAGCTTTGGCAAGGTGAGTGGTATACATGATGGCAAGGTGGCAGCCCTGCATGTCTTGTATAGCGGCCATGAGATGTGAGAAGTTGAATACCCAGCGGCTTGACTGGAGGGTCTGGCATTGCACTCATCTTGCCAGAGCGAATAAGGTCATAGAACCTCTTCTGGCAGTGGACCCAGTTCCTCCGGACCACACTCTTGTCTGTTCGCTGTCTCCACCACTCGATCCAGGCCTGCTTGGTCTCGGAGGATGGCCTTCTCCTGCCACCGTCCAGGAAGAGGACCTCCCTCCTCTCCCTCACTGCCTCGAGAAGGAACTCCAGGTTGGTGACCAGAAAGTAAGGGCAGTCCTGCCCTAGGTTCCAGCCCTCTGCCTCTCCTATTCCATCAGTAACAGTACCACAGCAATTGTTTCATGAAACGGCAGCCATTGGGTTTAAATCGGGCCCGCTTTCTTTCAGACCCGCCTCCGTTCCTGCCCCCATGGCTGCCCAACCTGTCCTCCAGCCAATTAACAGTCCGCCCCTGTGAAAATGAAGGCTGTGACTGTTTCCGCCCGGGGGCAGGATTGGGACTCGGATACAGTCCTGACATCCGTTTTCTGCCCCCAGAAGGAGAATCCTGCCCAATGTGTCTGCACAACACTGCAACGTAACAAATTATGATTTGTCTTGCTTGAATTGTTAGGACTAAGAAAAGTACAAACTTAATTACTGACTAAATTAAGCTGGACTGATAATGACAGTGCCTCCTCAGATGGTGACTCCTCCTATGAGTTCTCAGGTGGCTCCAATACCCTTGGCAGCGTCTCATCTGCTACTGGCCCTGTGAGAGAGGCAAGAATGGTGTTAATAATGTCTGTGTCCACCCACCTCCTCCTGCTTGTCCATGATCCGGAGCTTCATGTGGTCAGCAAGGGCCACAGAGGCGCCTCTGCAAAGACTAGTGAGGTTTGGTGCCCGCAACCATTGAACACCCTCCACCAGCGCAGATACAGTCACTTTGGTGGGTCCTCATGTACAGTTAGGGAGGCACTGGGTGATGAGTACATCACGAGTCAGCAGAAGGAGGTAAGTGAGGCAGATGCAGCTGTGGTAGTCCCCATGGGAGGATGGAAGACAGCCACAGCCCTGCTCAGCTGATCACAGATGCAGGGCCTCGGGAGTCACAAGAAAGGAGGCTCTACTTAGACCAGCAGCAACAGACATGTACCCACAGGTCAAAATTCTCTGAGGCAGAGGGGGGTCATGGGCTGAGAATGGAGGAGTCCATCCAGCTCATGTGCACCACCATGGCTCAGGGCTTTGAGCACATGAGCTCCTCCATTGAGAGAATGACCAACCTCATAGAGAGCCAAATGCAGCAACACTCGGTGTGCATGCAGGAACTGCACACTGCCATTCACAGGATACATGCCATACTCTATAGACTTGATCTGTCAGTGGTGCTGATAGTGCAGAGATGTTTGGAGCGGATGCCAATTGTGTCCCAACTGGTGCTCCCCCCAGCCATCCGGAGCACCAGCCAGGGGTTGAGGCAGACACCAAGGAGGATGAGGGTGCCACCCCTCACGGGGCACCGTCATCATCATCATCGGCCTCCTTGGCTTCTCTGACTGAGGGATCATCTGTGCTGTGGGCCCCAGTGATGGAGGCTGCTCCTGCAATGAGATCAGTGCAGCAGTCTGTGGAGGTGCCCCCACTGGCACCTCCACTATGAGGATGACCGCCACATGCATCTCAGCTGCAGGCAGGGACAAGTGAGTGAATGGGGTGCCTCCACCTCATCCGAGGCCACAAGGAGAGCATTGCACAGAAGTGGCCGAGATCGGAGGCCACCGAGTCGGGCAGAGCACTGTGTGAGTCATTGGAGTTTCTTCTATCTGTACCTGTGCATTTTTTGAGCACCTTGTAAATATTGACACATGAAGCCAGATATGTGACCTTCCTTTTATTATTGGCGGGACAAGAAAAAAAAGAGGATGTTGTGGTGAAGGAGACCAAGGAACCGTGAGGGTGATAGAGAAACCTCTGGGCAGATGTGCAGCTTTATTGGCAGTAAGAGTTGAGCTGCTCCAGGCTGCGGCTTCAATGGAAGTGTTCTCACAGGCAGCTCAAAGTGAGTTTCAGACCATGCCATTCCTCCTGGGTCAGAGGGACTTATCTGAAATGAGCCTGAATCAGATGATCTCTGTTGTTAATAGCATCCTGATGACACCCTAGAGCCCCGTGCTGGGCCCAGCCAGATCCAAGTGCAGCTGGGGCACCTATATATTCTGCATCTTCCTCCTTCTCTTCCACCTCTTGCTCCTCCTCTTCCTCCAAGGAGTTGTGTCCATCCAGCACTTTACCCTCTTCAAGGTCCACACCTCTCTGGAGAGCTATGTTATGGACAGCGCAGCAGACCACCACAATGCGTGAGACTCTTGAGGAAATGTACTGCAGAGCACCACCTGATTGGTCCAGGCACCAGAACTGCATCTTCAGAGGCCCAATGGCCTGCTCAATGGTTGTGCTAATTAGCAAATGGCATCGATCATAGCAGCTCTGTCTCAGGTTCTCGTAGAGGGGTGAACGGCCATCTCTTCAAAGGATATAAATGCAAAATACTGCTGATGCTGGAAATCTGAAATAAAAACAAGAAATGCTGGAAATACTCAGCAGGTCTGGCAGCATCTGTGGAGAGAGAAGCAGAGTTAACATTTCAGGTCAGTGACCCTTCTTCAGAACTAGCAAATATTAGAAATGTAAAAGGTTATAAGCAAGTAAAGCTGGGGTGGGGCAAGAGATGACAAAGGAAAAGGTGTAAATAGGACAAGGTCACAGAATAGCTGACCAGAAGGTCGTGGAGCAAAGGCAAACAATATGTTACTGGTGTGTTGAAAGACAAAGCATTAGTACAGATAGGGTACTGAAAATTGAAGAAAGCCAGTCATTTCCTGCTGTTGCAAATGTTGATGGCAAATGGAGTGTAATGTAGGGAAGTATGAAGTTGTTCACTTTGGTCAGAAAAACAGAATATTTTAAAAGGTGTGAAACTGGTAAGTGTTGATGTTCAGAGAGACTTGGGGGTACTCGTACAAGGAACGCACAAAGTTAACATGCAGGTGCAGCAGGCCATTAGGAAGGCAAATGGCATGTTGGTCTTTATTGCAAGGGGATTGGAGTACAGGAATAAAGAAGTCTTACTAAAATTGAACAGGGCTTTGGTGAGACCGCACCTCAAATACTGTGTGCAGTTTTGGTTTTCACATTTAAGATATACTTGCACTGGAGACGGAGATTTACTAAATTGGTCCCTGGGATGAGGGGGTTGTCCTATGATGAGAGGCTGAGTAAATTGGGCCTATATTCTCTGGAGTTTAGAAGAATGAGAAGCAATCTGTGATGTTGGCAAGCCTGTGACCAGTGGTGTACCGCAAGGATCTGTGCTGGGACCCTTGCTGTTTGTAGTGTACATTAATGATTCAGATGTGAACATAGGAGGTATGATCAGTAAGTTCGCAGATGACACGAAAATTGGTGGTGTTGTAAATAGTGAGGAAAGCCTTAGATTACAGGACGCGATAGATGGGCCAGTAAGATGGGTGGAGCAGTGGCAAAAGTAATTTAATTCCGAAAAGTGTGAGGTGATGCATTTTGGGAGGACTAACAAGGCAAGGGAATATACAATGGATGGTAGGATCCTAGGAAGTACAGAGGGTCAGAGGGACCTTGGTGTACATGTCCATAGATCACTGAAGGCAGCAGCACAGGTAGATAAGGTGGCTAGGAAGGCATGTGGGATACTTGCCTTTATTAGCCGAGGCACAGAATACAAGAGCAGGGAGGTTATGATGCAGCTGTATAAAACACCAGTTAGGCCACAGCTGGAGTACTATGTACAGTTCTGGGCACCACACTATAGGAAGGATGTGATTGCACTGGAGAGGGTGCAGAGGAGATTCACCAGGATGTTGCCTGGGTTGGAGCATTTCAGCTATGAAGAGAGACTGGAAAGATTAGGGTTGTTTTCCTTAGAGCAGAGAAGGCTGAGGGGGGACATGATTGAGGTATACAAAATTATGAGGGGCATTGATAGGTTAGATAGGAAGAAACTTTTTCCCTTAGCAGAGGGCTTAGATTTAAGGTAAGGGGCAGGAGGTTTAGAGGGGATTTGAGGAAAAAAAATTTCACTCAGAGGGTGGTTGGAATCTGGAACGCACTGCCTGACGGGGTGGTAGAGGCAGGAACCTTCACAACATTTAAGAAGTATTTAGCTGAGCACTTGAAACGCCATAGCATACAAGGCTACGGGCCAAATGCTGGAAAATGGGATTAGAATAGTTAGAATAGTTTTTATACTAATCCTACACTAATTCCATATTCCTACCACATCCCCACCTGTCCCTATATATTTCCCTACCACCTACCTATACTAGGGGCAATTTATAATGGCCAATTTACCTATCAACCTGCAAGTCTTTGGCATGTGGGAGGAAACCAGAGCACCCAGAGGAAACCCACGCAGACACAGGGAGAACTTGCAAACTCCACACAGGCAGTACCCAGAATTGAACCCGGGTCGCTGGAGCTGTGAGGCTGCGGTGCTAACCACTGCGCCACTGTGCCGCCCATTCAGGATTGAGATGAGGAGAAATTACTACACTCAAAGGGTTATGAATCTTTGGAATTCCTTATCCAAGAGCGTTGTGGATGCTCCATCATTGAATACATTTAAGACTGGGATAGATAGATTTTGGTCTCACAGGAAATCAAGGGATATGGGGAGCGGGCAGGAAAGTGGAATTGAAGCCCAAAATCAGCCATAACCATATTGAATGGTGGAGCAGGCTCGATGGGCCATATGGTCTACTTCTACTACTATTTCTTGTGTTTTTGTGTTGCCAGAATACAAAGAAATAATCACTAATTCCTCACAGGTTGTGCTTATTTACAGAAATTAGACTTTGTGCCCTTAAACGGACAGTCCAAATTGCACATTTGCTGCATCTTCACTGCAGAATAATACTTCATAATATAATTATGAGATTGTATCTTATAATGTTATGTCCTAAAACAGCATATTCTGTGGTACAATAAACAATATCACAGAACAACTGCTAGTAAAAATATATTAAAAATTACATTTATATTTTTAAAAATATTTCAGATCAAGTAACACTCTTCTTACCCTTATCAGGAGGGCCATTGAGGGCTGAGCAGGCTAAAGTTTAGCCTTTGTTTCCCTGACATTCAAGCATGTAACAGCAATGTCTCATTCCAACTTATCTTTAAACAGAGCTGACTACACGCATCAATGAGCTCGCTAACAAAATATATATGCAGAAATACTCTGTGTTGGGTGTCTCTCGTGTTCGGTGGGATTCCCATCCTTACTTGCTGTCCAGTCACCCCTATTTATTGTGTAGTAGATGGACATTGGATGAAGACAGAAATTCTTTTGTCTGTGGTGGCTTATGATCAAGTAACATGCTGCCATTGATCATGCTGGCTCACACATGGAAAATTTCTACTTGACTATATTTCACTACAGTGAAACTGGTCTCCGGGCTATTGTCATTTAAGGAAGGATTTTCACCTTTCAGCGTTACTTTTCAAAAACAAATATTTAAAAAGAACTTATTTGTTGATTGCCTTCTATCACATATGGGGAATACTTTGTTTTAAATGTTATTGTATTCATGAGTATTGCTTCACTGGAGAAAGCTGTTTGGAAGTGGTTATTGAATCTAACATTGTGATTTGACAGGATTATTTTTTACATTTAAATTTCCTGAACCCTAAAATGTACAATTAAAACCACTGTTGTGGAAATCCTCAAGAATTCAGAGTAATGCTCTAGAGAACAAACTTCCCGTGCATTCTGGCTTGTGTTCAACTCTTACTTGGGGGCATGTGTTTGAAATTAACTGAAGAAGGTTTTGTAAGTTTTCCATTCCCATGGCAACAGTTGTTTGTTTCAATATGAATGTGTTTCTTTGAACATGAGCTTGAATTTTTTTTATTTACACTTTGTATTATTATGGCTGTCCTGCTAGATCAGCAGCCACGATCCTCTACTCATACCTCAACGCAAGGTTGTAACATAAATAACATTACAAATGAACTTCCTCAGTGTGCTATCAGCCTACTCTGCAGGCCAAGGGGTTTTGACCTTTTCTGAAACTTGCCAGGGTTGGTACTGTGGCTTCAGAAGTGTTCCTCCTGTCAGCTGATCACAGAGGTTCATTTGTTGCAATATTGCAAAAGAAGGCTTCCTGGATCAAGAAATAAATGTGATGGTGGATGGAGAAGGAATATATGTGGGGAAGCCAAAAGGAGAAAAGACAAGAAAAGCATGAAAAAAAATGGTTATGCCCTATTTTTGGGTGGATGACCAATGGTGGTTACAGAGTGCGTGCTCCAGTTGTGAAGCCCAAGGCTCACCTGAAATTGTATCTTGGCATCCGTTGCCTCTTCAGAGGTGGCTCACCCATTGCCAGCATTCCAATTTCGGGCATCTTGCCTCCTGGCAGTGGCCCTCAAATGAGTCCCAGAACTCCAGGAGGGTCAAGAACAATGTGAGGGAGCTGGCACTGGCTCTCAGAACTGTTGTGGAGCCAGGAGAATTACTCGTGTTCCCCTAGCTCCACAGAAACATTTTTCTAAAATCATTCTTTTCCGCACCAGTTACTACTTAAGCCACAGCAACCTTGAAGAATTCTGAGCGACACAGGCCCAATTTAGGGCAGCAGGTCCTAAAACAAGCTTTATGACCTTCATTTGCATATGTAAGGTCTCTAATACCAGTTTTGAGCAGGCAACTGGACAACCACCTGTGTCAATACAGAGATGCCTGTACCCTGGTCCTATTCCTGCGTGGTCCTTTGCATGCTGAAATTGGTGCCAATTTTACACCCATAAAGCGGGTGCAACGAGTTCCAATTTCTATCCCATTATACCCTAATGCCACATTGCACCGTCTTATTAATTGCATTCTGGCACTGTATAATTTTACAAACATTCCATCATATAATTTGTAAATCTTAAACATGTATTGGTTGTTTCATACAAAATTTTATTTCTGATTCTATGAACTCAGTTCTTTGTAAAAGTTAATTGGAAATGATAATGTAATTATTAATGTTTATAAGAACTTCAATGCTATCTTGTTCTGGCCATGTACCAGAAAGGAACCGCTCTGAATTATATCTTACATAATGAAGAGCAGGTTTTATATACACATGTCTAAACATTTCTAACATTCCTACAGTTAATAAATGCAGGTATCCAATCAATTTATGAAACTAATTATTCTGTACACAAAAAATAATCATTGCTACCATTTCAAAAACGCAAATTTATTGTTTGGGATTATGTTAAGTAGATTTTGCTAATACTAAGTCTACTTCGTTTTCCTATGAGTGCAGATTGGAGATGAGAACATTTTTTTTCTTTACTGAGTTGTTATGATCTGGAAGGCACTGCCTGTAAAGGTGGTGGAAGCAGATTCAATAGTAATTTTCAAAGGTGAATTGGATATCTACTTGAAAACGAAAATAATTGCAGGGCTATAGGGAAAGAGCGGGGAGGAGGACTCATTGAATTCTTTCAAAGAGCTGATACAGGCATCAAGGGCCAAATGACCTCCTTCTATGCTGCAAGATTCTATTATTCACCAAGAAAAGTATTACTTAGAAAGCAGTATTAGTTTGTCATAATTTGTGATGCTATTTTATCCAATATTAACAGCGACACACTAGTGCAGGTGGTATATACTGTAGCCATATGTGCATGTGAACTCCTAACATTTGTTCTTCTCACAAATTCCTCAGAAAAAGGGACAAAAGACAATCCAGGAGATAGCAGCCCACAATGCTCCACCTACTCAAGCCAGGTCCATCCCAGACATACCTTCTGTGGATGATGCAGGTAGTGGCTCTGTGGAGGGGTTCACAGAGTAGCGCATAAGAAAGAGGCAGAGATGCTGTTGATGTTATGGGCAAGAGATCCTGCACGGCCATTGGCAACAAAGCAGTGCACAGAGATTAAGACCTCATTAGGACTGCTTTAAAAAGGATGCTGGCTTCTTTAGCAACTCTGATTAACTCCATGACATACTGTAATGTGATAGAAATAGTGTGTACCCAGTGCTAGATTGCCAGTAGCAATCCTGCAGATGCCCTCATGGAGCATGTACCTGGTCGACAGACTGTCATTTCATACTTAACTGGGGAGACGTTTTGATACCTTCCTTGGGCTGATTGTAAGTGCCTAGTGCAAAGATTTTCGTGGATATCAGCGGATCAAAGGTGGCAACAACAACAACTTTTGAGCTATGTGCGCTGCTAGTACCGGAGCTCTGGGTCAAGGTGTGCGCAACACTATCAGGGTGACAGACAAGACCTTGGCCCAAGGAGTCCCCGTGGCCGCACCTTCTTTGTAGAGCGGGTCCTGTTGGAGTGCTGTGGTTTTGATGCTGCGGACATCTTCCGCCTGCAGGATTTCCCCAGCACTGGATACTTCGGTGTGACGTTTAAAAATGTTGCAGGATGCATCAAACTCCTGAACAGCTTCAAGAAGAAAGGAATCTAGGCGCTGTTGTCCATCCTCACCGCGGAGCCTTTGTTTACTCTTCCAACGCAACGAAACCAGGTGGTGACCATTCACATGTACAACCCTCATATCCCTGTGGTGAATGTGCTCATCTTCCTGCGCAGGTACGTTGAGGTGGCTGGAAACAGCACGGAGGTCAAGGACACGTTTGGCATCTGGACAAGCAAAAGGCAGGTCAGGGTAACTTTGAAGGTGGATGCCAATGGAACCATCCTCCACCCTCCTTCCAGCTTTCCCATTGGTGGAAGTCGAGGTTACTTAGTTTATGTGGGGCAGCCCAAAGTCTCTTGCACCTGTGGCAAAACTGGTCACCTGGCCGTCAACTGCAGTGCAACCTTTTGCTGGAACTGTAAGCAGGAAGGGAATTTGACAAAGAACTGCAAAGAAAGCAAGTGCTGTAACCTGTGTGGGGAGGGTGGCCATCTCTACAAGGCCTGCCCAAAATGCTCTGTCACCTATGCGCAGGCCATAAAAGGAGGAGCAACAACCAGGCCTGCTGCAAAGTAGATTCACCCTCCACTTTCCACCAAGACCTCTGGTGCACAACAAAATGGGAAAGAGGGATTGACATCCAAACAAAATGTGAAGAACGCTTTAGAAATTGGCCAAACCCCTCTGCTTCCTCCAGAGAAAGCAGATTCAATGGAAGAAGAAGCAGCACCAGGAGAGTGGCAAATTGTTACAAGGAAGAAGACAGAAAAAGGGAAAGCCGTCCTGCGAAGTAGTGGCAAGAAGCAGTTGATGCCTCTGACAGATACCAGTGACTGCTCCTCCTTAGATGAGGAAGGGAGGCCTGCCACCAACAAAAGAAGCAGCAAAACACCAAGGAGGTAGAGGAGACAAATGGCCCGGGGTTGGAAAACACTGGAAGCAGTAAAGGGCCAGGGGAACATCTGCTTTGCGACGCCAGAAGTAACAATGCAACCAACGGCCCCCAGCTCTAGGAATCTGAGAGCAGCGAGGCAACCAGCACCCCCCAGCTCGGGGAAACCGGGAGCAGCAATAGCCTCAATGAGGAGCAAAATGAAACTAAAACGCCGTCTCAGCAGAAGGAAACAGCTCCCAAGTTCACGCACCCCCCCCCACCCCACACCCCCACCATCATCACCCAAATGATACAACGCTCCCATTGCAGAACAGGGCTCTTTTCTCAGCCCAAGAACTGTGGAACAGTTTAAACATGCCACGGGTATGCAGCAGCACAACCAGGAGCTGAAACTTGTATCGACTTTTGGATGTAGAATCTAAAATCTTTAAAATGGGTTTAAATGTTGCCTCTATTAAGGTGCATAGCGTTAAGTCCACTATGCAATGTGTTTCGACCTTAGGTTACCTGGCCAATGTCGAGGCTGACCTGCTATTTTTGCAGGAGCGATACCGCACCTCAGCACTTACTGGTCATGGTCAAGGTGGTGGTCCTATGGGTCATCGATCTGGTCAGGGGGAAATGATTCCCATTCCTCTGGACTGGTTATTCTGCTGCAAGGAGGCAACGTCACCATCTCTGAGGTTAAGGAGGTGGTGGGCGGTCACCTCCTCGTAGCAGACGTAATGTACAACAATGCTCTGCTCCGGTTAATCAACATGTGTGCCCTGGTCCAATACAGTGAATGGCTGACCATCCTCCAACAGCTCCCACTGCTGCTGGCGACATCCAGCCCGGTCATTCTAGGTGGTGACTTCAACTGCATCATCGATGCAGCTGGACAATCTGGCAGTGACGACAGTGAACTGGATGCTACGTCCAGTTTCCTAATGCAAGCAGTAAAAGATGCCAAGCTGCACGATGTCTTCAGCAACCCTACAGACGGAGCGCAGCATAGATCCACATGGTCAAGACTGGAGGATCTTCCCATTCCAGGATTGACTTCCTGTTTGTGTCCCATGCATTGACGGTCAAATCCATTGACGCCAAGCTGGTGTTCTTCTGTGACCACTGCCTCCTAATGGCCGACTGTCACTTACAGGAGGACCAGCAGGTTGGCAGGGGGACATGGAAGCTGAATGTAAAATTGCTGATCCCAGAGAACATTGAGGAACTCAAAAGGGATTACAAAGGTTGGAGAACCGTGAAACCCCACTTTGCGTCTCCGGCCCACTGGTGGGAAGCAATCAAGGTGAACATTAAGGGGTTCTTCATCCTTAAGGGTGTTCAGAGGTCTAGAGAGAGACAGAGGGAAATGTCCCAACTCCACAAAAGAATGCAGAATCTGCTCCAGCTGCAGTCGATGGGGGTCGAGGTCAACATACGAACACACAAATTAGGAGCAGGAGTAGGCCAGTCTGCTCCGCCATTCAATAAGTTCATGGCTGAACTGATTACTCCACATTTCCACCTACCCCAATAACCTTTCACCCCCTTGCTTATCAAGAATCTATCTATCTCTGCCTTAAAAATATTCAAAGACTCTGCTTCCACCGCCTTTTGAGGGAGAGAATTCCAAAGACTCACGACTCTCTGATAGAAAAAATTTCCCCTCATCTCTGTCTTAAATGGGCAACCCCTTATTTTTAAACATTGACCTCTAGTTCTAGATTCTCCCACAAGGGGAAACATCCTTTCCACATTCACCCTGTCAAGACCCCTCAGGATCTTACATGTTTCAACCATGATACTTCTTACTCTTCTAATTTCCAGTGGATACAAGCCTAGCCTGTCCAATCTTTCCTTGTTATTCAGCTCGCCCATTCCAGGTATTAGTCTAATAAACCTTCGCAGTACTGTCTCCAACGCATTTACACCCTTCCTTAAATAGGGAGACCAGAACTGTACACAGTACTCCAGATGTGGTCTCACCAATGCCATATATAGCTGAAGCATAATCTGCCTACTTTTGTATTCAATTCCCCTCGTGATAAACATCTATCCATGCCAATATGTTACCACCTACACCATGAGGTTTTATTTTCTGCAATAGCCTTAGATAGGCATTATCAAATGCCTTCTGGAAATCTAAGTACAACAGATCCAGCGGTTCCCCTTTATCCACAGCACATGTAACTCTCTCAAAGAACTTCAATAAATTGGTTAAACATAATTTCTCTTTCACAACCATGTCGACTCTGCCTGATTACCTTGAATTTTTCTAAATGCCCTGCTATAACGTCTTTAATAATAACTTATGACATTTCCCCTAAGACAGATGTTAAGCTAACTGGCCTGTAGTTTCTTGCTTTCTGTCTCCCTCCCTTTTTGAATAAAGGAATTACATTTGCTATTTTCCAATCGAACAGAACCTTCTCCAAATATAGGGAACGTGACGCTTTCCAAGGCACGTGCCCCTCTCTCAGGAAAAACCCTTTCCAGGGTACCCTGCCCTTCACAAAGAAAAGATAACTCTCCCCAGGGCTCCAAGAAGTGAAGAGCCAGCAGGCCTCCCTCTTTGCCACGGAGGCCTCCAGAATCATCTTCCAGTCCAGAGTCTGCTCCGTTGAGCAGGAGGAGATGTGCTCACGTTTCCTCTTCCAAAAGGTATGCACAGAGAGCTCTGTGATCAGCAGCCTGAAGAAAGACGACGGCTCGGTAACGTCGTCGCAGTCTGACAGATGATAGATCAGCAAATCCTTTTATGCTGGGCTGTACGACGTGAAGCCCACGGACAGCACGGCCTCCCAGTCCTTCCTGTCATCTATTATGGAGGTCTTAGATGACAGTACACTGGACAGTCTGGAGAAAACGCTATCTCCGGGCGATCTGACAAAGGCCATCTGGTCCTTTGAGATGAGTAAAACTCCTGGAAGCGACGGCTTGCCAGTTGAGTTGTATTTGACACTGTGGGACTGGATCGGCCTGCTAGAAGTTTATGAGAGTATGCTTCTGGCCGGCAGCATGTCAGAATCTATGAGGAAAAACATCATCACCCTCACCTACAAGGAGAAGGGGGAAAGGGAGGAAATCAGAAATTGGCAGCCCATCTTACTGCTTAATGTGGACTACAAAATTCTGCCCAAAGTCATTGCCAGTCAAGTCAAGTCTGCCCTGGAGTTGGTGATTCACCGCTATCAAACCTGTACTGTACCCAGCAGGAAGATCTCAGATAGCCTCGCGCTACTCGGGGATACAATCGCCTATGTATGGGACAGTGGGGTGGACACCTGCCTCATGGAAGGCTGTTGAAAGGATATTGCACACCTACATGATAAAAGTGCTCTCCAAAACGGGGTTTGGGGAGGGAAACGGCAACTGGATCCAACTGCTCTACATAGCCATCAGTAGCACAGTCTCAATCAGTGGGTGGGAATCAGAAAGTCTTGCGATCAAATCTGGAGTCAGACAGGGCTATCCTCTCTCCCCTGTCTTGTTTGTTTGCTGCACCGAACCTTTTGCTGAGTCCATTAGGAAGCATGCGGACATAAGAGGAGTGACAATCCCAGGCAGCGGAGGCACTCAGGTCAAAGCCTCCCTGTACATGGAAGACATCGGCATCTTCTGCTCGGATCCGCTGTCTGTTCGCAGACTGATGAGCATCTGCGACATGTTTGAACTGGCATCGGAAGCCAAAGTAAATCACAGCAAGAGCGAGGCCGTGTTCTTTGGGAACTGGGCTGACCAATCCTTTGTTCCCTTCACTGTCAGGTCAGACTACCTGAATGTGCTGGGGATATGGTTTGGAGGGGCCGGGGCATGCGCCAAAAACTGGAAGGAGTACGTAGCCATAATAAAACAGAAACTGGGCATGTGGAAGCAGCGTTCTCTTTCTATTGTGGGTAAGAACCTGGTCGTCAGGTGCGAGGCGTTCACTTTGTTACTGTATGTGGCACAGGTCTGGCCCATAACCAACTCCTGCGCCATGGCGGTCACCAGAGCTTTATCTGGAGATTGAAAATGGACCGTGTCCGCAGGGAGACAATGTTCAAACCTCTGGATAAACGGGGAGAAAAACGTTTCCAACGTCGCCCTCATCCTGATGGCCACCTTTGTGTGTGGCTGCTTCAAGCTGTGCATAGAACCCCAGTCTGCAAACACCAAGTGTCACTACATGCTGAGGTTCTATCTGTCCCCAGTGTTGCGAAGGGTGGGCCTGGCCACATTTCTGCGGAACACTCCATTCAGTTGGACCTTGCCGTACTACCTATCCTTTGTGGAAGTTTGTGCAGAAAAACATCTTTGATGGTCAGGCAGTGGTCTGCACAGAATGTCCTCAAGGCCCTATGGGAAAAGGAGGTGGTGGATCCTGTCGGATGTTTCCCCGAGCGGACTATCAAACTCATTTGGCAGAATGCCTCATCTCTAGAACTTGCAAGTAAGATCCAAGACGTAGCTTGGCTGGTGGAGGGAAGTGCCCTCCCCGTCTGATCCTTCCTGTACACCCAAAATGCTGGCCAAGCCAGCGATGTCCTTATCCCATGAACGAATAAAAAAAAAGTCTCACCGCCTCCGCACGCTGTCCTTGAGGTGGGAAGAGACCGTCGTCCACTTCCTTCTGGAATGTGCCTTTGTAAAGTGGTGGGGGGGGGTTCTGGAAAGAGATGCAGTGGTTTTTGTCGAGGTTCATCCTGAGCAGCTATGTAACACAGGACTCTGTGCTCTACAGGCTGTTTCCAGGGTCGCACACTCAGATAAATGTCAACTGCTGCTGGGGGACCATCAACTCGGTGAAAGACACTCTTTTTGGTTTGCCTGAAATTTGCTGGTCTTCCAGCGCAAAGAGTTGTCCACGACCGAGTGTTCCAGACTGGCACATTCCAAGGTCCAGGACTACGTGCTGAGGGATGCACTAAAGCTTAGGGCAGCTGCCGTAAAAGCTCAATGGGGAAAGGCAACCGTGTAAGGCCATCCTGCCGTAGTATACCAAGGAGCTGGAACCTGTGTAAAACCCCTTGGGCTGTATGCACCAAAATATGTTTTTGCTGTGTAATCCAAATATACATTGCATATAAAATGGAACGGCAAGAGTTGTGAGGCAACTCATGTTCTGTATCGAAGGAATCTGATCTCTATTGCACTTTCTGAAATGTGCTGACAAAACAACAATCATTGCACTCAGAATAATGAAATATAGGTGATGTACTTTGAAACATTTCTTGAGGGATGTGATAAACCTTTCTGAGTCTGAGTCATCTTCAATATATTTCCTTGTGGAGACCCATTTAGGTGTGGCAAGACTCAGTGCAAGATGGTACGGATGCATCATGTACCTCTCCTACTGCTCTTCCTCATTCAGAAATCATATCAAATTGAGACTTCATGCATTCCTCCTACCTTAGAGTAGGCAGGCTAAAGAGTGGCGAGTTGAAGAGACTTTGCAGTTGGCAGGAAAAGAGACAGAAGTGTAAGGAGAGAACCAAATGTGTAACAGCCCCGACAACCAATTTTATCTGCAGCGCCTGTGGAAGAGTCTGTCACTCTTGAATTGGCTTTTATAGCCACTCCAGGCGCTGCTCCACAAACCACTGACCACCTTTAGGTGCTTACCCATTGTCTCTTGAGACAAGGAGGCCAAAGAAAGAAGAGTAGGCAGGAACAAATCTCTTGCAGCAACTGCACTGCTGCCCATTTCCCTGGTTGTATTGCAAAGATTGCAGCTGCTCGAACACTAGTTTTTATTTAGCATAAAGCAGTGGCGGCGCAGTGGTTAGCACCGCAGTCTCACAGCTCCAGCAACCCAGGTTCAGTTCTGGGTACTGCCTGTGCGGAGTTTGTAAGTTCTCGCTTTGACCGCGTGGGTTTCCGCCGGGTGCTCCGGTTTCCTCCCACAGCCAAAGACTTGCAGGTTGATAGGTAAATTGGCCATTGTAAATTGCCCCTAGTGTAGGTCGGTGGTAGGAGAATGGTGGGGATGTGGTAGGGAATATGGGATTAATGTAGGATTAGTATAAATGGGTGGTTGTTGGTTGCCACACACTCGGTGGGCCGAAGGGCCTGTTTTAGTGCTGTATCTCTAAATAAAAAAAATAAAATGAGTCAAGTCAAAAGGTTAACAAATTGCAGAGTGTGAACCTTCACAGACGTTTCAAAGCCACTTAACTATGGAAATAAGGTAATAATATGAAACATTCACTAATTTTAGCCAGGCTTTTGACAAGGTGCCACATGGCAGACTGGTTTAAAAAAATAAAATCCCATGGGATCCAGGGAACTGCAGCAAGGTAGATACAAAATTTACTCAGTGGCAGGAAACAAAGGATAATTGTTGATAGGTGTTTTAGCGACTGGAGGGCTGTTTCCAGGGCTCAGTACTGGGTCCCCTGCTTTTTGTGGTATATATTAACGATTTGGACGTAAATGTAGGGGGCACGATCGAGAGGTTTGCAGGCAAAACAAAGATTGGCAATATGGTAGATAGTGAGAAGGATAGCTGTAGGCTGCAGGAAGATATTGATGGTCTGGTCAGATGGGCAGAAAAGTGGCAAATGGAATTCAACCTGGAGAAGTGTGAGGTGATGCATTTGGGGAGGTCAAACAAGGCAAAGGAATACAAGATTAATGGGAAAATACTGAGAAGTGTAGAGGAAGTGAGGGACCTTAGAGTGAATGTCCACAGATCCCTGAAAGTAGCAGGACAGGTCGATAAGGTGGTTAAGAAGGCATATGGAATCCTTTCCTTTATTAGCCGAGGTATAGAATATAAGAGCAGGGAGGTTATGCTGGAACTGCACAAATCATTGGGGCGGCACAGTGGCGCAGTGGTTAGCACTACAGCCTCACAGCTCCAGCGACCCGGGTTCAATTCTGGGTACTGCCTGTGTGGAGTTTGCAAGTTCTCCCTGTGTCTGCGTGGGTTTCCTCCGGGTGCTCCGGTTTCCTCCCACATTCCAAAAGACTTGCAGGTTGATAGGTAAATTGGCCATTATAAATTGCCCCTAGTATAGGTAGGTGGTAGGGAAATATAGGGACAGGTGGGGATGTGGCAGGAATATGGGATTAGTGTAGGATTAGTATAAATGGGTGGTTGATGGTTGGCACAGACTCGGTGGGCCGAAGGGCCTGTTTCAGTGCTGTATCTCTAACCAACTAACTAACTAACGTTGGTTAGGCAACAACTTTGAGTACTATGTGCAGTTCTAGTCACCTCATTACAGAAAGGATGTAATTCTATGAGAGAGGGTACAGGGGAGATTTACAAGGATATTGCCGGGACTGGAAAAATGCAGCTATGAGGAAAGATTGGATAGGCTGGGGTTGGTCTCCTTAGAACAGAGAAGGCTGAGGGGAGATCTGATTGAAATGTACAAAATTGTGAAGGGCCTATTTACCTTAGCAGAGAGGTCAGTGACTAGGGGGCATAGGTTTAAAGTGATTGGTAGAAAGATTAGAAGGGAGATGAGGAAAAACTTTTTCAGCCAGATGGTGGTGGGGGTCTGGAACTCAGTGCCTGAAAGGGTAGTTGAGGCAGAAACCCACAACATCAAAAGGAGGCTGGATATGCACCTCAAATGCCGTAATCTGCGGGGCTACGGACCAAATGTTGGAAGGTGGGATTAGACAGGGTGGATCGTTTTTCGGGCGACACAGACATGGTGGGCCAAGTGGCCTCTTTCCGTGCCTTAAACTTTCTATGATTCTATTTTATGATTCTAATTTGTGAGACCCTTATTAACATCAATGTGGGATTTCTGGAAAGCACTGGGAACAAAATAACTTTATATCAAACTCCACAAGCTTTGCAGCAATACCACCAGAATCAATCACTCGCTACTGCTAATATCAATGTTAATCTCAAATCTATATATTGGAAGTTGATCACATTATTGTTTAAATTTGAGGATGTTTAAGAAATCCATTTATAATTTGTGCAGAGAAATTCCCTCCAGGTTTAAAAGTTAATGATGAATATTTGACATAGATTTTGATGGTATTCATTTTAATAATTTGTTACTGTACAAAAATATTGTTACAACATGAACAAAGAATGACCATATCCAACTATCTTTACTTTAAAAAGGTCAGGTGTGTTTATGTTCACTTGTCTTTTCAGCTGTAACGAAGTAGAAATACTACTGTGCACCATATTGTGCACATGGATAGTGTGGTCAAATACATGCTTGATAGTTGCACTTCACTAAATTCCCAAACACCAGTATTCTTTTGGAGAGGAAATGGGGCAAAACATAACCAGATGCCTTTCCATGGGGAGAGGAAAATAGGGTGCAGTATCATCATCTGAACAGTTTCATGCAGCTCCTGGCATCTGGCCAAATGTCAGCAAGGGTAAAGGCCTGAGTTTAGTTGATGCCAAGCTGGAAATGGAGAATAAAATGGAGGCATTGGGCATGTAAATTAGAGGGTAGTACATCCTCAGAAAACTTTTGTTTGATTTTTACTGAACATATTTTAGGTAATATGTGTATATTTATCAGCAAGGGAAAATAGAAATACTTTGAGGTACCATGATAAGAAAAAAATCATTTTTAATCAGTTGATCCATATCTCCACCTCATTAACTTTTCACCGGTTATGAGAATATTCTTTATGTGCTGAATGGTAAACTTTGCATAGTGATATGGAGAAACAGCTAGTTTACTATTTACACAGTACTTTGAAGTTTACCCAAGAGTAAGATTGTGATGATTGTGATAATTTCTGTAAGCCTTTCTTCCTAATTAGCCTGAAGTGGATTATTAATTATGAGATTGTTATAACAATTATGAAAATTATAACCAAATATTCATAGGTATTTTATGGGTAAACACAGGAACTGGAAAAAGGGAACAGATAAATCTGTAGATATGAAACTGCTCTGTGTGTGCAGTCCAAACATTTCCCCTAAGTCAACCCCACAAACTTTCTGTCACCATGGACCCATGGCGAAGCAGAGTAGGTTTCAGGCATATTGAGGCATAAGGCATATTCGTGAAGGCTGCATTGCTAATTATTAACTATATTGAATTAACTTTGTTGTTCCCTAGTTGTGGCAATTGCAAAATCCAATACAAGCACTAACCTCCCCAACTCAGGAGACAACCAATATATGCAGAAAGTATTCTGCGGGTGTCTCAACTATAATTCCATCAGGTCTGCTATTGAAACAGTCCCAACACTGTAAAATGTTTGGCTGTTCAACTCTGGTTAGCCTAGACAATGACAGACTTAGGTGTAAAATTTACTCTTACACTGAACGCGTATTTGGAATCAAAGTAGAAAAAGCAACTTATGACACAAAATTCAGATGAGTAGTGACAATTTTTTAGGTGCTACGACTGGCCTTAGCAGTCCAAAATGGGGTCCAGGGCACGCATGCACACAATTCTGTGCGAGTCAGGCCAGTTGCCATTTCGGTGAGGGCATTATTGTGAGCGTCTGCCAGAAGTATGTGGAGTAGGCAGATCATGACATCAATCAAAGCTGATTTGATGCCAGTGCTGCTACTTTAGAGCCAACACTCCAGCTAACACTCTTAATCACGCACAGCTAAACATGCGTTTAGCAGCAGGAAGGTTCCCCCCACCAGCACTATTTAAGAGCATCATAACTAATTTCAGGTTAGTTGCTGATTAATTTCTACTGGCTCTTGTTACAATTGTAGTGTGGGATTTTATAGTTTTCTTTAATGTTGCTAAAGTCTACAGGGAGTGGTGTGGCAGGTGCTGAAGGAGTTGGTCCTAACTTCTAGGCTTTGGCATCAACCAGTTGCTCCCAGACATGGGTGCAGTGGTAAGCATTCCCCTTGGAATACAGCATGAGTGAGAAAATGAGTAGAGGCAATACAGAGCAGGGCAAGGGCTAGAAGAGGGAGGAGAGGGAGAAAGGCTCTCAGCAGGAGGCCATATCTGCCCAGGGTTCTCAGGGAGCAATTCTCCTCCCTGAATCTCAGTGAGGAACACTGCATGAGACGTCTGTGCTTTAGTCAGGATGTCCTCACTGAAATCTACCACCTGCTGCAGCCACAACTGCAACCTCAGAGGAGGGTGGTGATGACATCGCCAGTGACAGTGAAGGTGACTGTTGCCGTGAACTTTTCTGTGTTAGGCTCCTTCCAGGCTACAGCTGGAAATATTTGTAGTTTTTTGCAGTTTTTGGTCCACTGTAGCAAAAGGGAGATCATTGATGCTCTCAATTCAACGAGAATTGACTACATTTCCTTCTCTTGCCAGACAGTAGCAGGTGGAACGAGCACGTGGCTTCGCCAGAACTGCAGGCTTCCCCATGGTACAGGGCGCTATTGACTGCACACACATCGCTTTGTGGGCACCACGTGTCAACTCTGATATGTACCACAACTGAAAGGCATTTCGCTCCCTCAATGTCCAGCTGTTGTGCGACCATACACAATGAATAATGCAGGTCAATGCCCGGTATCTTGGCAGCAGTCATAATGCCTTCATTCTGTGGCAGTCTGCTGCACAATCTGCATTTGAGCCACCACAACAAACCCAAGGGTGGGTACTGGGTGACCAGAGGTATCTGCTTATGATTCCAGTGTGAAACTCTCACACACGTGGGCAGCATGCATACAATGAAAGCCATGCTGCCACCTGTAATGTAATAGAGCAGACCATTGGTGTGCTGAAGTGCTTCTGCTGCCAGGAGCGCTCTGGAGGAGCCCTGAAGTACTTGGCAGAGTGGATATCAAGATTTGTGGTGGTCTGGTGTATGCTGCACAGCCTCGCCATCATGAGGGCACAGTCCTTGCCACAGCTGTACAGCGAGCAGCTAAACATCAGGAAGAGAAAGGCAGGAGACAACCTCGATAACCCCTTTCTGGTCAGGCTGTCCGTGAACGACTCATCCAACTGTGATACCAGTAAATATAACCCCAATTCCCCATTCATCAACATTCCCACACTTCTTACCTTTCCTCTGTCTCTGACCATCATATCCTCTCAACCAAAATACAAAATAAAAGCCACCATAAAATGAACATTCCAAACCAAATTTAGAAATGAAATCATGCAATATTGCATATAAACATAAACACCCTTGTGCTTTCTCTTCATGCCTGTCTTCCATGTGCCTTTAGGTCCAAGTGCACCTGCGCAGTTCTATCCCAGTGGCTGCAGCACAGCTCGTGGATGGCTGCTGACTTTCAGTGGAGAAGACGGCAGATGGCATTGGAGGATGACCTCGAACAGCTCTGGATTAGATGATCCGGCTTTGGACTGCACCACCTCAGCTTGGTTGGCTGCAGTCTGGGCTGGTTGGCTGACTGACAAGGAACAGCAAGGTCACTCGCAGAGTGGCAAGGTGGGAAGACGAATGCTGTCATCCTGAGAAAGGACAGCAGGGTCCTGCTCCATGGAGCCATTGCTACTCCCCCAGGGCAGCACCTCAGCAATCCTAGTAATTTGTTGGAGGATAGATTGCTGGACTGTAGTGACACCCTGCAAACCCCTTTGGACACTAGTGTCTGCAGCCATGATGACAGCGGTCTGAGCTTGCATGACAGCAAGTTGAGCTACTGTAGCACCCAGACTTTTGGTGGAAGCTGGTGTTTTGCAATGGAAGCTGAGACATCGACTATCAGATTTAACAGTCGATAACTAAAATATATTCCAGAGAGGAAGAAAGATTGTAAGAGGGGGAAAAAAACATCCCTGGCTAAGCAAGGAAGTTAAGGGTAACATAAAGACAAAAACTAAGGCATATCATATTGCAAAGGGTTACTAAAAAAGTAATAAAAAGAACAAAGGTAAATTATGAAGGAAAACTAAGCAAAATATAAAAACAGATAGCAAAAGCTTCTATAAGCATATAAAAGAGAAGAGAGTAGCTAAAGTAAATGTTGGTCCCTTGGAGGATGAGACTGGGGAGTTACTAGTGGGGGACACAGAAATGGCGGAGACACTAAATCAGTATTTTGCCTCAGTTTTCACGGTGGAGGACACTAGTACCATCCCAATAGTACCAAGTAATGCAGAGGTTATAAAAAGAGAGGAACTTAGAACAATCATCACCACTAGGGAAAAAGTACTGAGCAAACTATTGAGATTGAAGGCAGACAGATTGAAGTCCCCAGGGCCTGATGGCCTACATCCTAGGGTCTTAAAGGAAATGGCAGCGGAGATAGTGGATCCATTGGTTATAATATTCCAAAATTCCCTGGATGCGGAAAAGGTTCCAGTGGATTGGAAAAATGCTAATATAACGCCCTTATTCAAAAAGGAAGGAGGCAGAAAGTAGGAAACTGTAGATCAGTTAGTTTAACATCTGTTGTTGGGAAATTGTTAGAATCCATTATTAAGGAAGTAATAACAGGACATTTAGAAAGTCAAAACGCAATCCATCAGAGTCTTTGAAGATGTAACAAGTAAACTGGATAATGGGATGCAGTATATCTGGACTTCCAGAGGCATTTGATAAGGTGCCGCACAAAAGGTTAATACACAAGGTAAGATCACATGGGGTTAGGGGCCATTTATTAGCTTGGATAGAGGATTGGCTAACCAACAGAAAACAGAGAGTTGGGATAAATGGGTCCTTTTCCGGTTGGACAGATGTAACTAGTGGGGTGCCACAGGGTTCAGTCCTCGGGGCCCCAACTATTTACAATCCATATTAATGACCTGGATGCAGGGATAGAAGGTACTATTGCAGATGACACTAAAATAAGTGGGATAGTAAGTTGCAATAAAGAAATAAGAAATCTATAAATGGATATGGATAGGTTAGGTGAATGGGCCAACTTTTGGCAGATGGCATTTAACGTGGATATGTGTGAGGTTATCCATTTTGGTCCGAAGAATAGAAAGGCAAATTACTATCTAAATGAGGAGAAACTTCAGAGTGCTTCGGTGCAGAGGGATCTGGGTGTCCTCGTGCATGAATTGCAGAAAACTAGTATGCAGGTGCAGCAGGTAATAAGGAAGGCAAATGGAATTTTGGCATTTATTGCGAAAGGAATAGAGTATAAAAGTAGGGAATTGTTGCTGCAACTGTAGAAGGCATTAGTGAGACCGCACCTGGAGTATTGCGTACAGTTTTGGTCTCCTTACATGAGGAGGGATATAGTTGCATTGGAGGCAGTTCACAGGAGGTTCACTAGATTGATTCCAGAGATGAGGGGGTTTGCCTTATGAAGAGAGATTGAGCAGTTTAGGCCTTTACTCTCTAGAGTTTGGAAGAATGAGAGGAGATCTAAAGGAGGTATATAAGATGATTAAGGGGATCGACAATTTAGACGTAGAGAGGATGTTTCCTCTGGTGGGGCAATCTAGAACGAGAGGTCATAGTTTTAGGATAAGGGGTAGCAGATTTAAAACAGAGATGAGGAGAAATTACTTCTCTCAAAGGGTCATGAGTCTGTGGAATTCACTACCCCAGAATGCGGTGGATTCCAGGACATTGAGTAAATTTAAGGAGGAGATAGACTGATTTCTAATTAGTAAAGGGTTGAAGGGTTATGGAGAACAGGCAGGAAAGTGGAGTTGAGGCCGAGATGAGATCAGCCATGATCGTATTGAATGGCGGAGCAGGCTCAAGGGGCTGAATTGCCTACTCCTGTTCCTAGTTCTTATGTTCTTATCAAAAGCTGCATCACGAGTGTGCCCACAAGTGTGCTAATGGAGTTGGCCTCCACTTCCATGCTGGAAAGCATAAGCTTCAAGCTCTGTGAAAAACCCTGTGCCAAGTTGGTGGTGGACCCCTCCATGTTCCTTAACATAAACCCAAGGCTTTCTGGCAGGCTTCCTATCGCGTCAAGCATTTTGTTGTGTATACCCATAAACCTTCTTCTGCAGTCTGGGCCGTTAAAGTCCTCATCTGAGTCCTCTGCAGCAGAACTTGAGTGAGCTGACACCTGCCAGGTCCTTGCCATGCCCTGACCGCAGTACACTTGTGCCTGGTGTTTCACCAAATGCAGATCCTGTCTCTAATCCTCAAAGATACGTGCAGTGTTAGTACAGGCCAGTGGTTGAGAGTGTGAAATCAAGTGACTGCGTGCTCTCACCATCATTCTCTTGGTGTTCCTCCACTGCCTGACCAGTTTGCATCTCCTGGGTATCTGATAGCACAAGGGTAAGGTTGTAGTGAGAGGAGCAGGGGAAAAATAAGAGGTGCATGCTTACACCATCCGTGCAGCTTCTAAATCAGGGAGAATGTGCTATGAGGAGGAAGTGGTATAGGAGAAGGTGGATTAGGCAGGAGCACACCATCATCCTCAATGGTTTCAGCCCAGGCATTGGCCACAGGCTCAGAAATGGCTGTTCCAATAATGGTCAGCATATCTCCTCCAATGGGGGTTAGAGCATGTACGTGCACCTCTCCCACTCTGGTCAGTTTCTGCTGCCTTTGGTTGTGCACCACCATCTACTGCAAGAGAGAAGGAAGTGTGTCAGTGCTGTACAATAAGTTTGGGTGATGTGGCTCTCATGATTGAATAGCTGGCAGTGTGATCGAGCTATGAGATGTGGGTGTGAGGTTTTCAGCAGTGCTAAGTGTATGAGGGCGAGATGAAGCATATGCATGTTAGGTGTGAGTCCTGACTGATGATGATTGCTGGTAGATGGGTGTTGGGGGTGTGGTGAATTGAGCAGTGGCTGAACTTAATGGTGCAGTTGATGGGATGTCATTTGGAGATAGATTCACTGACCTTGCCCACTCATGTGAGGTCATTGAACTTGCAGCAATGCATCCAGATTGTCAGAGCTAGCCACCTGTCATTGACCTCCAAGGCTATCTGCTCCTACTGCCATTTCATTGTGTGTCTGGAAGACCTCCTGCAGATACAAGTCATCTCTCCTTTCCACCTCCTCTGCCGAAACCTCTAATGTAGCATTGAAAAATCTGCCTGCCCGCGCTCTCCCATGTTCAGTCTTTCTTCCATCTTCCTCAGGTTAGAGTCAGTTCAAACTGGATTCCCCAGCACCTGCTCCAGCAACAATGCACCTTCCCTAGTAGAGATGCAGGCTAGCTTTAAGTAATACTAGCAAGTATCAATTTTAGCCTCATTCTGATAGTCATGCAGCATATCAACAGGGCATTTAGCACTGGCTGCACACTGAAATGTAACTAAACAGGCAGCATGAAGATGGTGTACTGCCTGCATTACATCCAATGGGCACCAGTTAATCGCACATCACGATCCCTGGTCTGTTTTCAGGGACTATCTAATTTAGGCCCCAAATGTTTGCTACTGGTTGTCTATGCAGTACTTTATCAAATGCATTTTGGAAATTATGTATATAACATCGACTTGACTATCTTCATATTCTGGTCACTTTCTTAAAGAACTCAATGAAACTAAGGTAGGATTCATTCACTGAAGATTTGTTGGGTATCCCTAATTGCCTAGCTGTCCAAGTTATCTTGTACCACATCCTGCATAAACTTTCCAACACCTTCCTTACTACTGAAATCAAACTCATGTGTCTATAGTTTCCAGGGCCTGATCGTCCCTTTCTTAAATAGGGGGACAAATGACCACTCTCCAATTATTGAGAACCAACCCAAACCTTATTGAGTGACTGAGGGTCTAAGCGAGTGGCTCACACTTGACCCCAATTTTTTTGGAACATTCTGAAGTAAATGACATTGTACCTGTTGACTATCAATCTTAATCATATTAATTTTAACTAAAATAAATTCATATTACTTAAAATGAATCAATTTAATTTCACATCAATCCAGTAATACAGGGACTGTAGAATTGTTTTCAGAAATTAACACTGATGAAAAATAGCATCAGCCAGATCTTCATTATTGTACATAATGTGCTTTGACAAGTCCCTCAAAGGGTCATTGCGGTCTTTCATTATTCTCTGGCTTCGAACATAATTGGGAAAAGTCTTGTTATCACTAATTGCAACTATTCATTATCCTTTTATTTTCTAATGCCATCTCAGAATTTACTGGATTTCAGCTTTTTTTATACTTTGGTGTCAGCTGTGACTCAGTGGTAGCACTTGTTCCTCTGAGTCTGTGGGTTCAAGTCCCACTGCAGAAACCTGAATATACAATTAGGCTGACAGTCTCGCGCAGGACTGATTGGGTGCTGCCCTGTCTCTCAGATGAGATGTTAAACTGATGCCTTGTCTGCGCTCTCAGCTGTAAAGTATCCCACGGCACTATTTTGAAGAAGAGCAGGGGACTTCTCCCCAGTGTCCAGACCATGAAATGCCATGATCCAGGGAGTGACAAGGTATTGGAGGTTTTGGAAGGCTTAAAAGTGGACAAATCTCCAGGCCCGGACAATTTGTGTCCCAGGATGCTGTGGGAAGTGAGAGTGGAGATCGCAGGGGCTCTGACCCTAATTTTTAATTCCTCTCTGGCCACGGGGGAAGTGCCAGAGGACTGGAGAACAGCTAATGTGGTCCCACTATTTAAGAAGGGTTGTAGAGATAAGCCAGGGAACTACAGACCAATGAGTCTTACGTCAGTGGTAGGGAAACTATTGGAGAAAATTCTGAAGGAGAGAATCTATCTCCACTTGGAGAGGCAAAATTTGATTAGGAATAGTCAGCATGACTTTGTCAGAGGGAGGTCATGCCTAACAAATTTGATTGAATTTTTTGAGCATGTGACCAGGTGTGTAGATGAGGGTAGTGCAGTTGATGTAGTTTACATGGATTTCAGCAAAGCCTTTGACAAGGTCCCACATGGGAGACTTATCAAGAAAGCAAATGCACATGGGATACAGGGTAACTTGATAAGGTGGATTCAAAATTGGCTTAGCTGTAGGAGACAGAGAGTGAAATCAGACGGCTGTTTTAGTGACAGGAAGCCAGTGTCCAGTGGCGTACCACAGGGATCTGTGCTGGGTCCCCTACTGTTTGTCATTTATATAAATGACATAGATGACTACGTGGGAGGTAGGATCAGTAAGTTCACGGATGACACAAAGATTGGCCGAATGGTTAACAGTGAGGTGGAGTGTCTTAGGTTACAGGAACATATAGACGGGATGGTCAAATGGGCAGAAAAGTGGCAGATGGAATTTAACGCTGAAAAGTGTGAGGTGATACACTTTGGAAGGAGTAATGTGACACGGAAGTATTCAATGAATGGCCTGACACTGGGAAGTTCCAAGGAACAAAGGGACCTTGGTGTGTTTGTCCATAGATCTCTGAAGGCAGAAGGGCAGGTTAATAGGGTGGTGAAAAGGCATATGGGACACTTGCCTTTATCAATCGAGGCATAGATTACAAAAGCAGGGAGGTTATGTTGGAGTTGTACAGAACTTTGGTAAGGCCACAGCTGAAGTACTGTGTGCAATTCTGGTTGCCACATTATAGGAAGGATGTGATTGCATTGGAGGGGGTGCAGAGGCGATTCACCAGGATGTTGCCTGGGATGGAACATTTACACTATGAAGAGAGGTTGGATAGGCTTGGGCTGTTTTCGCTGGAGCAGAGAAGACTGAGGTGTGACCTGATCAAGGTGTACAAGATTATGAGGGGCATGGACAGGGTTGATAGGGAGCAGCTATTCCCCTTAGTTGAAGGGTCAGCTACGAGGGGTCACAAGTTTAAGGTGAGGGGTGGGAGGTTTAAGGGGGATTTGAGGAAGAACTTTTTTACCCAGAGGGTGGTGACAGTCTGGAATGCCCTGCCTGGGAGGGTGGTAGAGGCAGGTTGCCTCACATCCTTTAAAAAGTACCTGGATGAGCACTTGGCACGTCATAACATTCAAGGCTCTGGGCCAAGTGCTGGCAAATGGGATTAGGTAGACAGGTCAGGTGTCTTTAATGCATCGGTGCAGACTCGATGGGCCGAAGGGCCTCTTCTGCACTGTATTATTCTGTGATATCACTATGGGGCAAGGTGAAGCGGTAGGCCCCAAGAACTACCTCAGCCGGTGCAGGGACTGAACCCATGCTGTTGCCATTATTCTGCACTACACTCTAGTCATCTCGCAGACTGAGCTAACCAGCCCTAACTGCACTTCAAAAGTACTCAGTTGGTTGCAAAGCACTTTGGGACTTTCTGAGGTCATAATGAATGCAAATCTTTTTATTTGTCCCTAGTTTTTGAGAATTGAACCTTTTATACTTGGTAGATTATAAAATCCTATTATGCCACCTATGCTACAATTCACCCTGAACCCTCCTTTTCTCCCCAAGTGCACACAAGGCTTCTTATACTTCAACAATGATTTTCAAATAATGATTTTTTCTTCCACATCAGTTATGTTAAAATCTTTATTTACCCTAAAAGGTCTTATATCAGTCTTGGCTCTTATCTTGAACAGGAAATTTCAAACTTATCAAAATATTTCTTGTTCTTTTCCATTAAATTCAAACATTAACAATGCAAAGTAACTTGAGGAAAATATTAATACCGATTAAAGTGAGTTGATCAACAGAACAGAGAAAACAAGCAAGTTTGCAATTAGTTATTAAGGCAGCAGTGAGTAACCCAAACCTGCACTACCTTGAAGTGCAGGGAGGTAGGCAATTAAAGTGTTGGAGATAACAAATCACATTTAGTGAAGGGTAAAAATAGCACCAGTAGTTGAAATGTTGTAACCAGTCATCCTGATCCAGTGAAGATGCTAGTTCACAGTATGCTGAACTCAATGAGAAAGGAAAGACATTATTATAGAAACACAGAAAAATAGAAGTAGGCCATTCAATACGATCATGGCTGATCATCCAAACTCAGTACCCTGTTCCCGCTTTCTCCCCGTATCCCTTGAACCCTTTAGCCCTAAGAACTGTGTCTAACTCTTTCTTGAATATATTTAATGATTTGGTCTCAACTGCTTTCTGTGGTAGAGAATTCCACAGGTTCACCACTCGCTGGGTGAAGAAATCCCTCCTCATCTCAGTCTTAAATGGCTTACCCCTTATCCTTAGACTGTGACCCCTGGTCCTGGACTCCCCTGCCATCGGGAACATCCTTCCTGCATCTAGTCTGTCCAGTCCTGTTAGAATTTTGTAGGTTTCTATGAGATCCCCTCTCATTCTTCTAAACTCTAGTGAATACAAGTCTAAACAACCCAATCTCTCTTCATACATCAGTCCTGCCACCAGGAATCAGTCTGGTGAACCTTTACAGCACTCCCTCCATAGCAAGAACATCCTTCCTCAGATAAGGAGACCAAAACTTCACACAATACTCCAGATGTGGTCTCACCAAGGCCCTGTATAATTGCAGCAAGACATCCTTGCTCCTCCTGTACTCGAATCCTCTCGCTATGAAGGCCAACATACCATTTGCCTTCTTAACTGCCTGCTGCACCTGCATGCTTACTTTCAGCGACTGGTGCACAAGGACACCCAGGTCTCGCTGCACCTCCCCCTTTCCCAATCTATGGCCGTTCAGATAATCTGTCTTCCTGTTTTTGCTACCAAAGTGGATAACCTCACATTTATCCACATTATACTGCATCTGCCATGTATTTTCCCACTCACTCAACCTGTCCAAATCACGCTGGAGCCTCTCTGCATCCTCCTCACAGCTCACACACCCACCCAGTTTTGTATCATCTGCAAACTTGGATATATTACATTTAATTCCCTCATCTATATCATTAATATATATTGTGTATAGCTGGGGTCCTAGCACTGATCCCTGCTGTACCCCACTAGTCACTGCCTGCTACTCGGAAAAAGACCCATTTATTCCGACTCTTTGTTTCCTGTCTGCCAACCCGTTCTCTATCCATGTCAGTACCTTACCCCCAATTCCATGTGCTTTAATTTTGCACGCTAATCTCTTATGTTGGACCTTATCGAAAGCCTTCTGAAAGTCCAAATACACCACATCCACTGGTTCTCCCTTATCTATTCTACTAGTTACATCCTCAAAAAATTCCAGTAGATTTGTGAAGCATGATTTCCCTTTCGTAAATTTATGTTGACTTTGTCCGATCATTGTTTTCCAAGTGCTCTGCTATTACATCTTTTGTAATGAATTCTAGCATTTTCCCCACTACTGATGTCAGGCTAACTGGTCTATAATTCCCTGCTTTCTCTCTACTTCCTTTTTTAAATAGTGGGGTTACATTAGCTACCCTCCAATCCATTGGAACTGTTCCAGAGTCTACAGAATTTTGAAAAATGACCAGCAATGCGTCTACTATTTCTAGGGCCACTTCCTTAAGTACTCTGGGATGTAGATTATCAAGCCATGGGGATTTATCAGCCTTCAATTCCATCAATTTCCCTAACACCATTTCCTACTAATACTGATTTCACACAGTTCCTCCTTCTCACTGGACCCTATGTTCCCCAACATTTCTGGTAGGTAATTTGTGTCCTCTTTTGTGAAGACAGAACCAAAGTATGTATTTAATTGGTCTGCCATTTCTTTGTTCCCCTTTATAAATTCCCCCGTTTCTGACTGTAAGGGACCCACATTTGTCTTCACTAATCTTTTTCTCGTCACATATCAATAGAAGCTCTTACAGTCAGTTTTTATGTTCTCTGCAAGCTTACTCTCATATTCTATTTTCTCCTTCTTGATCAATCCCTATGTCCTCCTTTGCTGAATTCGAAACTGCTCCCAATCCTCAGGTTTGGTGCTTGTTCTGGCCATTTTATATTTCTCCTCCTTGGATCTAATACTATCCCTAATTTCTTTTGTAAGCCACGGTTCAGCCACCCTTACTATTTTATTTTTGCGTCAGACAGGACTGAACAATTGTTGTAATTCATCCATGCGCTCTTTAAATGCTAGCTGTTGCCTATCCACTGTCAACCCTATAAGTAATGTTCCCCAATCTGTCATAGCCAACTCGTGCCTCATACCTTCATAGTTTCCTTTATTTAGATTCAGGACCCAAGTCTCTCACTCTGCATCTTAAGGAAGAATTCTATCATGTTATGGTCGCTCTTCCCCAAGGGACCCCGCACAACAAGATTGTTAACTAATCCTTTCTCATTACACAATACCCAGTCTAGGATGGCCTGTTCCCTAGTTGGTTCCTCAACGTATTGGTCCAAAAAACCATCACGTACGCACTCCAGGAATTCCTCCTCTACAGTATTATTGCTAATTTGGTTTGCCCAATCTATATGTAGATTAATGTCACCCATAATTACTGTTGCACCCTTATTGCCTGTGTCTCTAATTTCCTGTTTAATGCTATCCTCTACATCACCACTGCTGTTTGGGGGTCTATATACAACCCCCACCAACGTTTTCTGCCCCTTGGTGTTTCTTAGCTCCACCCATATAGATTCCACATCAGGATTCTCTGAGCTAATATCCTTCCTCACTATTGTATTGATTTCCTCTTTTGCTAACAACGCTACTCCACCTCCTTTCCCTTTTTGCCTGTCCTTCCTAAATATTGAATACCCTTGGATGTTCAGGTCCCATCCTTGGTCACCCTGCAGTCATGTCTTCGTAATCAAAACTATATCCTATCCATTTACATCTATGTGCGCGTTAATTTGCCTATCCCATTGTGAATACTCCGCGCATTGAGACACAATGCCTTTAGGCTTGTCTTTTTAACATTCTTAGTCATCTTAGCTTATTATACTTTATATTGGTCTAGATGAGAGAAAATGTCTCTAATACTTGTAAACTGAGTAGGACCTACCACTTACCAAGCAATATAAAATTGGAAATCAATTAAAAAGAGCACTGACTGCTCCAACACTGAGTACTCCAACACTGTACTTGGGCTTGCTTGGGTAAACTGACTGTGCCTATGGAGCAAAGGAAGACAACAACAACTTATATTTGTATAGTGCCTTTAACATTATATACTTGTCCCAATGCCCTTCACAGGAGCATTAAAAAAAAAATATGAGACCAGGCTATTGGGGAGATGGTGCCGTAGTGGTAATGTCACTAACTAGTAATCCAGAGGCCCAGGCTAGTCCTGGGATCATGGGTTCAAATCCCACCATGGTAGCTGGTGGAACTTAAATTCAAATTTTCAATTTAGAAAAATCTGGAATTGAAAGCTGTAATGGTGCCATGAAACTATTGTCATAAACACCCATCTGGTTCACTAATGTCCTTTAGGGAAGGAAATCTGCCATCTTTACCTGGTCTGGCCTGGCCTACATGTGACTGCAAACCCACAGGAATATGGTTGACTCTTAACTGTCCTCTGAAATGGCCTAGCAAGCCACTCACTTTGTCAAGGGCAATTAGGGATGGGCAGCAAATGCTGGCCTTGCCAGTGATGCCCATATCCCATGAAAGAATAAAAAGAGATATTCCTTAAGATGACCAAAAGCTTGGTCAAAGAGGTAGGTTCTAAGGAGTGTCATAAAGGAGGAAAATGAGGTACAGAGGAGGAGAGTTGTAGGGAGGGTATTAGAGTTTAGAGCCAAGGCAACTCAACGCTCAGCCACCAATGGTCGAGCAATTAAAACTGGGGATGATCAACAGGCTAGAATAAGTAGGAATGCAAATACCTCAGATGGTTGTGGGGTTGGAGATTACTGAGATAGGGAGGGGCAAGGCCTTGGAGGGATTTGAAAATTGGGGTAGTGCTTGACCAGGAGACAATATAGATCAGTGAGCACAGGGTGAATTGGACTTGGTGCGAGTTAAGACACAGGCAGCAGAGTTTTGGATGACCTCAAGTTTACGGAGGGTAGAATGTTTGCGACCAGCCAGGAGTGCATTAGAATAGTCAAGTCTAGACGTAATAAAGGCATGAATGAGAGTTTTAGCAGCAGATGAGACGGGACAAAGTCGTGCAATGTTAGAGGTGAAATAGGTGGTCTTAGTGGTGAGACAAATGAGTTCAGAAGCTCATCTCAAGGTCAAATGTGACACCAAGGTTGTGAACAAACTGGCTTAATTTCATACTGTTGCCAGGGAGAGGGTTGGCGTCAGTAGTTCGGGAACAGAGTTTAGACAATGGCTTCAGTCTTCCCAATATTAAATTGGAGGAAGTTTCTGCTCATCCTTTACTGGATGTCAGATAAGCAGTCTAATAATTTAGCAACAGTGGAGGAATTGAGAGAGGTGGTGGTGAGGTAGAGCTGGGTGTCATCAGCATACATGTGAAAACTAATGCTGTGCTTTTGGATGATGTCGCTGAGGAGCAGCATGTAGCTGAGAAATAGGAGGGGGCCAAGGATAGATCCTTGGGGTACACCAGAGGAAACGTGTGGGAGCAGAAACAGAAGCCATTGCAAGAGATGCTCTGACTACGATAAGAATGGAACCAGGTGAGAGCAGTCCTACACAGCTGGACGACAATGGAGAAGCGTTGGAGGAGAATGATGTGGTCAACTGTATCAAAGGCTGCAGACTGGTCGAGGAGGAGGGAAAGTTTACCGTTGGCACAATCACATAGGATGTCATTTGTGACAGATATTTATTTTTTTAAAGGGATAAAAGAAAATCTGCATGCCAATTAACCCGGACCACTGTCATAGTCCTTCAATAGGTTTCTCAGATGAGGCATTAGTGTAGTTCTGAAAGCAAGTTGTCTGCTAGATATCCCCAAAACGAGTAATAACATATGACATGTAAAAGGAGAAAATAGAGAAGCAACGAATAAACGAGTATTTTAAAAGTGACGGTTTCCCATTTACCATGCAGACTTGGAATGAAATGTTGAGAAAGTCCTTAGAAGAGCTGATAACTTGCTTTCAGCGGCTATGGAAAGCGCAGTTTGCTGGACCTGTGAGTTGCAGAGTGAGATCACGTGTGGAGAGCAGCCCTGGAATTGAGCTCAGAATGGCAAGGAAACAGGCTGGAAGCTGAAAGTTTATGATCCGCTCAACGCAGCCAAGAGACGCTGTCAGTGTTAAAACCTTGTAACATTTGGGTGAGTGCAAAACAGTCTTTTGCCAATCTTCAGACTTCTGTTTTAATGCAAAGAGGAAAATAAACGAGTCTTACAAATGTCAAATAGAAAACTTGGAAACATGTTGTAAAAAGGTTGTTGCCAGTGCAGATTTATCGGAAAGCAGGGGAAGATGGCGACTCGATCACTTTTTAGTTGACCTGGGTTTACGTGAAGTGTTGAGATGCAGAAACTGCTTTCTGCAAACTCTTGTGCCGTCGGTAAATTTGGCGTAAAATGAATGAGCCAAAGGAAGGAGGGGGTGCCCTAAACTTCAGTGTAAACCATAAATTGCTGCTTCAAGTAAATGCAAAAACAGGTAGTACATTAACTTTTTGAAGCACATAATTAGCCGCGTTTTGCACCAATTAAAAAGGTACCAGCGATAACTGACGTATCTGTTGTAAGAAGCTTGGTGTAAAATCGCATAAAAAATGTTTTGCACTCCATTTATTTACGAAGTGACAGCATGGATACAGAGCCCCCAAGTTGAGCAAGGAGGCGGTGAGTGGTTCAGTAAACACTACTGGTGCTCAGTCCTAATAGAGTCATCATCCCTTTCAGCAGCGAAATAGCTCTCGTTCCGACAACTTTGCGATGAAGCTGCGATGGGGGAGGGAAAGGAAATTTAGGAGGAGAGACCGCAGCTTCTGTAAGGAGGGCAACATTTTTTTAACTGTGAGGAAGAAATGCGAGGCGCCGCTGGAGGGGATAGGGTTAGAAGCGGTAGGGTGGGCCGAATGGCCTCGTTTCTGTGCTCTGCTTTGTGTAACCACCGGCCAAATACCTGTCGAATAAACGGTAAACACGAGAAGCTAAAACCTGCCAGACGAGTATTAAATTAAATCAAACCGCTTCGAAACTCTGCGTTTCTTTCCTGCAGCACTTTCCGTCATTCAATACCCCGTTCCTTCAGCTGTTTACTTCATCAATTTTCTTGCAAACTTTTTTTTTTAAAAATGTACTTGAGGTACATTAACAGAATATATTTTAAAAAATACCAGAAAGGCATTTCAGATTTTGGGGTGAGAATTTGCATTGAATGAATTCTTAGCTTGCTGCGGATTCCTGATACTCGAACTGAACTCCCTGGTAAATTTAAGGAGGGGGCTGCTTGACTAAATCGCGGCATGGTTACTAAATATAAAAGGGCCGCCGTGTAAAAGGCAGCCGGTTTTTTCTTTGGCTGACCCACTGAGCAGGGAGGGACGGAGAGAGAGGGCCTCGAGCCCGGGCGGGCCAGCGCTGCCATGGTGACGGGGCCTTGCGCCCCGTCGGCGCTGCCATGGTTACGGGGCCTGGTGCCCTGTCAGCCCTGCCCTGTCGCTGACAGCTGTAAGACTGACAGCGCTGTCATTGTTTTGGAGGCTATTTCATTGTTGGCCGGGGCGAAGCTCTTGGACATGAGTGAAATGTTGATGAAACAGATGCAGAAACGCAACAGTGTTGGTTGGCATCTTCTGTGGGATGGGATTTTTTTTTTTAAGTTAAATGTGGGGAGAAAATAAAATCTCTGCATTATTGTCTGCTTGGTTGTTTTTCGAAATTCTGACATTTTGCATCTTAAATTCGTTCTTTATTGTTGAACTATAATGTGCTCATCATTCTATTGTCAATCAACTTATGTAGATTTGTTTGAGGGAGGGGGAGGAGCTGATATTTTGTCAGACATTCTATGAGGTCCATAAATGAATTAGCGGCATAATCTATATAATTTTTATGTATCTTCATTTCTCTTGAGACTACCTTTTATTGCAAAGATGTTCTGTTTATAGAAATACTTAATGAAATGCTCACAAAAATGGTTTATGTGAACCTTTCTCTATTTGTTAGTTAGAAAATAAATTATGAAACACACATACAGGCTTCTTGCATGTTTAGTTACTGAATTCTTAGACCTGTTATGACCATGCCCTGTCTCACATTCATTTTGATAACAATGCAGGAATGCTGATGCCCAGCCCATTACTCCCTTGCCTTTAGTGCTGAGGCAAATACTGACTGCAAGTAAAACCTTAGACAAATATACTGTCCTCCCAGTGGGCATTCCAGAGACGGTGTAGAAGGAATGCCAGCTGAGAGGACGGTATATTTATGTAAGACAGTGCTCAGCTCAGCAGTAAATTTTTTTTTTTTAAGGACTATCATGTTATTAAGTCATGTTATTTTTAGATTTAGAGCATTTGAATATTAATGTAGGAATGGGTTAATGATTGTGATATTTGAGTTACGTGGGATTGGCATTTAGTAACTGAGTTTAGAAAATGAACCAGTGCAGGTAAATTTTGTTTTGAGAAACAGAGATCAATTTCTAATTCACCCCAGTGTTTCTCCTCTTCATCCTCTTTCCGGGTTAGACAGAATGGTAAGAAATAATAGGGTGCATATCAGGTCTGACTGCTTAGGAAACAGGTTCTGGATGTTCGAGGCAGGAACATACAACTGCAGTCTTCTCAATTCACCAACACAGAAGATAGCGTCTGGCAGGATAGCTCTATTTTTCTTATAATACATTTCTCTCTCTCTAATTTGGTAGATTAATGGTCGAACCACAATAGATTCTTTCTTAATACATACAAAACTAACTCAATGGTACCTCTCATTGCACGGTTTAAACCAACGCCCAGTAGAAATCTCAGGAATATTTCCATGTTTGCAATTGAGAAGTTCCAATTTGTGAAGCATTGAAGATGGCCACAGGTGTTTTGAGTGCAACTGCATTTTTGTAGAATTTAAACTTAACTCGTTGTATTAGATTTCCTGTTTACATCTCCCTCAAAACATCCATGAATATGTCTGTACCAAAGATTGCAGCAGACTTATTTAACTGCATCTGTCTTTAATGACGGTGGGGTGACATCTAAAACAAGGATAACCTTACTTTATCCTAAGTTGTAATAGTCATGTTTTTACCCCACTCATATCTTTCAACTGTCTCTAATTTTGTGAGATCATTCTGAAACAGCAGGTCATTTATTTCTCTTGTATAATGTACTTCTTTGCATCCAGCCTACATTTCTTAACCATTGCACTCAGTTCTTCCAATTTGCATCTTTGTGCTCAAGCATAATTAAGTAGCCTGTCTCCCTCCAGCTCACTGTGGGTGGCGCAGTGGTTAGCACTGCAGCCTCACAGCTCCAGCGACCCGAGTTCAATTCTGGGTACTGCCTGTGTGGAGTTTGCAAGTTCTCCCTGTGTCTGCGTGGGTTTCCTCCGGGTGCTCCGGTTTCCTCCCACATGCCAAAAGACTTGCAGGTTGATGGCCAATTTACCTATTATAAATTGCCCCTAGTACAGGTCGGTGGTAGGGAAATATAGGGACAGGTGGGGATGTGGTAGTAATGTGGAATTAGTGTAGGATTAGTATAAAATGGGTGGTTGATGGTCGGCACAGACTCGGTGGGCCGAAGGGCCTGTTTCAGTGCTGTATCTCTAAACTAAACTAAACTCTTGGGTCTCTACATCTCTCCCTTGACTCCCCTTCTGTTTTAATGCTTTGGAATCATATTCCTGGTTATTTGGATGTCTCCATGCTAAACATTACTGTTTCATCCCTGAGAGGTGTGGCCATCTTGATGTCTCCAGTGTGAAACATAAATGTCTCTTTTAGCTAAATTGAGATGGTTTTCGTTTCTGTCATCAATTATATAGTGATGGGACATATCTCAGTCTTTAATTAATATAAATTCAGCATTAGTTTTAAATGGAATATTCATTAAATGTACAAAGTTTGCATATAACCTTGGAATAATGGACTATTCCTGGCAGCATTTCCTGGTTCTCACTGAAGTCAAGGGGAAAATAGATGAAGAGCTGTGATGTGAACTCTGAGGTACATCAGTTAGAAAAGTTATCTCAGTCATACACATGTTGGGTGGCAGTAAAGCGATTTGAATAAAATGTTTTTATACAACAAAAAATTATGCTATCCTGTTTTTGTTCTACACTTCTAATTATATTTTAAAAGTGGGAATAATTACAAATTTTATTTGGGCTAGATAGAAGTCACTGTGAACTAATAACATTTGAATTAGATAAACACTTTAAGAAAAATACTCGAAAGAGTATGGGGAAATGGCTGGGAAATAAGTTTGAATAGTAAATAGCTGCATGGTGGAGCAAGAACCATCATGATGTACCGAATGGCCTGAAAGTTCTTTTGATTCTATGAATCAAAAGTACATTTTAAAAAATCTTATTAGATGTTTGGGGGAATTGAGCCTTAAATTGTACCAAACTTCTGGCTGAAATTAGTGAAGTTTGCATATGCTGTTGGAAAGTATAGTAATCAACCTGTACCCAGAACTCAGTGAGTGGGAGCCAAACAGACCCAGCCCACTTCAATGCCAGTGCAATGGCAAACAAAGTAAAAAAAATATATACAGAGCAATATTTTATCTGCAATCTACAAAGCTGATCTCCTCCACTCTGCAGCATATTTAATCAAATTTTCCACATTGAAGGGAGAGTGGTGATTGATGGACCAGGTCCTCCAAGTGTGGAAAATTTGAATCATCTTTCAGGGTAGGGCTGGCTTTACTGTGGAAAAATACCATTGACTTGGCTAGAAATAGGAGAGGTTATATGCAAACTTTGTACATTTAATGAATATTCCATTTAAAACTAATGCTGAATTTATATTAATTAAAGACTGAGATATGTCCCATCACTATATAATTATGTCACAATAGTTATTAACAGGAGATTATAATGGAGAATTGTTTTGCAGCTGAGAACTAACATTGCCTCGCTCTGTTAAACCATGTACATGTTCTAGTTGTCCTAAATGGTTTCTCAATTTCTCCACAATTGCCATCAATATTAATTGAATTAAGGACACCTGCAAGCTGTTGTTCCACTTTCAGTTAATATGTGACGATGTATAAGGAGGATTTATTTTGAAGGAGAGACTTGATGCTTCAGTGTGTCAAGTTGTTACAAAATATGGAAGAAATTATAACTGAGAAATTAGTTGATGCTGTTCCCATTTTACAATTGTAAAACAGATGTCCAAATGTTCAATATGGTAGGTGTCATGTGTGTGCACATTATGCACCGGATGTGTGCCACCCACCATATTGATTAAGGCTGAAGCGTAGGAAGCCTATCGCCTGTTTTGGCGCACCTTCCCAAAATTGGAATACCTTTCAACAGAGTGGGCACCAGGCCTGCTGTGTTGAGGGTAACCACGTCTACATGCGTCCAAATGGTCCTTTGAAGAATTTCATTTCCACACATTCAACTGTTTATTTTTAAAAGGTTTGCGCATCAAGTGCTGCTTAATTCCATTACCTAAAGATATTTTTTTTCAGGCTTTGCTAAGAAACCAGGCTATCAGTTTCTATACTCATTGCAGATTTTGGAAGAGGGCTGAAAGTAACTTTTGTTATGGTTAGTGTGTGCGTAAACATTTGGGGATGGTTGAGTCAAGGGGATTTTCTGACACATTTTGTGTTTATTTGCATGATAAAATATAGCGTCAAGACTGTTTGGATTATTTGACAGGAAATCACCTCATAAATTATTTTGGGAGGTGGACTGCAGAGCTGCAGAAACCCCCCCTTTCTGTGATTTATTGAAATATTTAAACAAGTCACTGCATTCTTTTCCAGACAAGTTTATTCAATCAATATTCATTCGCCGTGAGCACTGCTTAGGCGTCCAGCACATACCAAAGGTATGTACTTTTTCACTATTGGAAGGATTTGGCGCATGAAAGCTTCAAGCCTCATTTATGACAAACCCTACTATGCATGTAGAGAATATGGATACCATCACGTTAAGTGAAGTAGAATTATTAGCTTGCAGGTTTTCCTGAATAGCTTTTAATAGTTTGCAAACATCTATACCCACTTTTTAACTGTAGAGATTGTGACCGTCATATAATTTACTTATCCTTCTTTCATCAACTATAACAGGTTAGCACGATTGTTTTGAATTGCGTAAATTCATTATTATCTGGTTGTGTTTTTAACAAAAGGAAGCAAATCTCCGTTACAAGAAAATCATACATCATTGCTGTCAATATAGAGTATCATAATAGTTGCCATAAGATGAGAATACTAATCCTGTCAGTTTTTATTTTGTCAGCACCATTTTGAACAAACCCATGTCAAATGCTTTCCTGACCATTTTAGATCAAAATGATTTGCTGTGAAGTATCTTGATTGAGAAGAATGAAACTAAAGGTGAGTGTAAAATTAATTTTCATGAGAAATTTTGATCATTTCAAATTCTGAGCTACATATCTAAATGACTGCAGCAATGACTTAAATTTTAAAAAGAAGTGAATATTTCCTGCATAACTTTTTTTAGATGGAAATATATGACTGGGTTTAGATGAAAGGCCATACAGAAGTTTTGGGTGTGGTAAATTCTGAAATACAATCATAATTGTTTAAAATTTTAAATATTAATCTTCGTTCCCAGTCCTCCCATGTAGCAGTGTTATAATTAGGCTATGAGTTACATGGGATGAATAATGAAAATACTTTTCAGAATATCGAACAGGTTAATTTGATCATAGATCGTGGAAATCATATGGTCGGGAAAATATTGAGTGCCAGTTCCAACAGAATGGGTCAAATAATGATGAAATTGCAAATAAGATTATTACTGCTCAGATACTTGAGTACAAAAAATACAATTAGCAGAACCACCCCCATCTTCCTGAAGATGCCACAACCTGATAGACTGCAGGTAGCATTGCTATTTTAGTACTTCGCCCGAAAAGCAATTTGACATGCTTGAACTTTGCCTGTGATTGTCAACAGCCAGGTTGACAGTCAGAGTCAAGCCCAACCGTGCTCTCATCCATCACTGACATGCATAATTCCAACAGCGAGCAATAGAAAGCAGTCAAGAACAGGAATCCTGCCCAATTTTTACACGCTCTAACCCAGGGGCAGTGATACCAATTGTAAAGCCAAATTGTCACCCAGTTTGAGATCATTTAACACTAACTGAGCAGGGATCAACCCCAAGATCTTCCTGGTCTATGTAGTTAAATACTACTTATATTGTGAATGTACTGTTTTATATTCACTGAATCGTCAGGGAAAACATGTCTATACAGTGTCTTCTCTTTTAATTTCTAATGTTAAGAGAATACAGAGTGCAAAGGTTCAGTTTTAAACCTTGTCTATTAGGTTGGCTGGAATCCAGCAGGAGTATGATCTTCGTAAATGGTTGCATTTATTAAAAAAAATTGCACGTCTAAGAAAAAACTCGAGAACCATTCTGCAATCAATTGCTTCATAACGACTTATTTATTTAAACATTTCAACATGATGCATTGTCATCATGTGTTGTAGATTTCAGTCAAGCAAGTGGCTGTTCTGACTAAAGCACTCTCTTGAGTATTGCTGAAAACAGAGACATTTTGTCGAAGCTTTTTGTCTTGCACCCATCAGGACAATTCACAAGGATGCCAATGTTGGGGAAAGCAACAAATTTATACTGTATGAGAAGAGAGTGCTAATTGGTTGGCAAGTGGACTCTGCGAAGTCCATACAGGATTTGCATATCGATAGCAGTGCTATGTCCTATGCTCATTTGACATTGCTAGCCTATTCACCGATGTACCTCTTAAAGAAGCCGCCATTGCGTGAATCATTATTCATTGCACTTATGAAGTTGGCAACTCACACAGTTGAGTTCAGTTTTAACAGCACCATGTATGCCCAAATAGATGTTGTTGCCATGAGATCCCCTCTAGGCCCAGCTCTTGCAAACATCTTTGTTGGGTTCCGTGAGAAACGTGCCTTCGAGGGAATGACACCTAACCTCCTACCTCTTGCATATTTCCGACATGTAGATGATACATTTGCTATATTTGAATCCGCAGCTGCCTTTAATAATTTCCTTACATGTCTTAATGGGCTCCATCCTGTGCTCAAATTCACCTTTGAAATGGAGCAATCAAATGAGCTCTCTTTCCTTGATGTACTAGTTGAGAAATCTGCTAAGGGGTTCTCTACCATGGTTCACTGCAAGCCTACCTTCACTGGGCAATACACATGTTGGGATTCTTACAGTTCCACACGCTATAAGATTGACCTTATTGGCAACCTCATGAATAGGGCCTGAGCCATTTGCTCGCCATGCAAGCTTGAAGCTGAAATAGGGCAAATCAAAGGCATTCTGCATGACATTGGCTACCCTGATCAGATCATTTCTTGCTGTTTATCGAGCAAACTTATGAACAGGCCTAAGGCTATCATTTTCGGCCCTGAAAAGTGCCCAGTCTACCTCAGATTACCCTGAAAGGGTAATGTATCCCAAAAATTTGAACAACAGGTGAAGCTTGCTGTTTCACGATGCTGCTATGCAGTAGCAACATGTGTGGTGTTTGCCACTAACAGGATGCTGCCATCAAGCCAAAAAGACATTCTGCCTATCACACAAATGAGTAATGTGATATATGAATTTCAATGCCAGTGTGATGCTAGGTATATGCAGTGTCTCATGGGTAAATCAGGATTTTCTTCACTGGCACTTAACCATTTTTGTTACTGCTGTTGTAGTCCACAACTGGATAAATGAAGTAGGGGAGATAATACAGTTAGGTGGTTCGTTAACTGCTAGAGCAGAGTTAAAGGATCAGCATTGCAGGGACATCAGAATTACCTACCTGCATTTTGTTTCTTACAGCTAAAATTAGCAGGAAACTTGCTGCAAAATTGTGCATTCCAGTGTTAGTGATTTGGGAATATATTTTTGAAGCATTTGTTTTTAGCAATTTTTAGGAGAAGAATAATTTTACATAAGCTGTCTTTTTTAATGTCTGGAATAAACTAGGTTCACTTAATTTTTGGAAACTAATTTATGAGCTGAAAGTTGCATAGTGCTAAATATAAAGGGGCTCTTTTGGTGAAAGGGTGAAAACAGGCACTTAAATGGGTGCTACGCTAATAAGATATACCAGTTTGAATGTCTGGTTTTAGCACACAACTTTGGTCATCATTGCTGATTGCCATCATTTGAATTTACTTGGGGGTGCTAAAACAGACACCTGCAGGTTTAGCACTCAAGTGTTGACTAGGCACAATTTCTGTGGAGCAGTATATGTGCACTTCATTCACTCACTTCCGTTGAAGTTGTGCAGTGCGCTGGCTGACACAGAGCAGCACACTTCTGCTTGGCTCAGGGACCGAGTGAGAGGACGCAGAGATTCTGGGTTATGGTACTTGTGGGGGAGGTCCAAAGTAGGAGGAATGTCCTGTACCTGCAGTGGGGGGAGGAGTCCAACTGTTCCCTTCTGCTGCAGCAGCTGGTACTGCTCTGCCTGGCCTTGTGCCCTTCTCCCATTCCTCCTACAGACCAAGGGTGACCCTAACAAGAGGCACTCCCTTTCTTCTGGTGACTCCTGATAAGGTAGAGTAGCACAGCACCAGATGAAGCCCTCAGAGAAGTTCTGGAATAAATGTTGGTAGAGTGTTGGTGAAGTCTTGACAAAGTGTCCCAGAAAGTCTCCTGATGTGTTTCAAAAGTCCTATTCAAGACTCCAGCAGCGAGTGAACAGTAAAAGGTGATAAACATTTTCAGTGGCACTTGAAATCCTCTGAAACAACCTGTTTACTTGATTCCAATCAACTGATTGGTGTTCGGAGAAGCGCTATCCACCAAAATACCATGTAGCCTCCATAATGAGTGCTAGCAGGAAATTTAACTGGCAATTAGCCCCATAGTGATCCTCTGTGCAACTGTTCCTAGTGAAGGTTCAGATCCTTTACCAAGATGGCATCTTGCGCTAAATGCAGGCACCAGTGTTTCAGCATACCAGCCTATTTTGGCCACCTCAGAGCTCTTTAGCACTGAAAATATCCAAGGATAGCCACCCTCAAAGTCTTTTCACTGAAGTAAATCGAATAAAATTTCTAGCTCTAATTGTTCACTTTTATGAATAGTGTAAAACATTGTTTGGTTCATTGGTCCATTTGTGACCAGGGCACAGAGAACAAAGAACATGCAAAAGTCTAACATGGAGTCATTTTTAACTGCAGTGGTAGTCACCTGGCTGAGCCCACCTGCTGTAGAGTCTGCCTGATTTTCATGCTGTTGAAATCAATGGGTTGAAAATTTGTCGGGTTCTCTACGAGGGTCATCTATTCCATCAGGTTACTACCCAGGCATTAATGTTAAAAATTAACCACCATGTCTGTGTTGGTTGAGCTAGGAATAGTCATTACACCACAGGAGGAGGCCATTTTGCCCATCGAGTCTTTGGTAGCTCTCTGTAAAGCCATTCTGTCAATCCTATTCCTTTGCTCTATCCCTGTAGCCAAATTTATTTTCCCCAAGTGCCCAACCAATTTTGATTTGAAGTTATTGATTGTCTCCACTTCCACCACCCTCATAGGCAGCAATGTGGATTAAATCTTAGTGATTCTAGGAAGGTTTTGGTGCTATCTTAATCATGGTCTGGTTTAAAGTGGCATTCCTTTTATTGGTCTCGTTAGTTCTTGTTAATATTAGTCCACAAGTTATTAAAAGAAATGCTTGCATCAATACTAAAATATGTATGTGCATGTGTATAATAAGTTATAGTTATGCAAATTAAATGCATTGACTGCTTCAGTGCCATAGAATATGATTGGCAGTGTGACCTTATAAGTTTGTATATATTGGATTCTGTTTGTTTAGATAAATAATGGTAGTACAGTATTAGTGAGGCTGTCAAAGTTCTTGCTGTGACCTGGTATTTGTACCTCTGCCAGTCAAAAATAAGAAACTAAAAGACTAATGTATGGACTTTGGCAGCCAGCTGCCTGCTTGTTGGTTTCAGTGCCATAAAAGCATCTGACGAAGAGTAGAAGAAGTAACTTTTCTAAGCAATAATAATGGCTGCAAGAGTGCAAGATCTTGTGCTTGCTTTTTAAAAAAAATTGCAATGCAGACTCAGTAGAGGCAGCCAAGATCTTACAGAAAAAACTTAATAAGGTTTGCACTGAGACTGATCAATAGTGAATGAAGTTCAACAAGGACAAATGCAACTTGTAAAAATAAAATACACCTACCTTCAAAGGACAGCGTTTTATCCGTGACGCGCATTCTGATGGCGGAAATGGAAGTGAGCAGCACTTCCCATGCAGTCACTATTAAAATTTAAAGGGCCGACAGCAGGGACGGGAGATATGTGTGATCTCGCAGGAACGGGACGCTTTTCATTGGTGTAACCTGCCATCAGTCAACAGTGCATCAGATATGGGCGAGCTATAAAAGAGCCTTCCTGACAAGCAGGGGGCTTCTGCAGCACAGCCGATAATGACTGAAGACCTTATTTATTTAATCAGTCTGTTGGTTGCCCTCACACAACACCCATACGCCCCCCCCTCCCCCCGACATCATCTCATATACCATCAGCACCTCCCTTATAATTATTTTGTGTTCTCCACCACTACCCCATTTCTGATAACAGACAGAGACCAGCCCCAGGAATCAGTGACCCATCTGTAACCGTTGAACCTTCCCTCCATTACCTGGACCCTATCACAATTGAACTGCACATGCCATCTCTCCCCACTGTGCCTACACCCAGTCCCATCGTAATGCCCACTCTGACCCTAAACCGTCCCATCATCAGCCTTAGCGTTTTCATCTGATCCCGTACCCTGCCCTATGAGACCTTCAATTACCCGAACATGACACTGGACTTGCCCGCCTACCGAATCCCACTCCCTTCCCATAACTGTGCCTGTTCCCTCTGCCACCAGCATCCTGAGTTTGACCCACAGGATCACAATGTGGACAGTAGTGACCCCGCCCTTTAGGCCTCTCATTCACCTCACCTTCACGGACTGTATCCCCCCACCTCCACCATATTCAAGATGCTAGGCCCTTCCCTGCTCTGCTGCTCCGTGCACCTGAACCCCAACCTTTCATCCCCCACCCCCAGTTTGCCCTTGTGGGTCCGAGCTTGGAGCCAAACGTCCATTCCACAGTTGACCTCCCTTGTGCAGCAGAGTTCAAGAAAGAAAACAGCTGACCTCAAACACAACTACACAAAGCCAACTGGTGCATGCCACCTTTAAATGAACATGAACCAGGTGCCACGAGATTCCTGTCCACCACTGATTTAATCTGGAAGGTACAACTTAATTCCAATTAATTTTAAAATAATGAGTATTCATGGTATGCAAATGTATTAAAAGTAGGAACCCTCCACGGGATGGCGTGAGGCTCGATTCGCCACAAACACACCGCTCACTTAATCTCTAAATTTGAACCCGCCATCGGGAAAGCGAAATTTCAGCCCCCCACCTAATTAAGTCACCCTGCCCGCCACATTTCCCGCTCTTGCAGGCCCCATAAAAATCCCCCCAATGGGTGAGATTGAACTTACCAAAGTGGACGTTGAAAAAACCTAGGAATGTTATTAATTTCAACATTCGTAATATCTAATCATGCGAGTTGATCATAAGGAAAGCTAGCCTTCTCGGAAGATCAAATTAATTCAAATCTCCAGATATCATAATAAAAGCAAAATACTGCAGATGCTGGAAATCTGAAATAAAAACAAAAAGTGCTGGAAGCACTCCGCAGGTCTGGCAGCATCTGTGGAGAAAGAAGCAGAGTTAACGTTTCAGGTCAGTGACCTTTCATCAGAACTGACCTGAAACATTAACTCTGCTTCTCTCTCCACAGATACTGCCAGACCTGCTGAGTATTTCCAGCATTTTTTGTTTTTATCTCCAGATATCATGTTGAATTTGTCTAATGTGGTTAGACCCAACCCGGGGTACTGTGTACAGTTGCAGTCGCCATGACATAAGGAAGCATGATATAGAGGCAATGCAAAGGGGTGGAACAGGAATGAGACCCAAGTTTCAGAAGGAAGAATTGTGAGCAAACAACCTGATTAACTAGAGATCTTCAGCCTTGAAAAGTGACCTCACTGCTGATCTTGTGGAGGTATACAAGTTAATTAACGGGATAGAGAACGTAAACATAAAATAATACTTTCATATATGCCATGGCAACAGGATAAGATTGATTTTGAAGGGGAAATTAAGGAAGATGTCAGGCAGTTTTTGTTTTATGCAGAGGGTGATCAGTAGTAACAAAAGGTTGTTAAAACAGGTGGTGCAAGCCAGGACATGGACTCATTTAATGAACAGCTAGATCCTGTAATGGGAAAATGTTAGGATTGGCATTCAGGGTGGATGAAAATTGGTTGAAGAACATTTTCATCAGGACCAATCTTGTGATCTTGTCATCTTTATCAATGTTGAGTTTAGTCAGAATTTGTTAATTAGAATATCTGAGTATTAATTGGGTTGAGTCATTGAGGGAGGCTGTGATTATTACCCAGGATCATCATCAACATCATACTTGCTTGTACAGCAGATGCCACGTATTCATGAATGATATGGTGACTCAAACTTCGTCTAAATTAATGCCCAAGTTAATATGGGTACCAGATTCATGCAACCCATCTTGATGTATTCGTGTCCATATCAGTCTGTTACTCTGTCCTTTTGTTCCTTCATTCAAGGTAATGAAAATTTCTGCTGTCAGAATGTGAACTGCTCTACTTGAATGTTTGAAATCGAGTTACTGTTGAAAAGCTGAATTCTGCATAGTACCTAGTACAAATCACTACTTATGCCCTCTCACCAGTAACCACTATTGTGAGAGGAAAGAAACAAAATACGGGCAATTATCTTAAGTAAGAACTGGGGTATGACTATTTTTCTGAGGTGCTAAAACTTTGAGTGCAGATTATATTCTGGTTAGGAAGGTACAAAATACTCCCTGGTTAGTCAGGACCGATTTTGAAACTGTGGCCAGGATTTTACAAAGATCCCAATGTCTGGCTCCGTGGTGGGGATGGGGGGGTGCTGGAAGATTGTTCCGGCAGCGGCCTGTCAGGGAGCCCATGCTGGGAGGGCCGGGCCCGATCTTCCCCGCGCCAGCGAGGCTCCGTGGTGGCCCTCCTGCCACTGGGCAACGGGACCCAGATTAAAATATTCAAGTTAGCAGAATGCATATATTTAAATAAAATTGACTCCAATCTTACCGTTGGGCCATGCTATTCTGAGCAGCGGCTGGCAGTCACGTGTTTTCACTTTCCTGTCTGGGGAAAGCAGGCACCACAGTATGGGGAAGGGGGGAAACTGAAGATTTTTAGTGCAGGGAGAGGTGTGGAGTGAAGGGGTCAAATTTACATAATTAGTGTAGGAGATGGTGGGAAGGGGTGACCTGTACATTTTGTTTAGTTTGGCCGGGCGAGGGGAGGGGGGTGGAGGTCAAGTGTGGAAGGTAAGTGCTTTGTGGGGGGAAGAGGGTAAGTAATGAATTTTATTATGATTGGGGGTGTGGGAAATGGGTGTAAGGTTTTTAACCAGTACTGTGGAGGGGCAGTATAACTTTAAAAATTTTAATTAGCTGGCAGAGCTTTAAAAATGTGCCAGCGCCTGTGCAGAGGCAGATGATGCCATTGCTGGTATCGGAGAGCCCGCCCCCTCCACGTGATTAGGGGGGACCGGCACATTATTGTGGGCCGCCGCGAGGAAGATCACAATCGGGTTGTCATTTTTACTGTCCATCGCCAATCCCGGTGGCAGGTGCATAAAATCCAGCCCTGTGTTTCTGCTATAATCTTAGAAGATGCGTAAACTGGCTAGATGATTCTATTAGTTTTGCACTTTGTTGTATGTCAGCTTTGGCCCAGCTGCTGATCTCTGAAAATAAAGTTTCTACATACTGTAGATTGCAGAATACAGAACAATCGTATTAAATCAATTAACATTTCCAAAATTTCCACTGATGCATAGCACAGTGCTTACATGTAACGAAAAATATGAAAGGTGAAATTGTTTTCAGTAACGTAATAGCAGACTTGTCTAACAAAATTTCAAATTTAAGCCCTATTGTGTCTTCAAAATAAAAAGCAACTGGAAGAAATGAATGTAACAAATATCTTCAAGGCTAACAGCGGTTTCTACCTCTGCCTCAGTTTTTCTGTACATAATGAAACTGTAAACATTGGAACTTAATTTTTATCTGCTATTTCTTTTGAGTCAATTAGTTGCAGTTATAACAACCATTCATATGGCACAACAATTCTCTGCTTGTTTTCCCATTAGGTCATTCATGGTTGAAAGCTTGACAGTATAATGGAGGTGTCCTAGAAGGGTGAGGGGTAAACGAAATGAATGCAATGGCCTGGGTGGATGACAGCTGGTACCATGCAGGTTTTTGTAGCGATATTTTGTTGTTATAGCAACTGAACTGGAAAAAATGACAGGCAAGGTAATTGAAGAAAAAAGGCTTTCTGTGGGAATGAATAGACAACAGCTAGTGCAGGGATGACCCTCTTTCATTGTGATTTTGTGGCTGTGGATTGCTCTTTCGTGTATTATAGGCTTAAATGTTTACCAGGAGTTGATGCATTGTCTTGAGAATGATGCAACTTACAAACCATGAGCTTTGGAAGAAGCAACAGTGAATGTTTGCTTCACTGAATACCGATCGAGTCGTATGAGTAGGCATGTGAAAGTAGTACAGGATATTGATCACTGTGGTATGCAGTACCCTTATTGTGATTTAAAATTGTTTGTTTAATCATTAAGTTGATTAAGATATCCTAGTTTGTCAAACACTCAAATGAAAGTAGGCTGGCAGGTATGGGGCTTGTGAAAGCATTTATCTCAGCTAAAATATTTAGAGTTTGATTGAAACTGAACAACATTGTAAAAGGAAATGAAGAGCTCATATGTTCTGAAGGGATTTTCCACCATTTTTAAATTATAAGGAAAATGTTTTAAAATGCTGCTTGAAATCAGATTGTCAGAAAACCATTAGATTAATTTGGTAAAATGTTTCATATTCACATTTAAATGAATAATTTGAATACATTTTGTAACATCCTTCAATTTCATCCTTTTTTCTGAAGTTTTATAAACTAAGAATATTAAAGAACCTAAATAGGATTTTAAATTAATTTTTATTTGTAACAAACCATTTTGTGAAAATACTTTTTCCAATTTTTGCAACCTATAGTTTAATTTGTGAAATTTATAGTGCACGACCTGTCTTGATGAGAAAGCTAATAGCATCTTTTAATTTTTCATCAAACTTGCGACATTTGTAAACATTTTAGAAGTCAAAAAGACAAATATCTCTATCTACATATATGATGAAACTGTTTGTTTCAATTGTACATCACTTTTTTGGACTAATTACAATAAAACTTCAGAATTCAAACATTTCAGTCCCTGACTCAATACTAATATGAAATAAGATTCAGTATTCTTTCAATGTTAAATGTAGATATGTGCCTAGAATTTGGCCCTGGTCAGATGCCAAGAATTTTAAAATATCCTTTCTATCTTCCTGTTGAGTGTGGGCTCCTTCAGTAAAGATGTGCAGTACTGTACCATTGCAGTGTTCTCGGTGTTTGAAGAATAAACGTTTAGCAGACAGACTTTGGCTTACGCGACTTGAGGAATTGAGGAATCTGCCTGTGGTCCAATTCAGTGATCGTGCGGTGATTTAACTTGCAATGCCTATGCTGTAGACCACAATGCTTGTGGTTGTCTTGATGGTTGGCAGCAAGAAGGAAAGTATTACCAGCAGGCTGTGTGAATAGGGGTCTTTTTGGGAGACCTAGACTACAGTTTCAACTTAATTTGTAGCTTTGATGCCCCTTTTGCTGGTTATAAGATGGTGAAATCTCTAACTGTGACACATAAGTTTGCTGCAGTTTTAACTGAAAAGTAGTATATGACAGACTCTGTCTCTCTTACATATGTTTAGTATCTGTAGGATGGACAGCTGAAAAACATTTGCTTCAAAGATATTGTGTGACTTAATTAAAAGTCTTGACAGTGGGGTGATTCTGCCTTTTAAGAACTGCTTGAAGAGACAGAGCTTTGAAATTTGAGAATTTAAAAATAAATTTGTTCTCTCAATTTATTTTCGTCTTTATTGACATTCTAATTGCTGGATGATACTTAAATGATTTAAGCCAATTCATCAAAGGTGAACTAACTAATGAAACAAGGAAATGCTTGAAATGTACATTCCATTGATCAGAAACTGTAAGATCCTTTGTACATTTGAAATAGTCATTTTCCTTTCCTTTTCAGATGCTGAATTTCCAGCGGTGTGTAATTATCTCTGCAAATCATTTATATATAGGTAAATGGAAACACTGTATATTCAAAACTGCTAGTTTTGAATGTTGATTAAATTATGTATTGTTGAATTGCTAAGATTTTTAAATGAAGTAGACATATCCAATCTTTTAAATCAAACTGTATTTTGCCTTGTTATACTGATCATATTCAGTGAAAATGCAAATATTCATACATCATTTATGATTTTTAAAATTAAAAGTTGACTCCCTGTGGTAAAATACGAAATGATAACATTTCAGCAGCTGAAGCCTCTGAATGGTAGTGCTCAGATTGAGTATGAGACTTGTCTGGGGCCCAAGGTTTGATCAAGTCCAGACCTTAACTCTGTTAAAGTTTGAGTTAGAACTTGTGCAGTGTTTACAGTTACTTCATCTTGCTGAAGTAAACTTTCAGGTTTCACCTACAGACTCATCTTTTTAAGCTGAAGAACTGTTACAATAAGTATAAAAGGTTGAGTTTGATTGTAAACATTGTAAAAGGAAGTGAACAGCTCATGTGTTATTTTAAAAGGATTTTTCCCCAGTTTCAATTTCTGAAGAGGATGTTTTAGAATGCTAATTGAAATCATTGTTAGAAAGCCATTAGAATACTTTGGTAAGATGTCTCTAATTCGTTTCGTAACATCCTTTTGATTTCATTTTTTTGATGTTTTAGAAACTACATATTCAATTAGAACTTACTAAGGAGGATAGAAACAGACTTCAGAAGGACATGGACTGAAGAATTGGGCAGACACATGACATGAAGTTTAACACAGAATTGTGAAGTGATACATTTTGGTAAGAAGAATGAAGAGAGGCAATATAAATCAAGTTTTACAATTTTTAAAGGGATGCAAGAACAGAGACCTGGTAGTGTGTGTGTATACACAAAACCGTTGGTAGGATCAGTTGAGCAGACTTTATAAAAAAAAACATGTGGGATCCTTGGCTTTATTACTAGAGGCATAGAGTGCAAAAACAAGGAAGTTATTCTAAACCTTTATAAGACACTGGTTAGGTTTCAGCTGGAGTATTGTGTTCAGTTCTGGGTGCCACTCTTTAGGAAAGATGTCAAGGCATTGGAAAGGGTGCAGAAGAGATTTACTAGAATGGTACTGGGAATGAGGGACTTCAGTCGTTTGGAGAGATTAGAGAAGCTGGGATCATTTTTCTTTGCGCAGCGAAGGAAGGGTTTTGATAGAGTAAATAAAGAGAAACTGTTTCGAGTGGCAAAAGAGTCAGTAACCAGAGGATACAGGTTTAAGCTGATTGGCAAAAGGACCAGAATTGACATGAGGAACCATTTTTTTTACACAGCCAATTGTTGTGATCTGGAATGCATTGTCTGAAAGGGTGATGGAAGCAGATTGGAATTAAAGAAAAACATTTGCAGAGCTATGGGGGAAGAGTAAGGGAGTGGGACTAATATTGGAGAGCAGACATCGGGACCATTTCCCAAATAGCCTTGTGCTGTACTGTATCATTCTAGGAAACTTTCATGTACAACTTTAAAATGGTTACAGAGTTGCCAACTCTGGAGGTAATCTTGGAGGTTTCATCACATGACTTTCTGCCTCCCTCCGTCAAACAGCTTTCTATCTTAGCTCCATAACTGATAAGTTTTCAAAGATTTTTTTAAAAGTTTTATTTAATGTCCCTATGCTTGGTTTTTTTCCTGGGTTGCTTGCAGCATTGTGCAGTAAATTAATATTTCAAACTTTGGTGTGGGAGTGTAATGACTGCTTGAGTGAGATATGATTTTGTGATTTTATTGGCCCATGCCAACCACATCACTGATAATATCGTGTAATTATAATGGACCAATGGGAGAGGAAATTAGAACTCTACTTTCATGAATTATTACATATAGGCTTTAAAAAATGTAGAAAATATCCATGATAGCATTGAAATGTTCATTTTAATAATGCTTTTTATTTTGTTTGATCGGTCTATAAGTTGGTAGTATAATGGTTATGTCACTAGACTAGTAATCCAGATGCCTGGTCTAATGCTCTGGAGACATGGGGCAGGAACCTCGCCGTCATGGTCAAATGAGGGTCAGATCCCGACTGTGATTTTTCCCGATTTGGCCAATTAATGGACAGAGGGTGGGTCGCTGTCCAATTAAGGATAGTGGGCGGGCTGTTGAAGCTGGAGGGTCGATAGGAGGCCCTCCACTGAAGAAGCACCCTCTCTCCAACCTTTTTAACTGTAATTTTTTTTTAAATGGCCTCAGCAGCCAGACCACCATTGTGCAGGGGCAACCCCTCCACAAGGCGACCTGTAGCTGAAGTCAGGCAAACAGAGAGGGCCTCTAAGCCTGTCTGGAGTGCTGCCCCCTTTACCTTCCCCCCGCGCCCCCCGCCTGCTGCCGGGAGGCCACCTTGACGCTTCTAGGGACCTGGAGGCCGACTGGAATATTGCAGTTGGCCTCCGACAATAGGCCTTGATAGGCATTTAATGAGGTCATTTGTCTATCCGCTGTTGGTCATAGTCAGGGATCCGGCATGCAGGCCGGCAGTGTGAATTTAAATGCCCTCTCACCTCTGTGGCCACCCCTCCATTGGGGCATAAAAATTCAGCCCATTAGTTCAAATCCCACCCCAGCTGGGGAATTTAAATTCAGATAAACAAATCAGTAATCGTGATCATGTAACTATCAGATTGTTGTTTAAAAAGTCATCTGGTTCACCAATGTCCTTTTTAGGGAAGGAAATTTGCCATCCTTGCCCAGTCTGGCCACTGTGACTCCAGACCCAGAGCAATGTCGTTGACTCTTTACTTGCCCTTTGAAATAGTCCAGCAAGCCACTCGTTACCTTCACAAGGCAATAAATGCTGGCCTTGCCAACAATGCCCACATCCGGTGAATGAATATAAATGAACTAGCAACTATTATGGTTTCTTTGTAATGTGAAGCAGGTGCACAGTTGAACTTTCAATTAGTCACCCTGTTTCTGATTTCATGAAGTGCCCTTACTCTTAAAGTTGTAGCAGAGACTTGCATTTAACATTAATTAATGTAGTAAATGCATTTTAAGTAACAGTGTTTTTATTTCCTTTCCTTTTTTTTCCCTTCCTTTTATCCCTTCTGTCTTTAGACTGGAGTGCCAGAAGTCCCTTAGTAGCTTGGCTCAGTGCCTATTAATCATTTATAAGCCTAGCCAGCTATGAGATGTTCTTATTAGTTGAAAGTCAAGCAGTAGTTTCTCTTTTTCTTCTTGCACCTTGCTCTCTGGAAATATTGAGGACAGTTATTAGGCCAACAACGAAATCAGCTACCTCAGCACAAGCTAAAGGCTGGACCCGAGATATTTCTGGCCTATAACACAAGCGTTTACTTACCCACTAAGCTACTGACGGGGGTTGTGAGGCGGGAGCAATAATGTTTTTATGGTATTGTATAATATCAATTAAATAACATTGTTAACTAACTTTGAGCTTCAGGTAGGTCCACTTGTCCAGATATATTCAGGCACTGGAGGCTTTTGACGAGTTTCCTTTTACTGGTAGCAGTATTCTCTGTTTTCAGCATGTTAATCAGAATTTAAGCTTTAGATTTCATGAAAACCCAATTTTTTGAGGTTGCTCCCACCTCCAAAATCGAGAATGTGGGAGGCAGACAATCTAGATTCCTGTGTTACGGCCACGTGGTGAGGGATGTGGGTGGTTCCCACTGTTCAACTCCCACCTGATCGCAGCAAGTGTTTTTTGTTATTGGGGTTTAACCCTTTAGTGTTTTATTTATCAAATAAACAGACAGCGACAGGTTTTCTTGTAGGTTTAACACAGAAGATTAATTATTTATTGAGCACACGCGCAGGAAGAGACAGAGGAAAAGGGGCAAATGATTTTCAAGTGAAGTAGAGTTTTGGAGTTCATGGTAAACCTGTTGAATTCTCACGGAAGTAAAGTACTCATTGATTGCAGGCCTGAAGTGTTTATAGGTTTCCCTCGTGTTTGAAAGTTCAGTTTGAAGACGGAGGATCACTTCCAATTTCACTGCTACATAAGTTGAAAATGTAGAATTTGCAGCAGGGCGTCTCCCTTCTGGCTTTCTGGATTTTCTCCCAACTCCTGGCTGGAGAAGCTTTTTGGTGATGCTTCTTTCTGGGTGCCTCTTTTTTTCTCGCTCTCTCTTCAAGGGCTGCCATTTTAAGGTTAAAAGAAGAAAATTCACATCATTTTCTGATAGGAGACACTTTGGTCTCTCCCCCATGGTGATCACACAATGGCCCAGGATGAGAATAATCCAGTTATGATGTTTCCACTTCATACCACCTTTGTTTCAGTAGAACCCATTCAATTCAGGACTGTTTCAGGATGGGTGTAATTGGCACCATAAGCATGATACTTGTTGCAAGATAAGCAGTTGAGTCATTCTTTACAACATCACAGTGAAATACTTATCGGAGTTCAGCAGAGTAAAAGAGCCTTAAAGAAGAGTAAATCTTTCAATACCAAATTTCACTCCACCTCAGAAAGCACCAGGGTATCTAACCACAAGCTACAGAATATAGTGCTGTCAGACAAGCCAATCTGAAGTGTTATGACCAGGTGAGAAAGGTGTCTAGGGGTCTGTTACTGTCTTCACCTGGTCTTATTGTTTTTTTTTATATTCTTTCATGGGATGTGGGCGTCGCAGGCCAGGCCGGCATTTATTGCCCATCCCTAATTTCCCTTAAACTGAGTGGCTTGCGAGGCCATTTCGAGGGCATGTAAGAGTCAACCACATTGCTATGGACCTGGAGTCACATGCAGGCCAGACCAGGTAAGAACAGCAGATTTCCTTCCCTAAAGGATATTGGTGAACCAGATGGGTTTATACAACAATCGACAATTGTAACGGGGTTTAATTTTTAAACACACTGTGTTTTGAGTCACCAACCCCCCGCCTTTGTGAATCCTTATTCACAGCTTTCCGATTATAAGGCAAAGAGATCAACACATCAGGTTTAAAGGAGAAAAGTGAAATTTATTAAAACTTAGACTTAAACTCTAATACGGTTGACGCCTATGGATATACGATGCATCCATGCTAGCAGGCACATGCGATATACACATGCAGATAGAGACAGAAAAGATAAAGTGGAACAGTTTGAGGCAATATCTTGTTACTGTGCTTCGAGTTCACAGTATAGTCCTATTGTAGGTAATTCTTGCTGTTTTGTTGGGGCCCAGTATTCTGCTTAAACCTTGTACATGTAGGAGACTTTTCTCTCTTTGAGTTTCACGTGTTTTCACAAGATTCAGTTCCGTGGGAAAGGGATGGAGGCAGGCAGGGCTGGAGAGGTTCTGTTTCAGTTCCAGGAGCACACGGCTTTCTCAGTTCAAATCCTCTGTGGGAAGTTCAAATTCAAAAATTCCAACAGTCAGTCATGTGACCAAAACTGGTCTGACCACTTCTGTGTATTTGGCCATCTTAGTAGTTAACCTGGAATGCTTCAATGTCTGGTAATGATTGAATGTGTCAGGGCATGGTCCTTTGTCCCTTGTTCCAACACTGCCTGTTACCATGCAAATGTCTTTCTAGTCAGGGGCTTGAAATTTTAAGTTTTAATGTTCGTGTGGCGAAATAATGTGTTCCTCACTCTTGGCAGGTGGGGGCTTACCTGACAGAAGTAAATGCTGGGGATTGTCTTGAAAGTGCCCCAGTCACTGTATTTTATGCTTGAAGTGATATAAGATGAACAAAGGTATTTGCTGATACCCTTGCAACCATTCACACCCCTAGGCACAAATCTATATCATTCATGAACCACTAAGGTTCTCCTTCAATGTCCAGCTGGTCAGTAATCAGCAGTGCAGTATGGTACAGGTTAACAGAAAACAGCCACAGTTCTTTGAAGGAAATCTTTTAAGCTTGGGTCCTTTTGAAGGTGAAGGTAACTTTGAAAACTGGCTGCTAGGCTCCTCTGCCTAATGATACAACTGTAAAACCCATGGTTAGAAAATTAATGTATATGCTGGGGGAAATCATAAAACAAACTATTTGTATCTTAAAACTGCACTTTCATCGCATGACAGATTATGAGGCATCTTTTAACACGGACTCTTTAAGACCAGCATCTTAAAATTCAGCATTTTCTGCAGAATGCCATCTAAAGAGGCTTAATGATAGAGGATGCTGAGGAAGAGATACATCCACAGTCAATAGTAGCGGATGATGGGCAGTAACCAAGAGCATGGTGGTTGCAAAGGTGTTCCTGCAGCAACAAGAGCAGTATACTAGGTTGTTATAGAGGAGGATTTCACCATGCAGTCGAGCAATACACCATCCCCAACTTTGTCCTTTGCACTGTGTCAACTACATTGAGGCCCAATCTTTGATTTGTAGACGCTTTTTCTGCATCAGGAGAAAGAAATGCTGTGTATAAAATGGTAACAAAATAAATCTAATTTGTTGTGCTACAAATACTACATGTGTATTCAGTGTTTTCTTTTACCCTTGGTGCTTGGTGGCCAATAAACATGTTTGTGTGTTCCGGGTCCTAATCTAGTGCTCCTTTCAGGTGCTTCCCTATAACGGGGGCTTCTGGATTTCAATGAAACTCGCCTGCGATTGAGTACTGGTTAATGAGATGGCCCTATAGCTGGTGGTGTCATGTTAAATGCGGTGGTGGCTAGCTGATACTGCCAACTTTTTGGCAGATGTTCTGTCATTTGAAGGGAGGGACCAGGTGTGATGTCACCCTGTGTGTCAGCAGCCTCATTTGTGCCTGCTGCATCTACATCCCTGCTGCTGGGCACTACTTCATACTTCAAATGGACAGTGGGATAGGTACATTGAAGTTTTTTGCGGCTCACCTCAACACACACGTCATTTAATTCCATGCTCATATCAGAAAACCCTATCTCCAGGTATTTTAATTCTTTTTAATTTTTACTTGTTTATTGTTAAAAGTTTTTTTTGGTTGCTATTTTTGTTGGGTAAGTGTATCAAGGGATATGGAGTTGAGGCCATGATCTAAAAGAGTGACTGAATAAGGTTGAGGGGCTGAATGGCCTACTCCTGTTTCTATGATATTAAAAGAATAAAAGTGTTTCTGGTCTGTGAGTAGCTTAATTATTGAAATATCACTGTTTACTTTAGCATCATGTTGTGTGCGCTGAAAACTTAAACAACTGCTTATAATCATGAACAATGGTTTTCAATCTCTATGTTGGGGATCCCATGAAAATAATAGACGTTCACCGTCCACACATCTGAAAGAAATAGTTATCCTAAAAAACAGGACTATTTGCAGGAAGCATTTTAATTAGTTTACAGAAAAATAATAATGTGCTAGTATGTTAATAAATGCACACAAATAGAGATATAATTCCCTCGTGGATCCCTAGTATTCCCTTACAAACCCTGTCAGGCCTTGGAACTCCAATTGGAAAACCTCTTATGTCGTGCTAATACCATTCTTCTAGTTCTTGTTTCTCAATTATTCATAAGCTGGTATAAGTCTCAAAGTTTGTATTTTCAGTGTGTGTCCAATATTTACCTGTTGAATTTGCAGTATTAAAAAAAAAATGGAATGGCCAAGCATTAGGCAGGTCAGTGGCTTTCAGTGGATAAACTGAGTACATTTGCTTTTAAAAGCTTAAAACAATTTTGGTTCCAAACATGCCTCCTGATTAATGTATAAACACAAGTTCTGAATAATGTCCAAAACAAACATGCGATTTAGCAGTGCTCAGGAAGACTTGGCAGTGGCTCATTAGTTGTAAGGGCTATTCAGTGCGTACATACCTGTTTTCCAGATCTCTCCATCTCTCTCTTGCTTCAGCCCCTGCACCCATGCATGCTTTGTCGACATATTTTGTACATTGAGACTTGGCCCTTTCCCATAGACTAACTGTTTTGAGAATATTAAATGACCCGAGCAGCAAAATTGAAGCTTTGATATCCATTTTCCAATATAATATTTCTTAATTGTTAAAATGGGCCAGGGTATTTGAGCTGGTTTGTAGCTGTGCTAGTTGTAATAAGTACCTCAATACAAAAGGATGAAATGAAATCAGAAATTAAACAAAAGAAAATGGGGGTAATTTTAACTTATTGCCTGGGTGAAAAATGGGTAATAACGAATTGCCAGCCTGTTTTGCACTTCGTCTGGTTTTTTTCCCAATGGGCATTTTTCAAACATTGCTTAAAAATCATAATTTTTACTGCTAGGAAAACATGTAGGGCAAAATCATACAACCTATTTAAAGTCACAACTGCATTTAAAATCTAATTACTGTGTTTCACATTGAAATAAATAAAAGAAAAATTGAGTAATTCTCAAATTTACAGCCTTTGTCACAGTGGCCAGTGAGTGACCGTCTGACTGGAAGTTGAGGGAATTGTTCCAAGGACTGGTAAGGTGATGCAAGTTCTTGTCGCATACCCTGGAGAAAATACATTGGAGAAACAATATGAGAAATAATTCCATATTAGAGCTTTTCTAACACATGAAAACATTTAAGTATTTAAATATTTCCTGATGTTCCCAACTTGTATTATTTGACTCTAAAAGTAAGCACAGTCAGTCTTTATCTCGAAAGAATTAAATATTTTAACTAATTGACTTTACTTTTCGCAAGCAGAGATTGACGATTACTTAGGTATTTCCTGAAAAACAGTGTTGTAAATTCAAATTGCCAGGTCATTATTTAATTTATATTTTGCAATAGTTCCTGAATACACTTCAGAATAAAACTTGTAAACAAAAAAGGCAACAGTATTCAAGAGGTTATATATTATTTTAGTGCTATTGTGAGATATTACAGACAGTGCACCTTTTATTGCTGAGGCATTTTTACATATGAGATAAGTACTCTATGCGATGAAAGTAATCCTAATACTTTGCTGAATACCACTTTGTTTTATTGTAGTATGTAGAACAGTTTTATTCGCTGAAGTACGTGCAAAGTCATTGCATCTCTCGTACCATCCTACCTTCTGGTCACTTCTTTCTTCTTTAAGATCCTCTTTGACCAAGCTTTTGGTTACCTCTCTTAATATCTCCTCCTTTTTGTCTGATTGTGCCTCTATGAAGCACCATGCGCTGTTTTTCTCTGTTAAAGATGCTATTTAAATGCAAGTTTCTAATCCCATGTTTGTGGGAAAAGGAGAAAGAAATATATAGCTGTGCTGAAAGAATGGAAAAATGGAGGCATATGACTGCATTTATTTAGACTTGGTTCTCCTTTGTTTTCTGGTAACGTTACCCTGTTGTGCTCTGGTCTTTTATTCATATCTGAGGGGCTGCATATTCAAAGATATTTACATGCACCTTTTTGATCACTTATTGAATTACATTTCTTTTTTGAATGTCTGGTATACTGACTGGAATAATTTAGTTTAATTAAAAATAATTTTCACTGCTCAGATTGTGGTTTGGTATTTACAAATCATGCTCTGCTGAAAAACAATTATTTATAATATGTTAACTTAGTACTTTTTTTTAGCAAAAATGTCTGGATACGGTAAATAATTGTCTGACTCACTGTTCACATATGTAAACTGTCAATGTATCTTTTTGTGGGGCCACAAAAAGCTTAGTAACCTGAAGCAGTATGAAAATGAGAGTGGCTGAGGTCACTAAAGGGATAGAACTGGGAAGATTTCTCTGATCACTTTAAACACTTATAAACAACAGTATATGCAGTGTTTACTGTTGAGTGTCAGAAACCCCCATCTTATGATCTTGCCTTTTACAACCCACTTGACATCCCTTCTTAAATATTTATGGTGCTTAGTATTTAGATACTGAATAGCCCTGACCTAACTTGGTGCGAGATAATGCTTGATAAGGAGTCTTAAAGCTTCATCAGTGTGTGTGTATACCAGATTTTGGCTGGTATGATATGGGCATGTGTAGTGTGATAATTTTACTTCATTTTTCTTCCTTGAGGGCCACCACTGCCGCTTTTCACTAATATACATTCTCCTTTAGTCTGTAAGATGGGATATCACTATTGTTTTGTTATTAGGTAACCTGAAGTGCATATCTGCAGGAAATCCGACAGCTGCTATTCAGAGCAGAGCTGTAAGTAAGTAATTAAAAGTTGTTGGGGGGGGGGGGGGGTGCAGTGTTGGAATGCAGTCACAGCACAAAGTGGGGCAGGAGGAGCATTATGATCTTCTTGGCCTCAAAAATACCATTCCAGGTTTTCTGAATGGCCTATAACTGTCCCTTTAAGAACTGCTGGCTAGGCCCCTATATGCCTAGTTCCAAAGGGGGAACATGCTCAGTGCATCTATTGCCCATTAATACCTCAAAATTATGTCCGAGTCCAATGTACAGCACAGGACTCTTATTTGCATATTACAGATAGGCCCCTGCCTGAAAGAGGCGGGCACTTGGGCTGCCTTTGTGAAAGTCTCAAAAAAAAGTTATGACAGAAAAGGGAATGGGGTCAGTAAGTTGAGCCTCATGATTTTTTGAACACTATTGCTCTGTTCTCACCCGTTGGAGGCACTGAAAATTAACCCTTTTGACTTTTCAGCCTGGAAGTGTAAGTGTCAGAGAAGTGACCTTTTAGTGGTATAAAAAGGATAAATCCAGAATGTTACTCTAAATGAATAGGACTGGGGGACATGGGTTCCAATTAAAGGAAAACGTAAGACTGATGACAGGAAATCTGATCAATATGTGGAATGGGCTCTTAAAAAGAACAGTGGAAACAAAAACCTTGAAATCTTCTAGAAACAATTGGATGTTGCAGTGTGGGAACTGTGGGCTATTCCTGCTTGGATGAATTAAGATGATTCGAATGACCTCCTCATCTGTAATTGTCTTGTGATTTAAGAACAGTTTTCAGAGCAGACTTGCTCCAGGAGCAGGGCTTGAATCTGAACATTTTTCAATATGGTGGCAATCTGCCAATGATTTGCATTTTACTGAACTGCAATTAGCTCAATCAACCAGAAAGATCCTTTAGTAGTAGCATTGAAACTGGTGTTTGGAAGGTAGCCTGTTATCAGTAATATGTTAAACCATGTTATGCACTGAATAGAAGTTGCATTTTAGCCAACTCGCTGCTATTATCTTGAGGATATTTTTACAGGCAAGGGGAGGTGGTTTTGAGTGCATGTGGGGAGGTAACCGCCTAAAAGTAGCATCGGGTTGGGGGGGCCAACCTCATCCCTCCCTTTTCCAAGTTTCACCCAGGTGAGTTTCAAGGCGAGCAGGAAATTCCTTTGAGTGTCGGGTAAGGTATTTAAATATTCTAATATGCAATTAAGTACTATTTTAACCAAGGATTCTGGCTTTAACAGCCAGTGCACCTATTTCCCGAGCTGTCGGCAATTTTCCAGGGTCCCCAAAGCGAGTGCACAGCAGGGAGTGCTTCTTCAGTGAAACTGACAGGCTGGGAAGCTTTTGATCAATGAAAGTGAAGAGCTGCAGCGATGGCCAGGTAAGAGGCTGCTGCTTACAGTACTCCTCAGAGAGTGTATTCATGCTTGGCAAGTAATTGCCAACTTCTTGGAAGTCACTCACTCCACCTGTCTTGCACTTCACCACAGCATGGGAGCAGCTTATACAGCTCTACCTTGCACCTCTGATGAAGAGCAAAGAGGAGCAGCAGCATCGGCTGCCTTCTCCTCAGCCACATGCTCCACAGGGCAGTGGGAATGGACACACAGATACAGCTCCAAGGAGGCGAGACCTAGACCCAACAAGGTCTACAGGCAGAAGATCAGTTCTCTTGGCATGTCTGAGCACCAGTGCTTCAGGAAGCTCAGGGTTTCACAGCAGGTCATTGCTGACATCTGCAGCCTTCTGGAATAAGACCTCCTTCCCAGTGGGCCAGGTGAGCACATGTTGCCAGTGGCTGTCAAGGTACCTGTCACTGGAGGGCTACCCCTCTCCCTGAGGTTGTGCACTCTCTTCTGCAAGGAAAGGAAGCACAGAGTTATGAGTGTTAGTAATGGCTTGTGTGGATAGAAGGGAAGGACAACATTTGTGGAGGAGACTGTGAGGCATGGGTGTGAGAGGGCAATAGGATGAGCATGAGTGCGCATATTGGCTGTTCAGTTGGAGATATGAGGAGGTGCCTGGAGAGAGAGCAATGAGTGTAGGTGCAAGATATGTTCTGAGGAGTGCTGTGTAGGAGAATGCTGGGAAAATTGGAGTATGGGGCTTTGGCACCTGAAATTGCTATGCTACTCACCTTCCCATCACCCCCCCCCCCCCCCCCCCCAGCCGAGGTCCTGGATCCTCGGAGCAATCACACCTGCTGCTGACTTCCTCAGTCACTTCTTTGCACACCTGCTTGGTTGGATAAGTTGTCCTCTTCCTTCCAAGCCTGGGAAAGATCACCTCACGGTAGTCTCTCGGATCCCATAGTAGGACCTCCAGGTAAGAGTGAGAGAGCCGGGGGAACAGCCCTCCCAGATCTCCCTTCCATTCCTGTAGTTGCTGCAACCTCAAAAATCCATGTCCAGTTGGGCCATTCTAACCCATCCTGGGGTTCCTGTCATTAGAAATCCTTCCTTTGACAGATCCAGCTGTCATCCCACCTGTCCTCCCTGATTGGTCGGCAAACCTAGAAGCGGGATGCTAACGGCATGGCTTAGTTAAAGAGCCATGACAAAGCAAGCTGAAGCTTCCGATGTGTTCCTGACCTGCTAATGGACCGCCGTTTGGCCAGGGACTAAGTTGAGAAAATTCTGCTGCACATTACTGTAGTTGTCTTTACGACCTGAAAAACAGCTCATATGTTGAAATGGAGCCTTATGACCAGGTCATTCTTCCTTCTGTTTCTGGGATATTTTTCCTATGGTAATTAGCTGCGTTTTCAGTGCTGTATATATTGATAACAGACAGCAGTGTGTAGTGATAGTCCTGCTCTTGTGCCATTTTTATATTTTAAAACAAACTCTTCCAAGGTGACCTTCTTAGCTAGGAGTGTGATTGCAATTTGTGTAGGATTTGCATCCTGTCACACGAGAGCAACCAAACAGCTCTCAGCAACTACTGTTGCAGTAAAGCTATTGGCTGAACCCCTTTTATTTAAAGTTTTTGCCTTTGTATGAACCTGAGTGCTTCCATAGTTTGGGTAGTTTTAATAACAGAAATCGTAATTGTGTTAAAATAGTGTCTGTGCCTATTTCAGATATTGTTTGAGCAACAGGATGTGCAGTACTTTGAGAACAGATAATATCCACTTAATTATTTTTTGTCAGTTTTAAACTATGCTGTATTTCTTCCATGTCCTGAAAAGCTCCGGTTCCAAGTTTAAATTACTCAAATGTATGCTGCATCTTAAAAATATTTGTGAGGTGGATTTAACACCGCTGATGGTGGGAATTTTAGATGTTTATTTTCTGTCCGTTAAATTATCCGTCTACACCCAAATTCCCGATGTGTGGTCCTCTCGCAAGAAATTCTGCACCAGGAACGCCAATTTTGTCAAGTCCTAATGTGTTTGCTACTTCAGGGAATGGCCAATGACTGCTTTTTTTTATTCCTTCACATGCATATAAAAATGGATTAAGTTACCACCCTGATCCGGGCAAATAAATCTAGAGCTTCTGATCTGACGAGCTTCATATGTGAAGGAAATAAATGCCTTGACAAGCCTCTGCAAGATGTGTAGTTGTAAAGATGCTTTTGATGGTATTGTTGCATGCTTTTGGTTAGGGTTATTTTTGCAGGCACTCGCTCATCACATATAGAGAAGGTACCTGTTAGATTTGTGATAATATCAATGACACCAACTACAGCCAATGTTTTCATTTCCCCATATCAACACCATTAACTCTCTGTTCAAAGTGACTACAATGCAGCTCACACTGTGTGCAGCTGAGTTGAAGAAGGGGGCTGGTGTGTTTACATTATGGCAAACCACAGGCCTTTAGAATCCCTTCACAAGGAAGGACTGCATTTGAGCATAGTGTTTTAATACAGAGTGACAATAAACCCAATCTCACTGCTGGTGAGGTGATTTACCATACCAGTATGAATCTAAGTGTTTGTGCTACAGATTGATTCAGCACAGTTGCACAATGTTATATCTGCTCTCAAGACAAAAAGCATGATGTAAATAGGGTTTTTGAGTAAGAATGTAACATAGTTTTAGTAACATTTGTCAGACTCTTGAAATGGATTAAAATTATCTGGAAACTAATTGAAATAAAAATAATACTCAGTATTTACTTGCGAGTACTGCCACATTCCCACTGAGCAGCAGAACTCATCGCAAAAAGGAAGAATCCTGGTTGGGTCTCTGGGAACTCCTGGCGTTGACCATTCGCCGCCTTTAGGGCAGAACCTCCACCCATGTCTTATCAGGCCACTGACACAAGGGAGTGGAGTTGGGGGCAGGGATATCCAAAATTTGAATTGGTAGTAATTTTGTTGAGCAAGAATTTAATTGCATTGCTAAATATAAGAGCAAGGGTCACCTTGCTGTCCTACATTTATTAGTTAAATTTTTTTAAAAGTTATTATTGTTTGAAAACTATATCGGATGCAATTTATTTTATTAATGTTATAAGATCATTACCAGGGTTAACTCACTTTGCGGACCCAGAATCGTGACTGCTCACAACGCAGTACAGGTACAAGTGTTTGTCTTTAATGATTGAGTGGATTTATTAAGTAATAATCATATGGACACTCAAAATGATAATACTTAACGTAGGCAATAGGGTACACCTGGTTCAGTCAAGCCCTGGGCCGTAGAAACCCGGTTGATGTGGTGCTGGTTCTTGACATCTTCCGTTGACTGAAGTCGTTCTCATACATCTTTCCACCCTTTGAGTTGCGTGCCGAGGGTCTCGAGTCTATCTTTTATACCCTTTCTGGGCCTAGCCTTTCCCATGCTTGATTAATTTACCTTTGAGCAGGGTAAGAAGCTCATCTTTATCCTGATTAGGTTACCATGAGCTCTGTCGTCCACTTGATCAGTTTGTTATGGCCTTGATTAGTTTATCATTGTCATGATGTCAGGAGACATCGTCCGCATTTAACTGTTATTTACAAAAGTTATTACATTACAGAACCATGTCTGTGATTTAAAGACACATTCCACTCAGCAATTTGGACACAGTCTTGCTTCTCGACCTTTAGTAAAGCATAGTTAACACCTTAAAGGATTATTAAAAGAATTTGTTACAAGAAAGTAATTCAAAAATACTAATTCTTAACAATGTATGGACTGAAAGTGTATTAGATTTATAATGGAGAAGCTTCATTCTTACCAGGCTCTCTCTATTGAGAGTTACAGGAAAATTTACTAGTTTTAACTAAGCCATTTTAAAAGTTTCTGGTGTTTATACCATGAAATCTATAAGAATAACTAATAATTTTAAGAAGACCCGTGTTTTCCCCCATCCCATGCTCCAAACCTCAACAGCACTTTCACCTCCAATTTGAGAAATTAGAACCCTTTACTCAGTGCTCCAAGACACTGGTACCAATGTCCCAACACTGTCACACCCTGGAAGTCTCTCCCACTATTGTTAAGTGCCAAAACAACACGCTCACTATTCCAAGAGACTCAGCCTACTGCTTCCATCCCCCAGAAGTACCTTCTGAGCTGCTCTCAGATGTAGAAACCTCACTATCAGCTGCTCATACACCCTAAAATCTTCTCCCATGACACCCAAACCCTGAGGTCTCCCTTCCCCAGGATATTTTATTTTCCTTTTTTTATCTTTGTTTCTGTCCTTCAGTGCCTCCCTAACTAGAGATGGACAATAAATGCTGTCCTAGCTAGTGACGTCCACATCCCATGAACGAATAAAAAAATAACTCTCTCTGCCCTGCTTGTAGCTTATCCCACCACCCTCTGTCCTGCTCACTACTCTTTGCAGCCCCAATCTTTCCTGCTTCTTCAACTCTTAGGAGTTCTGCAGGTAGCAGTAAATCTGCTTTACCACCTGCTCTCGGCCACCAGCAACCTTAACACGGCCTTGTGCTTCCCTCTTCCCTCCTCCTTCCATAATGTTTTACACTCTCTACCACTCAATCCAGTTGCCCACCTTCCCCCTTCATCCCTCTACCATCTTCACACTCACAACTGATTCGAATTCAAACACTCATTCTCCTTAAACATCAAAACAGCATTGTGATTTGATTTCCGAAATGATCTAAGCGAAGCATTTAGAATTTAAATTATAAATGTGGGCTTTGATTATAAAAGTAAAAAAGTAGTGCTAAGCTGAAGCAAATCATTTGCTAGACTGCAGTTTAAAACATTGGATCCTGTTTTGGTCTCCTTTTTGTTTTTTGAAGTATGTGAAGACTAAAGAAAAAATTCAAATAAGATTTGTGAAGATGATACAAGGGATATGAGACTTTAGTTATAAGGAGATGAGAGAAGGTGTGTCTGTTTTCATTGGGGCAAGGTAAGGAGATCTGAGAGAGGTGCTCAAAATTGAGGGCTTTAAGCTAAACACCAGTCAGTTGGTAACTAGGACATAAATTTAAGATCAAAGAATGAAGGGGGAGGTTGGACGAAATTTTTCTGTATGCAGAGGATTGTTTGGATTTGGAATATCCTTTTAAAATAGTGGTGGAAGCAGAATTCATAGCTATTAAGAGAAGTGAATAAATATTTGAAAGAGAAAAACATAAGGGGAGGGGCAAAGGAGTGCACCTGCGTCTATAGGTTTTTCAGGCAACTCGCCCGTGATGGATGAGCCAAATTGCTTCTTCTGTGTTGTAAAATTTAATGGTGCCGCACCCAACTATCGAATACTCAACATCGCGCATCCTTCCCCCACCACACACACCCACACATACAAAATACACCTTACAAATTATATGGAGATCTTTCTCTACACAAATTAAATTGTAGTATATAAAATACAGTACACATATATTTCGCAGTAATTTATTTGAACTCACATTCCCTTTACTCCTAAAGTTATACAGTTATACAAAAAAATTCTAGTATACAATTTCATCTAATTTTCAATAATTAATTTAATTTCAGGTTCTAATTTCTATCTACCATTTGATAAACCTCCACACTAGTGATGTATTCTAAATTACACCACGTAATCCTCTCCTTATCAAACACATAATGCTCATGCAATTAGAGGATCACAGGAGATCCACTGCTACATATACATTTATTGTAATATAGCACAGTATTTCTAGAACATTAACCATTATAATTGTTTTGAAGTATGGGCAACAATTATTATTCCATTATTTCACTATTCAGAGTTGAAGGCTACGGTACAAGTTTTAATGATCTGTGTACCGTGGCATGTAATTAATGCTTTACGGTTTTACTCAATTTGTGTTGAGGATAAATAAAAAGTCTTGACTGTACCACTCCTTGTAAAAAGTTCATTTCAAACATCATGGGCTGAAATTTTATAGTCCCACCGCCGAGGTTGGTGGCTGGTGAAAACAATTGCGGTCCGCCCACGCGGGCTGCACGTTGCGGGTATCGCAGCGGCTCATTTAAATAGCCAGGGCGGACTGCCCACCCCGATGATGTGGAAGGGTGGGCTGTTCATCCCTGGCAATGGCTTCAGCTGCCTTTGTGCAGACACTGACACCATTTTTAAAGGCCTTTGAGCCTCCATTTCAATTTAAATGTTTAAAGATAGGTTGATTTAAAAAATTTAATAAATTGATTCTGACCCTCTTCTACCCCCCAAAAACCATAGATATGACTATCTGCCCTCTTTTCCCCCCCCACCCAAAAAACACTTGCCTTGTGCACTTGACCTCTCCCTCCCCCCCCCCCCCTGCAAAGTGCATCAACTATACACTTTACCCCTTCCTGCCATCCCCTACACCAATGAGATGACTACCCCCCACCCCCACACAGAGAAACTTAGCTGCTTCCCCCTGCCCACCAGTGTTCAACTTCGGATCCCCAGGTCCAGGACAGACGGCGACAGCGCGAAGGTATTTAATTTGTTTATTTTAATTAATTTAAATATTTAAATTGGGCTCCCATTGTCGAGCGGTGGGGGGGTGGCCAGGCCAGGCCTTCCTGGCATCGAGGTCCATGGTGGGCCTCCCCTGGAGGCATTTTCCGACCCCCGACATCTGTAAAATTCGCTCCCATGACTTTGCTGTTGTCTTGATATACTGTACTTTTCTCGCAGAAATATTTGTGCAAGACAAAGCAAGCTGTCCAATACCATGTCATAACCCTGATAAGATGACAGTATATATTTGCAGTGAAGTATTAGTAGGCTGATGAGATTGAAGGTAACATCGTTTGGCTTGACTTGGCCAGTCACTTCTTGTTAAGAGTAAATTATTTGCCTGTGTGGAATATGACATCATTGTGCTATCTGTTTCTGAAAAAAAAATGTAATGCTGCAGTTCAGGTAGTCTCTGGAGGGCTGTGTATTTGTTCACATTAAGTTTAGTACTGTGATTAAAATGTTCTGCTCAGTGTGATGTGGATTACTTGCATTTTCACTGGGATTTTCGAAAGGGTGGAAGTTAACTAGACATTGGCATAATTGTGGATTTTGGTTGCCATGACTTTAATGACCATCAACATTTGCGTCCTTCATAAGTATATTAACATTTTAAGATGTTTTGCTTGATGAGAGGATGACCAGAAAGCTGGGAAATGGTCCAATAATAACGTTCCTTTGCAGCAACCAATCAAAAGAGGGCATAAATTTGTTTGAGAGGCTGGGGCAGGAAAACTGAGAGAGATTCTTCAAGGCTTCATTTTATTGCTGTGCTAGTACCAGCAACAGGCATATTAACAGCATCTCCACCAGTGGCCAACTCTTCTATTGTAAAAACACATGGTGATCTACCTGGTTGGTAACAGATCACTAAAAGGACGTTAGCGAGGTGTAGCTATGTGAATAAAACATGCATCTGTTACACAGTCGACTTCCACTGTGACCAATGTGGTATTGTCTGAGCTGAGTTTTGAAAGAATGTTGGTGCTGACATTTTTGGCCAAACACTCCCAAATATTGCAAACAATGCCCCTTTTCAAGGTTTTCCCTAGATGGAAGTAAATCATTTAAGATCTGAAACTTTGAATTTGGGGAAAACTCACTACTGCATAAGAGAAATAGAAAATTAATTCATAAGCCTGCAAAATGCTAAAATGTTGAATTTTGAGTTGACCAAAAGTAGATTTTTCCTTTGACTGGCAGCAGCAAGTAATACAAGAGCAATATACAACAGGTGCTGGAAATACTCAGTAAGTCTGGCAGCATCTATGTAGAGAGAAAGTAAGTTAATGTTTCAGGTCAATGACCTTTCATCGGAACTAGGAACAAAATGATAGCTCACAGACCTGAAACGTTAACTTTATTTCTCTCTCGACAGATGCTGCCAGACCTGCTAAGTATTTCCAGCAGCAGGTGATAGTTTGAGTATGATTCCTTACGATGCTGCGATAATTCATTGTTCCATGTGATCCAGCCTCTGTTTTCAAACATTTCTCAGCATTTTTAAAATTCAAGCATAATTGTCTACAGAAAATGAATATGTCCATTTAAAAAATGGCGGAGTACAGTTTGTTATATGCATGAAGAATGTACTACAGCAGTGAAACTCTTTCATTTGTCTGTTATAACTTTGGATCTGGTCTGTGTTAGTCACAGAGCCTGTAGTCAAATTATTCTAGTGCTATGTAGTGCTTTTGGCAAACAACTGTGGGAGGCTGATTTGAGAAACATAATACAGTAGTTTATTTTTGCTTTGTTTTAGTGAGATCTACAGGGATTCACTGCAGCGCTAAACTGCTCCTGACTGCATGTTTGAGAGGTTCGGGAACACATCAGCATTTAATTCATTACTGTTTGTAATATGAGCCAATCACAAAATTACTGGCCAAATTGGTAGTTCATCACTCAGCCTACTTTCATGACAATCGGTGGTTGAATAAAACCATGAATCCAGCATTAACAGTCAACTTGTTGATGACTGTGTGTGTGTGTGTGTGTGTGTCTCTCTCTCTCTGAACATGCCTGCAACTGAAGCTTTTTTAAAAAAAAAAGCTCAATTAATTATCTAAGTATATTGAAGAGCTTTGGCAGTTTAGTGTGAGCAAAAAAGAAAAGTGCCTGTTAAGCATACTCCCATCCCCCTCTCCCCACACCCCACCCCAAAAAAGCAAGATGTGAGGTTGCAGAAGGTTAAGGATTTTCTAAATTGCTCTGTTGTTCATAACCAATCGGGAGTGAATTTTATTGGCCTAAGATAGAGATCTCAAATTGTTGAGACCTGTTTTGAACCTCGTTCTCTAAATTCCAAATGTGCAGTGCTCTGAAAGCAGCAGCACCTTCTGTAACATGGTAAACACAGATACTATCTCAATGTCATTATATTTCTCCATTAAGCCTGGGGGTAATTATTCAAGTGAGTTGAGTTCTGCAGATAGATTACAGATTACAGTAGGAGAGGGAAAGGAAGAGTCAATCATTTATCGGAAGGTTTATTCACAACATGCTGATTGAAGCTTAAAAGTTTTGCCTACTATTCACAGTGGCCTCTCCAATATGTAGTAGAAGCATAGGTTGTTTTAATGTATTTACCTAAATATAACATACCAAACATGTTATTTCTCTCCCAAAACTTTTGAAGGGAATGTATTTTTTCACTCCTCTCAAACTATAGAGTATAATAATATTGCCTATTTTAGCTATGCAGGACAAATGCTATGACATTACTAGATCCATTTAGAAAGTTTACTGTAGACGTAACAATAGATTTTGCAATATATTGAAGATTTCTATGCTTCATGAAGCCTCTGCTAATTGTAACCACTGTTTTTAACCATCATTCTGTATTGATTCATCTCAAAATCATGAGATATGATTTTAAACTTGGGGCAGGGGTGGTGGAGGGAGGTGAGTGGCAAACCATTTTTGCATAACTGAAAAATATGTTTGGGTCCTCCATGCTCACAGCCAACATTCTATCAAATGGGAAACAACTGTGTTGACTGGAAAATTATCTTTCCCAACCAATTTCTAAGATTCTAGAAAGTCTAGGTTTCTCATTTTATGTATTCTGACAAAATTAGTGTTTTTCATGTATTTATTTGTCTAGATTATGTTTAGCAGTAATCACATTTTATAAAGTTTTTGGGAAATCGATGTTTGCATTCTTTCTGAAAAAATACTTAACTGTGCTTAATCTGTTCATCAACCATGTTATTATATGTCTAGCCAACTTTCTGTAGTTTATAAATTAGTCACTGAGACATCTCTGGATAGTTCTGCTGTAATATTCTCTCTCTACCCTGCTAAAATTTTAATATTAATGCTTGAATTTTTGGGGAGCCAGAGTTGGCATCATGTATATTGCATTAGCTATATACAGACCACTGTAGGCTAACCTTTTGCAAACCCCAAAACCATGGTGTGTAAAATTGTATCTGTTTTTGCAACACAACCTATGGTCTTTTCTGTTTTGTGTTGAATTTTATTGGAGTATTTCTGTGATTCATTATGTGGCATGTTACAATGCATATGTGTTGCCCAAACCATTGTCAATGTTTGGCTGATAAGAGAACTTGGATAATCCACCAAAAGTACAGGACAGGCTCCATTTTAACAACTTAATGGAAGGCACTCTTACATTAGTTGCTTCTGTAATTTGAATTGTAGGAGAATTGCATCGTTGCACTGACCTGTTATGTTCCCTTTGTTTAAAAGTGGCTGTTTTTGACCTGTGGGAGAATTACAGACCCACATTCTTGAGCTAATAGAGCCAATTTTAACTATGTAAATCTGGGAATTGATGCTTTGCCATCGCCTCCTTTGATCCAAACCAGAGGAGTGCCAGATGTAAAAGCATTATCAGGTAGCATAATTGGGAAGTCCAGATGTGACTGTCATTTGAGACCATGGTGCTTTATATTAGTGACGCTCTCAATGTCTTCCAGTGGGGAATTTTGTAACTACTAGGCTTCAAAACTTTCTTAAAATTTATAAACAATGAGATTATTGTCTATTCCACTCTGTCTTATTGAGCTGAATTGGTCAGATCTCATAATTCTCTAAGTATGTTTTGTTTTCAGATTTTCTTTACATTAAATTTGTGAGGAAAGAATCATTGTGGTCCTCTCCAATGGGGAAGTTTTATTCAACATGGCACCAAAAAAATCCCACGTTACATAACCCTAAGGGTGAAGCATTAGATGGACACTTGAAGTTTAGTGTCTAATTATCTGCCTCTTTTCAGATTAAGCTAAAACTTGTCTAAACTTTATTACTTCATTAAAAATCCAATTCGTTTTTGAACATGCTAATGTCCTGTCTCTTCTTGTACTCCTAATTTACATAATGGTATTTCAACTACAATGGGAATGCAGGCATTACAAGTTGCAATAATGATACTTGGGCAGGAACCAGGTATAATAAATCATGTAAATAAGATGTATCCACTGTTTAGGATTTTAAATGTAAGAATTGATTGTGGTCAGAACTTTCCTTTTTATCTCGCACATAGATCAGCTTTCTTAGAATCCCTCCTAATGCCATGTAATAGACTAGAGAAACTCCAGGTTTCATTGCCACCGCAGGGTAATTTATTGTGGTGTACTTATTTTAATTGACTGTACTTTTCATAATAGCATGGCAGTTTTTTTTTGTTTATGTAGTCCAGGCATTGGAAAATTGTAAGTAATTATTTGCCCTCCAGAGAGAGTACAATGCTCCAAGGGAATAATTCTGCTATAATCCCTGCATGTGGGAACCAGAGGCTGAACAGCAAAAGACCATTTACTGTCAGCCATGTGTGTTGAAAGGAGAATGTAATTTAGCCCTTTTTCCAGCTCGGGTTCGGAAAAACTGTAAGTACAGTATTGGCTAAATTGCATGGATATCCAGTACAGTATAAATCTAGGCACATGGATAAATAGTTCAGTATAACCTGCGTGTGTATATATTTTTATAATATAAATAAAATGCTACACCCAGGCATCTCGATATATAGTACAGTGTGACGCAGGCATGTAAATATTTAGTGTAGACTTGGGAGCATGGATTTATAGTACAGTACTAGCTCAGCCATTTGAATGTGAGCTTACAGTACAGACTGAACCATGTGGATATGACTCAGACCCAGATGTGTGTACAGTACAGACATAGGCCCATGAATATATTGTACCATATGATCCAGAGATGTGGATACATAGTGCAGTACAAACCCAGGCACATGGATATATAGTACAGTACTGACTCAGCCAAGCGGATAGATAGTACAGCACAGACCTGGGAGCAAGGATGTGTAATACAGAACTGCCTAGGGCGAATGAATATATAGCACTGTACAGACCAAGTATCATGGCTGTATTTAGCATAATATGGTACAGAGAAAGGCATTGTACAGATCAGCAACTTACATAGTGCTCCTCAATGTTTTTTGAGAAGTAAGGGTGGACCAGAAGCAGATAGGTGCTATTGAGGCACATGGATACACAGCTCAGCATAACATAGAGCGAGGTATGTCGTTGTATACAGTTGACATCATGTGGATACACAGTGCAGCTGAAGTCACGTAGGTACTTGCCACAGATTTTATTTTCTGTCTCGTCCTTTCAACTAGCTTTGTAGTGAAAAATTATAATTTAATAGACATTAATCGAAGGCACACAACAGTTTGAAATACCACAAGCCACGTGAAAGCTTATTATCTCGCTACAGTATAGAGGTTCAGATAAGTGACCCATAATCATTGCGAAGATCAAACAGAATGGGAAGTGGTAACTGCAGGATGCTCAGCTAGTGTTAGAGATTTTGTTAATCATATAAAAAATATTTTCTGTTTTCATGATAGTTGTTTGGCCCTGTAAATATCATGAAGCAACTAGATGCTCATTGGCCAAGATGTCATATCCTGCTATTGTATAAGGTGCTGCAGCTGAGTGTTGTCTGTAATAATTAGGGATTACTTCATAGATTTGGCTCGCAGTTAGGTTTGAATCCATGTCCGTGTATGTATTATATTTTGTGCGTTTTCATAACTTAAAGTACATGCAGCTTTGAATTCCTAATGGGGTTATGCAGCTTTGAATTTGTGATGGGGTTATGTGAGCTGCCTTTAAAATTACTAATCTATTGCCACTGCAATTACTTCTAACTGCCTGAGCATAAGAATGCATTCAAAAACCTTCCTCTTTCCAAAAGTGTTAGTGGAAATGCAAGTACTTTATTTTCACCAAATTTGAGTGCAAAATAAACCATATAATATAATGCAAAAAACAACTATCTTGTATCTTTCTAGATGTGAGCAGCTGGTTAAGAAGTGTTGTCTGACGAGGTACTGTTGCCTTTCATTTGACTCAATTTTGCAAGTCTTTATCCTGCTTTATAAGATGCTGTGTATCAAAGGCTTAAATGATACAGCAATTTTTAAAATTAAATTCAAGTTTCCCAGGTGTATGGAATGAATACTCTAGTTTCAAAGCTAATCACTGCATTAGTCTAGTTTTATACTACTGTTGGATTGTTAATAGGAGTCGTGGAATAATAACGAAGTGGGGCAATATTTTCTGCTGCATGGAAATGCACATGGAATGTCAGTTCTTGTACTTACAGCTGACGTTTCTCCAGGTGTGTGGATGCAGAGCCTGTCTGATTTTTTTTCTTTCGGGCTTGTAGTATGTCATTCACATAGATAATAGGTACAGATCACGTGAAAGGAGGTTGCATTTGCTTTCTGTTTTCAAATATTTTAGCCTAACTATTCAATAGTAAATATTCAAGTTGCACCATTTCAAAGTATGCTGATTTGTTGTAGTAACAGGCACTTCAGAAAGGGTGCACTTGGGCTTTCCTTGGCTCATTGGTAGCATTCTCAGCTCTTGAGTCAAAGGTTGTGGGTTTAAGGCCCACTCTAGCAACTGGGAGTACTGCACTGTTGGAAAAGTCATTTTGCCGATCAGGCGTTGAACCAAGGTCCCGGGGGATGTGAAAGGTCCGAGGGCACTACTTTTGAAGAAGAGCAGGGGAATTCTCCGCAGCCTCATAGCCAATATTCATCCTTGAACCAGCATCTAAAACAGATTATTTTGTCACTTATCTCATTGCTGTTTATGGGATCTTGCTGTGTATAAATCTGCTGTTTTTCCTACATTACAGCAGTGACTGCACTTCAGAAGTATTAATTTGGCTGCAAAGTACGAAGAACAGAACAGCACAGGAACAGGCCATTCGGCCCTCCAAGCCTGCGCCGATCTTGATGCCTGCCTAAACTAAAACCTTCACTTCCGGGGACCGTATCCCTCTATTCCCATCCTATTCATGTATTTGTCAAGATGCCTCTTAAACGTCGCTATCGTACCTGCTTCCACCACCTCCCCCGGCAGCAAGCTCCAGGCACTCACCACCCTCTGTGTAAAGAACTTGCCTCGCACATCCCCTCTAAACTTTTCCCCTCTCACCTTAAACCTATGTCCCCTAGTAACTGTCTCTTCCACCCTGGGAAAAAGCTTCTGACTATCCACTCTGTCCGTGCCGCTCATAACTTTGTAAACCTCCATCATGTCGCCCCTCCACCTCCGTCGTTCCAGTGAAAACAATCCGAGTTTATCCAACCTCTCCTCATAGCTAATGCCCTCCAGACCAGGCAACATCCTGGTAAACCTCTTCTGTACCCTCTCCAAAGCCTCCACATCCTTCTGGTAGTGTGGCGACCAGAATTGCATGCAGTATTCTAAGTGTGGCCTAACTAAAGTTCTGTACAGCTGCAGTATGACTTGCCAATTTTTATACTCTATGCCCCGACTGTGGACCTGTACGCCCAGATCTTTCCGCCTGCCAATACTCCTAAGGGTTCTGCCAGTTACTGTATACTTCCCACCTGCATTAGACCTTCCAAAATGCATTACCTCACATTTGTCCGGATTAAACTCCATCTGCCATTTCTCCGCCCAAGTCTCCAACCGATCTATATCCTGCTGTATCCTCTGACAATCCTCATCACTATCCGCAACTCCACCAACCTTTGTGTCGTCCGCAAGCTTACTAATCAGACCAGCTACATTTTCCTCCAAATCATTTATATATACTACAAAGAGCAAAGGTCCCAGCACTGATCCCTGTGGAACACCACTAGTCACATCCCTCCATTCAGAAAAGCACCCTTACACTGCTACCCTCTGTCTTCTATGACTGAGCCAGTTCTGTATCCATCTTGCCAGCTCACCTCTGATCCCGTGTGACTTCACCTTTTGTACAGTACTCTTGGATGTCCTGAGGTTATGAAAGCTGCTATATAAAAACAAGTTTTTTTTTTGTTTTGCGGGGTGTCTCAGACCTCACTAGATTGCCAAGGAGGTGTGAAGCATAGGTTGGGTGTATCCCCACTCTTGCCAACCTCCAGGTGGTCATTTGCAGATGCCTGTCCCCTCAGCCAGGTCTAGGGTATGGTGTATGATGGGAGGGAAAATTAAGGCACAGGTGGGAGGAATTAATTGCCTAAAGGCGCATAAAGACAACAGCTAATTTTGAAAACAGGTAAGAAATTGAGTTTCTGACTGTGTCTGTCAAGATGCATATGTACACTTGAGCACAGAGAAAACTGTAAATCCACTTGTGAAGACTTGCTTATAGGAAACATAATACTGGTTCTAATTTAATTTGCAAAGACTGAAATAGTCACAGCTACTATTCAAAATTTAGGTAGTAGGTTATTTCAAAAGTATAAAATGGGTCAGGGGAAACTGTGCATTTAACGATGAGCACATTTATTGGAGCTATCAAGTTTAATTCAAATGAATTGCATCCAGCAAGCTTCACTTCTTTTCTTCAAATGTCTTGACACCAGACGGAGGAAATGTCTGTAGCATGCTACCCAAGGATTTTAGGAGATAAGAGAGTGGGCTGGACTGATTTTAAGTTTGTGGATCCAGATGGCAGCCAGGCCCTGTCGTAGCTGTCTGGAGATCCTGCCCAGAGTTAGCTCTACAAGGGCAGTATTATGATATGAAGTTGCCAGTTTGTTTAATTTCCTTCTAAAACAGGTCATCATTCTTAAGGATATGAACAGAAATGTTTTGCGCTGTGCTCTGTTTCTCAGTTTCTCAATCATGTTCCAGTAGATTTCATGTAACCGTAGAATGCAACATTAGTGGAATTCAGTGCAGAGGGACAAAGAGGTGTCTTTAAATCTTGTGATTTGCATAAGCTTTAGGCAGTAATTATTTAAAACTAGGAACCTATATCCAGTACTTTATTAAAGTAATACTTTAACTAGCTAAATTTGTTTTGGGTTTTTTTTTTACAAAAAAGTGAATAAATTACGTTACGTTTTAACATACATAAAACAAGGTTATATAGGGCTGGCAGTACAGGAGGTGTGCTGTATTTGCAGTGTGGAAGTTTGTGCAGAGCACCATGATCCCAGGCAATCACATCTGCAGTAAATGTCTACAACTTGAGGAACTTGGCTCACAGTTGTTGAGCTCGAGTCTGAGATGCAGACATTGAGATGCATCAAGGAGGGGAAGAGTTAGCTAAACATCCTATCCCGGGAGGCAGTCACATCTCTTGGGTTAGGTAGTGGTTAGTGGTCAGGGACAGGTGGATGTGACTGTGCCTCAAGCGGGTAAGGAGACTTCAGATGCAGTGGTGGAGAAGCCTCAGCGTTTGCTGTTCAGCAGGTATGAGATACTTGCTGCCAGTCTGGTTGAGAAACACAATTCATTCATGGGATGTGGGCGTCGCTGGCGAGGCCAGTATTTATTGTCCATCTCTAATTGCCCTTGAGAAGGTGGTGGTGAGCTGCCTTCTTGAGCTGCTGCAGTCCATTTGGGGTAGGTACACCCACAGTGCTGTTAGGAAGGGAGTTCCAGGATTTTGACCCAGCGACAGTGAAGGAATGGCGATATAGTTCCAAGTCAGGCTGCTGTGTGACTTGGAGGGCAACTTGCAGGTGGTGGTGTTCCCATGCAGTTGCTGCCGTTGGCCTTCTAGTTGGTAGAGGTCGCGGGTTTGGAAGGTGCTGTTTAAGGAGCCTTGGTGCATTGCTGCAATGCATCTTGTAGACAGTACACACTGCTGCCACTGTGCGTCGGTGGTGGAGGGAGTGAATGTTTGTGGATGGTGTGCCAATCAAATGGGCTGCTTTGTCCTGGATGGTGTCGAGCTTCTTGAATGTTGTTGGAGCTGCATCCATCCAGGTAAATGGAGAGTATTCCATCACACTCTTGACTTGCGCCTTGTAGACGGAGGACAGGCTTTGGGGAGTCAGGAGGTGAGTTACTCGCCGCAGGATTCCTAGCCTCTGAACGGCTCTTGTAGCCACGGTATTTATATGGATACTCCAGTTCAGTTTCTGGTCAATGGTAACCCTCAAAATGTTGATAGTGGGAGATTCAGCGATGGTAACGTCACTGAATGTCAGGGGGAGATGGTTAAATTCTCTCTTCTTTGAGATGGTCATTGCCTGCCACTTGTGTGGCTCGAATGTTACTTGCCACTTATCAACCCAAGCCTGGATATTGCCCAGGTCTTGCTGCATTTCTACATGGACTGCTTCAGTATCTGAGGAGTCGCGAATGGTGCTGAACATTGTGCAATCATCAGCGAACATTCCCACTTTTGACCTTCTGATTGAAGGAAGGTCATTGATGAAGCAGCTGAAGATTGTTGGGTCTAGGATACTACGCTGAGTAACTCCTGCAGTGATGTCCTGGAACTGAGATGATTGACCTCCAACAACCACAATCATCTTCCTTTGTGCTAGGTATGACTCCAACCAGCGGAGAGTTTTTCCCCTGATTCCATTGACTTCAGTTTTTCTAGGGCTCCTTGATGCCATACTCGGTCAAATGCTGCCTTGACGTCGAGGACAGTCACTCTCACCTCACCTCTTGAGTTCAGCGCTTTTTTCCCTGTTTGCACCAAGGCTGTAATGAGATCAGGAGCTGAGTGGCCCTGGCGGAACCCAAACTGAGCATCACTGAGCAGGTTATTGCTGAGCAACTGCCGCTTGATAGCACTGTCGATGATACCTTCCATCACTTTACTGATGATTGAGAGTAGGCCGATGGGGCGGTAATTGGCCGGGTTTGACTTGTCCTGCTTTTTGTGTACAGGACATACCTGGGCATTTTTTCACATTGCAGGGTAGATGCCAGTGTTGTAGCTGCACTGGAAGAGCTTGGCTAGGGGCGTGGCAAGATCTGGAGCACAGGTCTTCAGTACTATTGCCGGAATATTATCAGGGCCCATAGCCTTTGCAGTATACAGTGCCTTCAGTCATTTCTTGATATCACGTGAAGTGAACTGAATTGGCTGAAGCCTGGCATCTGTGATGCTGGGGACTTCAGGAGAAGGCTGAGATGGATCATCAACTCCGCACTTCTGGCTGAAGATGGTTGCAAATGCTTCAGCCTTATCTTTTGCAATGATGTGCTGGGCTCCCCCATCATTGAGGATGGGGATATTTGTGGAGCCACCTCCTCCAGTTAGTTGTTTAATTGTTCACCACCATTCATGGCTGGACATGGCAGGACTGCAGAGCTTAGATCTGATCCGTTGCTTATGGGATCACTTAGCTCTGTCTATCACATGCTGCTTACGCAGTTTAGCACGCAAGAAGACTTCGTTTTGAGGTATGCCTGGTGCTACTCCTGGCATGCCCTCCTGCACTCTTCATTGAACCAGAGTTGGTCTCCCGGCTTGATGGTAATGGTAGAGTGGGGGATATGCTGTGCGATGAGGTTACAGTTCATGGTTGAATACGATTCTGCTGCTGCTGATGGCCCACAGCGCCTCATGGATGCCCAGTTTTGCAATGCTATATCTGTTCAGAATCTATCCCATTTAACATGGTGGTAGGGCCACACAACACGATGGAGGGTATCCTCAATGTGAAGGCGGGACTTCTTCTCCATAAGGACTGTGCGGTGGTCACTCCTACCAATACTGTCATGGACAAATGCATCTGCGACAGGCAGATTGATGAGGATGAGGTCAAGTATGTTTTTCCCTCTTGGTTCCGTCACCACATGCCGCATGTACAGTCTAGCAGCTATGTCCTTTAGGAATCGTCCAGCTCGGTCAGTAGTGGTGCTACTGAGCCACTCTTGATGGGCATTGAAGTCCCCCACCCAGAGTACATTCTGTGCCCTTGCCACCCTCCGTGCTTCCTCCAAGTGGTGTTCAACGTTGAGGAGTACTGATTCATCAGCTGAGGGGGGGCGATAGGTGGTAATCAGCAGGAGGTTTCCTTGTCCGTGTTTGCACTGTTGCCATGAGACTTCATGGGGTCTGGAGTCGATGCTGAGGACTCCTAGGACAACTCCCTCCCGACTGTATACCACTATTCCGCCACCTTTGCTGGGTCTTTCCTGCCGGTGGGACAGGACGTGACCGGGGATGGTGATGGCGGTGTCTGTAAGGTATGATTCTGTGAGTATGACTATGTCAGGCTGTTGCTTGACTAGTTTGTGGGACAGCTCTTCCAACTTTGGCACAAGCCCCCAGATGTTTGTAAGGAGGACTTTGCAGGGTCAACAGGGCTGGGTTTGCCTTTGTCGTTTCCGGTGCCTAGGTCGATACCGGGTGATCTGTCCGGTTTCATTCTTTATTGACCGTAACCGTTAGATATAACTGAGTGGCTTGCTAAGCCATTTCAGAGGGCATTTAAGGGTCAGCCACATTGCTGTGGGTCTGGAGTCACATGTAGGCCAGACCAGATTTCCTTCCGTAAAGGACATTAGTGAACCAGATGGGTTTTTCCAACAATCGACAATGGTTTCATGGCCATCATTAGACTAGCTTTTAATTCCAGATTTATTAATTGAATTCAAATTCCACCCTCTGCTGTGGTGGGATTCAAACCCATGTCCCTAGAGCAGTACCTTGGGTCTCTGGGTTACTAGTCCAGTGACAATACCACCATGCCATCGCTTCCCCTCATGCATCATGGAAAGCCAAATTGACAGTGGCACCATGGTATAGGAGGCCATTCAAGTTGCGGGAGCGAAAAGCAATATGGTAGTGGATAGTATAGCAATGGATAGATACTGCAGCCGTGATCTGGAGTCCCGAAGGCTGTGTAGGCCTGCCCAGTGCTAGGGTTAAGGACATCTCCTCGTGGCTGAAGAAGAACTTGAAGAAGGAAGGGGAGGATCCAGTTGTTGTGGTCCATGTAAGAACCAGCAACATAGGTTGAACTAGGAATGAGATTCTGCTTAGGAAGTTTGAGGAGTTTGGGTAGTGTTACGACCAAGGCGGGAGGAGTGCACTGTCTTTCTCTGGTTCCACTTCTCCATAGGTCACAACAAATATTTAAATGTGTACCATGTTACTGATGCGGCCAATTATATACTCTATTTTAGTTTCAGAATAAAATCCACATTGTTCACGTGGCAAACTCTTCTCTCTTTGAGTTTCACGTGTTTTCAATGGTTTCAGTTCCCTGAGAGATGAGCAGACAGGCAGGAGAGGAGATGCTCTCAGTCCATGAGCACAGTTTTCTTCAATAAACAACAGGAGTATTATTTTATTGTAAAACAGGACTTAGTCAGTAAAGCTGCAAAGCTTTAACACACAGTTTGAAATGTGACAGTAAATATATATATTCCCTTCCAAATACCCAACACACACACACCCCGGTTAAAGGAAAAATAAAGATGCTCTGGCTTATGTACTTGTTAATTCTTGAAGATAAAGAATAAGATATGATGTGTTTCAGATGGCATACAGTCTGGCATCCGAGTACACGTAGACAGGTCACTGGGATCTTTTCAGAAGCTGTTCATTCAGGAGATGTTGAGCGGAAGTCTTCCAAAAGCTTCTCAGGAGAAATGCGGCATCAGGCGTTACAGTTACCACATGCTGGATTTTTTTGCATGGTTTCTCAGAGAAGATAAGCTGGGTGTTTCTTTCAGCAGGCTACAAACACAACTGACTCAAAACAGTATTCAAAAATTAAACCCACTCTCGAGCACCATAAATCTTGACGTCACTTCTGTTAACGACCAGGTGAACAATGTGTCCAGGGGTCTTCGGCTGTCTTTACATGGTCTTAATGTAACAGGGTTTTATTTTTAACACATTGTGTTGTGAGTTCCCCCTTTGTGAATCCTTGTTCACAGTTTCCAATTATCAGGCAAATAACTGAGTACCAACCGGCTTTCTTTGGTTTAAAGCGGAAAGATAAAATTTATTAAGCCTTAAACTCAAACTTTAATACGTGCACGCCTACCGATATACGATGCGCTTATGCTAGCATGCACACGCAATATAAACATGCAGGTAAGAATAGAAAAGAGCAGAACAGTTTGAGGCAATATTTTATTACTGTTTCTCCAGCTCGCTGTAGTCCTTGATTGAAGATATGGTCTTGCGATTCATTGGGGCCCAGTAATCATATTAAAACTTTGTTCACGTGGCAGACTCTTCTCTCTTTGAGTTTCACGTGTTTTCAATGGTTTCAGTTCCCTGAGAGATGAGCAGGCAGGCGGGAGAGGAGATGCTCTCAGTCCATGAGCACATGGCGTTCTGTCCTCAAATCCCCTTTGGGAGTTCAAATTCAAAAAAACTTCCAAGTTGCCCAGCAGGCTAGTCATGTGACTAGCTCCTTATACGGAACAGTCTCTTCAAAAATCCTTTATGGGTAGTGCAAGTTCTCTGCAACAGCAATAGTCATATGACTAAAACTGGTCAGACCACTTCTGTATATTGGGAAGCAATTGCTGGGGCTCCCATTGTTTCAATGTTGTCTGGCATTATGCACATGTCCTTCCACTTAGGGCTTGCTATTTTAAGATTATCTTCATGTGGCAAAATAGTGTGTGCCTCCGTCTTGGCAGGTGGGGGTTTGCGTGACACTTCTCTTGCAAAGAACTCCCATAGTCCGAAGGCACCTGTTGTTTACTTAGCTGAAGGCATGTGACGTACAAAGAACAAAGAAAATTACAGCACAGGAAGAGGCCCTTCGGCCCTCCAAGCCTGCGCCGATCCAGATCCTCTATCTAAACCTGTCGCCTATTTTCTAAGGGTCTGTATCTCTTTGCTTCCTGCCCATTCATGTATCTGTCTAGATACATCTTAAAAGACGCTATCGTGCCCGCGTCTACCACCTCAGCTGGCAACGCGTTCCAGGCACCCACCACCCTCTGCGTAAAGAACTTTCCACGCATATCCCCCCTAAACTTTTCCCTTCTCACTTTGAACTCGTGACCCCTAGTAATTGAATCCCCCACTCTGGGGAAAAAGCTTCTTGCTATCCACCCTGTCTATACCTCTCATGATTTTGTACACCTCAATCAGGTTTCACCCTCAACCTCCGTCTTTCTAATGAAAATAATCCTAATCTACTCAACCTCTCTTCATAGCTAGCGCTCTCCATGCCAGGCAACATCCTGGTGAACCTCCTCTGCACCCTCTCCAAAGCATCCACATCCTTTTGGTAATGTGGCGACCAGAACTGCACGCAGTATTCCAAATGTGGCCGAACCAAAGTCTTATACAACTGTAACATGACCTGCCAACTCTTGTACTCAATACCCCTTTCCGAAGGAAAGCATGCCGTATGCCTTCTTGACCACTCTATTGACCTGCGTTGCCACCTTCAGGGAACAATGGACCTGAACACCCAAATCTCTCTACATCAATTTTCCACAGGACTTTTCCATTTATTGTATAGTTCACTCTTGAATTGGATCTTCCAAAATGCATCACCTCGCATTTGCCCTGATTGAACTCCATCTGCTATTTCTCTGCCCAACTCTCCAATCTATCTATATTCTGCTGTATTCTCTGACAGTCCCCTTCACTATCTGCAACCCCACCAATCTTAGTGTCGTCTGCAAACTTGCTAATCAGACCACCTATATTTTCCTCCAAATCATTTATGTATATCACAAACAACAGTGGTCCCAGCACGGATCCCTGTGGCACACCACTGGTCACACGTCTCCATTTTGAGAAACTCCCTTCCACTACTACTCTCTGTCTCCTGTTACCCAGCCAGTTCTTTATCCATCTAGCTAGTACACCCTGGACCCCATGCGACTTCACTTTCTCCACCAGCCTACCATGGGGAACCTTATCAAACGCATCTTATGACATCTACAGCCCTTCCCTCATCAATCAACTTTGTCACTTCCTCAAAGAATTCTATTAAGTTGGTACGACATGACCTTCCCTGCACAAAACCATGTTGCCTATCACTGATAAGCCCATTTTCTTCCAAATGGGAATAGATCCTATCCCTCAGTATCTTCTCCAGCAGCTTCCCTACCACTGACGTCAGGCTCACTGGTCTATAATTACCTGGATTATCCCTGCTACCCTTCTTAAACAAGGGGACAACATTAGCAATTCTCCAGTCCTCCAGGACCTCACCCATGTTTAAGGATGCTGCAAAGATATCTGTTAAGGCCCCAGCTATTTCCTCTCTCGCTTCCCTCAGTAACCTGGGATAGATCCCATCCGGACCTGGGGACTTGTCCACCTTAATGCCTTTTAGAATACCCAACACTTCCTCCCTCCTTATGCCGACTTGACCTAGAGTAATCAAACATCTATCCCTAACCTCAACATCCGTCATGTCCCTCTCCTCGGTGAATACCGATGCAAAGTACTCGTTTAGAATCTCACCCATTTTCTCTGACTCCACGCATAACTTTCCTCCTTTGTCCTTGAGTGGGCCAATCCTTTCTCTAGTTACCCCCTTGCTCCTTATATATGAATAAAAGGCTTTGGGATTTTCCTTAACCCTGTTTGCTAAGGATTTTTCATGACCCCTTTTAGCCCTCTTGATCCCTCGTTTTAGATTGGTCCTACATTCCCGATATTCTTTCAAAGCTTCGTCTTTCTTCAGCCTCCTAGACCTTATGTATGCTTCCTTTTTCCTCTTAGCTAGTCTCACAATTTTGCCTGTCATCCATGGTTCCCTAATCTTGCCATTTCTATCCCTCATTTTCACAGGAACATGTCTGTCATGCACGCTAATCAACCTCTCTTTAAAAGCCTCCCACATATCAAATGAGGATTTATCTTCAAACAGCTGCTCCCAATCTACATTCCCCAGCTCCTGCCGAATTTTGGTATAGTTGGCCTTCCCCCAATTTAGCACTCTTCCTTTAGGACCACTCTCGTCTTTGTCCATGAGTATTGTAAAACTTACGGAATTGTGATCACTATTCCCAAAGTAGTCCCCTACTGAAACTTCAAACACCTGGCTGGGCTCATTCCCCAACACCAGGTCCAGTATGGCCCCTTCCCGAGTTGGACTATTTACATACTGCTCTAGAAAACCCTCCTGGATGCTCCTTACAAATTCTGCTCCATCTAGACCTCTAACACTAAGTGAATCCCAGTCAATGTTGGGAAAATTAAAATCTCCTATCACCACCACCCTGTTGCTCCTACATCTTTCCATAATCTGTTTACATATTTGTACCTCTATCTCACGCTCGCTGTTGGGAGGCGTGTAGTACAGCCCCAACATTGTTACCGCACCCTTCCTATTTCTGAGTTCTGCCCATATTGCCTCATTGCTCGAGTCCTCCATAGTGCCCTCCTTCAGCACAGCTGTGATATCCTCTTTGACCAGTAATGCAACTCCTCCACCCCTTTTACCTCCCTCTCTATCCCGCCGGAAGCATCGATATCCTGGGATATTTAGTTGCCAATCGTGCCCTTCCCTCAACCAAGTCTCAGTAATAGCAATAACATCATACTCCCAGGTACTAATCCAAGCCCCAAGTTCATGTGCCTTACCTACTACACTCCTTGCATTAGAACAAATGCACCTCAGACCACCAGTCCCTTTGCGTACATCATCTGCTCCCTGCCTACTCTTTCCCTTAGTCACGCTGACTTCATTATCTAGTTCCTTACAGGCTTTAGTTGCTACCTCCTTACTGTCCACTGACCTCCTCATTTGGTTCCCATCCCCCTGCCACATTAGTTTAAACTCTCCCCAACTGCGTTAGCAAAAGCACCCCCAAGGACATTGGTTCCAGTCCGGCCCAGGTGTAAACCGTCCAATTTGTAATAGTCCCACCTCCCCCAGAACAGGTCTCAATGTCCCAAAAATCTGAACCCCTCCCTCCTGCACCATCTCTCAAGCCACGCATTCATCCTGACTATTCTTTCATTTCTACTGTGACTATCACGTGGCACTGGTAGCAATCCTGAGATTACTACCTCTGAGGTCCTACTTTTTAACTTGGCTCCTAACTCCCTAAATTCTGCTGTAGGACCTCATCCCGTTTTTTACCTATATCATTGGTGCCTATGTGCACAACGACAACTGGCTGTTCACCCTCCCCCTTCAGAATGTTCTGCAGCCGATCTGAGACATCCCTGACCCGTGCACCTGGGAGGCAACATACCATTCGGGAGTCTCGTTTTCGACCACAGAACCGCCTATCTACTCCCCTTACAATCGAATCCCCTATGACTATAGCCCTTCCACTCTTTTTCCCGCCCTTCCGAACAGCAGAGCCAGTCACGGTGCCATGAACCTGGCTACTGCTGCCTTCCCCTGGTGAGCCATCTCCCTCAACAGTATCCAAAACGGTATACCTGTTTTGGAGGGAGATGACCGCAGGGGACACCTGCACTGCCTTCCTGCTCTTTCTCTGCCTTTTGGTCACCCATTCCCTTTCTCCCTCAGCAATCCTAATCTGCGGTGTAACCAATTAGCTAAACGTGCTATCCATGACCTCCTCAGCATCGCGGATGCTCCAAAGTGAGTCCACCCGCAGCTCCTGAGCCGTCATGCGGTCTAACAAGAGCTGCAGCTGGACACACTTCCTGCATGTGAAGGAGTCAGGGACATCAGCCGTGTCCCTGAGGTCCCACATTGAGCAACAGGAGCATAACACGGGTCTGAGATCTCCTGCCATTTTTAATCTTAAGCTTAACTTAGATAAATGAAAAAGGAACGAAAAGTTTTTACCAATCTCACGATAAGAAAAAGAGAAATAGAAAAAGCCTTACCTTAGCTACACACCACCGTCCTTTTTTTTGGTTAGAGGAGGAGGGCGGGTGGGAGACACTACACGTGTAGTGTCTCGGGTTCAGAAACAGCCCAAATATATAGGTATTTACTTACCCGGAAGCCCCCTGGTCCGCCGAAAACAAAAGGAAAATTAAGTTTAAGTTGAAACTGACCTTCCCAGCTGATCACTCGCTCAGTAAATGTTGTTTTTAAATGGAGTCTTTCCAGTGACCCTTTTTAAAAAAAAAAAAGTCCAGCATCTATGGAATCAGTTCAGTCCTTCAATGAATGCATCTTCACAATTCTAAAACATGAGTCCTCAAAAAATATTAAAAATAAAAGCACTTTCCTAACACCTCCATCCTTGGAGGAATGAAATGCTATTTTTAAATGCATTTCATTACAAAGAGTAGGGGAAAAAAGGATAAAAAATATTAAAACACATTTACACACACATTCTCATTCATTGTTTACCTGTAACTAATACAGTTCTGCTTTTTACCATCTTTGTACTCTGATAACTCAAAGCAAAATTAAGTTCTAGAAAAGCATCAGCAATTACCTTGTTTTTCCCCACAATGTGAATAATCTTTAAGTGATAGGGCTACAATAGTAAACTCCATGGAAATAGTCTGGCATTCTAGTTTTTGAATTTTTCCACAAAGGCTAGAGGGTTATGATCAGTATATACCTGTGTCTCTCTGTAATCATGACCGACATGTGCTTCAGAATGATTAAGAGCTAGTAGTAAGTCCAGGGTTTCTTTTTCTGTTGTTGAGTATCTCTTTTAGTGTCGATTTAGCTTTTTGGAAAAGTATCCCACTGGCCTTTCAGTGCCCAATTCATCGTTTTGTAACAGGACTGCACCAAGCCCCAGGTCACTAGCATCAATTGCTACCTTGAAGGGCTTCGTGAAATTTGGGGCAGCCAACACTTGTTCATTGATCAAAATGGCTTTCAGCCTTTCAAACGATGCTTGGCACTCTCCTGACCACACTATCTTGGCTTTCTTTTTTTGTAGCAAATCCATCAGTGGAGCAGTTATAGTACTAAAACTTGGTACAAACTTTACGGTAGAAACCACACATCCCCAAAAACCTCATGATTTCCCGCTTGGTCTTAGGGGCAGGGAACTCCATCAATGTTTGTACTTTTTGCAGTTCTTGGCAACACTTATCCTTGCCCTACTATATGCCCTTGGTAGGTTACTCTCGATTTTGCAAATTCACTTTTGATAAGGTTTATCACCAAATCAACCGACTGTAATATTGTAATTTATTTTTTATTCGCTCCTGGCATGTGGGCATGGTTGACTAAGCCAACATTTATTGCCCATCCCAAATTGCCCTTGAGAAGGTGGTGGTGAGCTTCCTTCATGAACCGCTGCAGTCCTTGGGGTGTAGGTATACCCACAGTGTTGTTGGGAAAGGAGTTCAGGATTTTGATCCAGCGAAAGTGAAGGAACGGCAATATAGTTCTAAGTCAGGATGATGTGCGGCTTGGAGGGGAACTTGCCGGTGGTGCTGTTTCCATGCATCTGCTGCCTTGTCCTTCCAGATGGTAGAAGTCACGGTAAACAGAGCTTTTAGTTGTTCCAAGTGGTCCTTCCAAGTGTTACTGTGTGCCAGCACATCATCAAGGTAAACCACACAGTTAGGAACACTGGCTACCACTTGGTTCATCCGTCTCTGGAAGGTTGCTGGGACATTTTTTAGCCCAAATGGCATCACTCAGGATTGGAAAAGACCTTCTGTTGTGACAAAAGCTGATATTTCTTTAGCCCGAGGTGTTAAAGTAACTTGCCAGTATCCCTTTAGCAAATCTATTTTGGTAAGAAACGCGGCACGACCCACTCTGTCAATACAATCTTCCAAGCAAGGAATTGGGTAGGAGTCTGCCTTTGTTATTGCATTAACCTTTCTGTAGTCTACGCACAATCTAGTTGAAACATCAGGTTTAGGCACTAACACGACTGGGGAACTCCAGCTGCTTTGACTAGGTTCAATTAGGTGATTTTCCAACATGTATTGGATCTCTGCTTTCACCTGGGCTTGTTTCGCTGGACTTCAGCAATAAGGATGCTGTTTTATAGGAGAGGATTCCCTACATCCACATCATATATGGCTATGGTTGTACATCCTGGTTTATCCCTACAGACTCCTTTAAATGTTGAGTAGCCTTGTTAAGTCTTCTCGTTGTTCTGCATCTAAATAGGAAAGCATAGTGTCTAATCTCCCGAACAGATTAGCTAACCAGATAGGAGATTCAATTTGAGAATTGTCTGGGCCTCCTTCTGCCTCATCCATACTATCCCTTTCATCCTTCACTGTCCCTATTACCTAACATACCTGTTCTTGCTTATCCACCTCCTGGCAGTGATATTGTTTCAACATATTGATGTGACAGCCAATTCTTTTTCCGGCAATCTGGGGTGTCGATCAAATAGTTTACTTTCCCAATGCTTTTGACTACTGTGTATGGTCCACTGACAACGTGCTTTCAGCAATTCACCCTGTAAAGGCAGTAATACTAACACCTCGTCCCCTGGTTGAAATATTTGGGTCTTGGCATGATTGCCCATTTCATGGTTATTTGGGAAGCTTTCAGGTGTTCCTGAGCTACTTTGCAGGCACTCGTGTGCCGTTCCCAGAACACGAATACATAATCTGACACGGAAGATTCGGCCCTCTGTTCCAAAAACATTTCTTTGATTAGTTTTAGAGAACCTCTTACCTCATGTCCATAAACTAATTCAAAAGGACTAAAACCAATCATTAGATGAATCCTTAGTGGCAAACAAAAGAAATTCCAACCCTTTTTCCCAATCATATTCATGACAGTATACCCGATCATCATTTTGAGGGTCTGATGGTACCGTTCTAAAGCCCCTTGTGTCTGTGGGTGGTATGCTGAAGACTTTAACCATGTTATACCCAGATTACCCATAACTTCCTGAAAACTTTTAGACATAAAATTGGGACCTTGATCCGACTGAATCTCAATCAGTAATCCATATCTAGTGATGAACTGAGTTAACGTTTCTGCCACTACTTTAGCAGAAATTGTTCTCAAGGGAATGGCCTCTGGGAACCCAGTAGCCATATCCATAATAGTGAGTACAGATGACCCGCTTTTGTTTTCGGTAAAGGTCCCACACAGTCTACCAACACCTTACTAAATGGTTCCCCAAAAACTGGTATGGGAATTAGAGGTGCCGGTTTTATGGCAGGTTGCGATTTTCCCACAATCTGGCATGTATGATGTGTTTTACAAAACTGTACCACGTCCTTGGAAAGGCCTGGCCAGTAAAAATGTTGACATATATCTGATTGGGTCTTCCGGATCCCCAAATGTTCCGCCATAGGAATTTCATGGGCTATCCTTAATAGTTCCCGACGATACTTGGGCGGTACCACTATCTGGTGAACTACCGTCCATTCTTCGTCCGCAGGTTTGTGAGGAGGTCTCCACTTTGTCATCAGAATCCCATTTTTAATATATTAGCTTTCCGGAACTCCCATTGCTTCAGTTAGAGCCGATTGTGCCACTTTACTTACATCTGGATCGGCTTGCTGAGCCTTGAACAGAGAAGACTTATTGAACATTTCCTTCGGATTATCCAAATCCCCAAAGTAAGTTGCAGATATTCGGCTATCTGTTTCTGGTGCCCATTTGACCTCTGACAATGGAACTTGTTTGGCCATTGCTCGGCTCACTACACTTGAAGGAAAAATTCCTGGAACCTTTTCCTGCAACTGCTCTGTCTCTTTGACTTCACTTGGTTTTTCTGTGACTACTGGAGAAGCTACTACCTCGCTTAACCAAATCATTCCCCTGGAGTAGGTCAACTCCGTCTACAGGCAAACTATGGACAACTCTTACAGCTACCGTTCCAAACATTAGGTCACACTGCAGATGCACCCGATTCAAAGATATGGTACATACTCCCCGTTGGTACCATTCACTAAAATCTTGGCATTCAGTGCGTTCTGGTTGAAAAGTTATGCCCTTCTCCAGCCAAAGAGTTTGGGTGGCTCCTGTATCCCTAAGTATAACAATAGGTTTACCTGCCTCATTTGAGGGATGGGAAGTTACTTTTCCTTTTGACAAGAATTCCCTATAACTCAGGTATCTCATTCACTCACTGCGGTTTTTGTACTTGGCCTTACAGCTGCAATCAGAGCTAAAGCCTGATGTGTTGTACTCTCGGTCAAGACCCCTTTCTCTGCATAGGCCTGTGTACCCCAATAGGTCCCTTGGGTTTACCCCACAACTTCCAGCATTCTGCACGAAGGTGTCCCACCTTGTGGCATTGGAAACACTTCAGCTTTCGGACCTCACTTCCATCCTCACCATCTTCCTTTCTCACCTGAGGAAGAGATCCCGGGACGTTTCCAGTTGGCCCTTCTTGTCCCCGGCTACTTGCCTTCCTTTCACCCTCGCACCTTCTATCCTTCTCGGGTTTGTGGAGGTGATGGACAAAGGGTTTGTGCTTGTAACCAAGCTCGTAATCATCAGCGATCTCAACTGCCTGTCTGGCTGTTGAAATCTTCTGGTTCTCTACATGGGTTCTTACTAATGGAGGGAGTGAATTTTTAAATTCTTCCAGGAGAATTTTTTCCTAAGGGTCTCATACGTGGCCTCTACCTTTAGTGCCCGCATCCAACAATCAAAGTTAATTTGCTTTACCCTCTCAAATTCTATATATGTCTGCCCAGGCTGTTTCTGGAGGTTCTGAAATTTCTCCCTATAAGCTTTAGGGACTAACAGGAGCAGCAAGAACAGCTTATTTTGCTATCTCATAATCTGCAGAAACCTCCTCAGAAAGCATGGCATAAACTTCATGAGCTGTTCCATCAACCTGCTTTGCATAAGCAGTGTCCAGCTTTCCTTCGGCCACTTCATCTGTCGAGCTATCTTTTCAAAAGAAATGAAAAATGCCTCTATGTCCCTTTCCTCAAACTTCGGGAGAGTTTGCACAAATTTAAATAGTTCTCCACTGGGTCCTGGGCTGCAGTCAGTTCTTTCTCTCCAGAATTTTCACTGGAGTCAAGGCCACCCAGCCTGGGACCAGTGTCCTGCTAACAAGCGGGTGGGAGAATTCAGATGAGGGTAAATTTAAGGGTAGACTATAAAAGTAAACTAGAAAGAAATATAAAAACTGATCGTAAGAGTTGCTGCAAGTATGTAAAAAGGAAGTCAGAAGCAAAAGTAGATGTGGCCCCCTTAGAGGCAGAGGCAGGAGAAATTATAATGGTAAGTTAGGAGATAGCCGAGACATTAAACAATAATTTTGTGTCTGTCTTCGCAACAGAAGACACACACAACGTACTGGAAATTTTGGGGAAACCAAGTCTAATGAGAACTGGAGAAATTAATGGGAGAAAAGGCGTCAAATCCCCTGGACCTGGTGGCATAAGAAATGAATGCAGAGATAGTGGATACATTGGTTTTGAACTTAGGAATTCTCTAGATTCTAGAACGGTCCCCATGGATTGGCAGGTAGCCAATCTAACCCCGCTGATCAAGAAAGGAGGGAGAGAGAAAACAGAGAACTATAGGCCAGTTAGCCTGATATCAGTAGTCGGGAAAATGCTAGAATCTGTTATTAAGGATACGCCAGCAGGACACTTGGAAAATCACCGTGGCCTGGAATTTGTGCGAGTATTGAAACTGTCAGGGTCAATGTCATTACTCCTCTGAAACTGACAGCAACTTCTGGAGTGCACACATACACAGTTTGACGTGGAAATCCAGAAGTTGGTGTCAGTGATTTTTATGCTTCCCCAGACAGTGTGCTGCTGTGATTTCACACCCCCCCCATTCCACCCTAGAATGCAATCAATAGAAATCATTGAAGTGACTAGATCTTTTACTCGCGCTCTTAGTCTCGCTGTAAAAACCCTTGGAAAAGTTCCACCTTGTTGAATGAGGTATAACTGGACTTTTGATGATGTACTAAGTTCATAATTACTGCTAAACAGTCCTCTGGCCTAGAAAGCGTAATTTTATTTGTTAAATGTGAAACTGCTCCATTATGATAAATTCCACACTTTTAAACTTTTTTTTAAGTTTGCTATTTTAGCATCTACCTTAATTTCATGTGTATGGCCCAGTCATTTATTTTTCTATTAGTAAAATTAAAAGTGAAGGGATTCATAGTTTTTACTTCATCTTCTGACTAGGCACTCTACATGTAGACTTCTGGACTCCACATTGAGTTCAACAATTTCAGAGCATGACTGTCATTTTTTAAATATATATATATTTTTTTCTGATTTTATTTTTTACCCATTTACCTGTCTTAAACTTGGTTTTTCATGCTTTTGCCTTCGGGCAGAGCTGCTTATTTTTTGCCATTAACATTCTCTCTGGACTAATGCTTTGTCTTTTACTACAATATTAGCACTCCCTTTGCATTTTGTTCCGTGACATTCTCATTTAATCTCATCTGTTCTTTGCCCTTTCACACACGTTCCCCTCCCCCTCCCCCCCCCCCCCCCCCCCACAACTCCCTTTCCCTTGCTCAAAGCCCATTGCATTTCTAACCTTTGCCATTTCTGATGAAGGGTCACAGACCTGAAACTCTAATTCTGTTTCTGTCTCCACAGATGCCAGACCTGCTGAGTATTTCCTGCACTTTCTGTTTTTATTTCATGGTTTTTACTTTCTGGTTTACTGTCTGAGAATATTTCAAAGTGATTGGCTGCTTACACTGCTTGATTTACATCACTGTTGCTGGATGCTTGGAGAGCCTCTTAGCTTAGTGCCAGATGGAAACTTATGTCAGGAAAGGGGAAATCCACGACATAGAGGTCACTAGGTCTTTGTGGTCAGCTTTCTTCAGTCAGTGGCAAGTCTCATTGCTTCACCACTGACCATGAAATCCACCCCAATATGATAAGACTGAGTCAGCATAGTTTTATGAAAGGGAAATCATGTTTGACAAATCTAGTGGAATTTTTAAGGTGCAACTAGCAGGATAGATAAAAGGGGACTAGTGGATATAGTGTATTTGGATCTTCAGAAGACATTTGATAAGGTGCCGTACTAGAGATTATTGTACAAGATTAGGGCTCATGGGAATGGCAGTAATATATTAGCATGGTGTGGACTAGTGGAGTGCCACAAGGATCTGTGCTCAGGCTTCAGCTGTTTACAATTTACACATAGGTGTCAGCCGTGGCTCAGTTGGTAGCACTCTGGCCTCTGAATCGCAAGGTTCCGGGTTCAAGTCCTGCTGCAGTGCTTGAGCACAAAAATCAACTCTAGCACTCTCTAGCACTCAAATGCTGTACCGAGGTAGTGCTGCACTGTCAGAGTTTCCGTTAAACTGAGGCCCTATCTCCCTGCTCGGGTCGATGTAAAAGATCCCATGGCGCTATTTTGAAGAAGAGCAGGGGAGTTATCCCAGGTGTCCTGGCCAATATTTATCCCTCAGTAAACATCACAAAAACAGATTATCTGTCATTATCACATTGCTGTTTGAAGGTGTTTGCTGTTCGCAAACGGTCATGTTTCCTACATTACAACAGTGACAACACTTCAAAAGTACCTCATTGGCTTTGAGACGTCTGGTAGTTGTGAAAGGTGCTATATAAATGTAAGCCTTTTTTCTGTTTTCTATATCAATGACTTGGATGAGGGACTGAACATAATATGTCCAAGTTTGCTGATAATACAAAGCTAGGTAGAGAAGTAAGTTATGAGAAGGATGTGAAGTAGCTGCTAAGGGATATAGACTGGTTAAGTGATTGGACAAGAAAGTGGCAGATGGGGGTATAATGTAGGGAAGTGTGAAATTATCCACTTTGGTAGGAAGATTGAAAAGCAGAATATTCTTAAAAAATTAGAAACTAGTAAATGTTGGTATTCAGAAGAATTTGGGGCATTTAATACACAAATGATAAAGTTTACAGCAGGCAATTAGGTATTCTGGCCTTTAATGCAAGGGATTTGGAGTATAAGAGTAAGGATGCCCTGTTGCAATTATACAGGGCTTTGGTAAGACCTGTAGTGTTGTGTACAGTTTTAGTCTCCTTACCTAAGGAAGGATATACTTGCTTTAGAGGGAGTGCAACAGAGATTCACCGGATTGATTCCTGGGATGAGAGGGCTATGCTATGAGGAGAGTTTGAGTAGAATGGACCTCTGTTACTCAGTTTAGAAGAATGAGAGGTGATCTCAGAGAAACTTATACATTTCTTAGAGGACTTGATAGGATAGATGCAGAGAGGTTGTTTCTCCTGGCTGGAGAGTCTAGCATTAGGGATCATAGTCTTTATCAGAATAAAGGGTCAGTCATTTAGGAGTGAGATGAGAAATTTCTTCACTGAGGCTTGTGAATCTTTGGAAATCTGTACCCCAGAGCGCTATGGATGCTCGGTTGATGAATATATTCAAGACACAGACCATTAGGTTTCTGGATGCTAAGGGGCTAGGGCGGGAAAGTGGAGTTGATGTAGAAGTTCAGCCATGATCTTAGTGATTGGCAGAGCAGGCTCGATGGGCTGTAATGGCCTACCCCTGTTCCTATTTCTTATGTTCTTACACTGGGAAAATATCAAAATAATACACTTATCCATTCTAAAAATCATGCAAAAAACTCATTATAGTGAGAAAGTGTTGCAAGTAAGCTGTGGTAGGGTTTCTCTAAAGATGAGCTCCATAAATACTGCATGTTAGAGTATATCAGAAATTGTGGTATGATGAAATAAAAAAAGTTATGGTACTTGTAGTTTGTATTCATATTCAGTTCATTCGGAATCTCTGCCTAGAATTGTTGCTACATGTTGAGTTTGCCCTCCCTGAAAATTTTAACTCCTTTTCAGAAGGGAACCAATTGCAGTCGGACTTTTGAATTTTTGCTGCACCAAAGCCCACCTCATAGCTACAATAATGAAGATTTTGACATCATTGTCAAATATTTACAGACCATACTTAGCTGTCATTCTTCACCAGGCCACAGGATGGAGTACTCCAGTAAATGGTCATATTGAGTGGAAGAACTAGTTCTGCCCATAGAATGATGATTGTGGAACAGTGTTGGTAATAATAGAATAAAAGGCTGTATTTCTGATCTTTTCAACATTTTGACTGAACAATGTTGTCACATCTACAGTTTCTTAGTTTTGTTGATAATACCAAATCACTGGGTCAAAATCCTGGAACTTGCTCCCGAACAACACTGTGGGTGTACTTAAACAAGTTGTTTCATCAATGAGCTTCCTTCCATCATAAGGTCAGGAGTGGGAATCTTCACTGTGCAATGTTCAGCATCATTCGAAACTCCTCAGCTGCTGAAGTAGTCCGTGTCCATATGCAACAAGACCTGGGCAACATTCAGGCTTGGGCTGATAAGTGGCAAGTTACATTCATGCCAGGCGATGACCATCTCCAACAAGAGAGAATCTAACCATCTCCCCTTGACATTCAAATGCATTGCTATCGCTGAATTCCCCACTATCAACATCGTGGGGGTTACCATTGATCAGAAATTGAACTGGACCAGCCATATAAGTACTGTGGCTGCAAGAGCAGATCAGAGGCTGGGAATTCTGTGGCGAGTAACTCATCTCCTGACTCCCCAGAGCCTGTCTACTATCTACAAGGCACAAATCAGGAATGCGATGGAATATTCTCCACTTGCCTGGATGGGTGCAGCTTCAAGAAGCTCGACACCATCCTGGACAAAGCAGCCCGCTTGATCAGCACCTGATCCACAACCATCAACATTCACTCCCTCCACCACCGACGCACCATGGCGGCGGTATGTACCCCCCATCTACAAGATGCACTACAGCAACTCACCAAGGCTCCTTTGACAGCAGCTTCCAAACCCGCTATCTCTATCACATAGAAGGACAAGGGTAGCAGATGCATAGGAACACCACCAGCTGCAAGTTCTCCTCCAAGCCACACCATCCTGACTTGGAACTATGGCGCCGTTGCTTCACTGTCACTGGGACAAAATCCTGGAACTCCCTTCCTAACCACTGTGGGTGAACCTACACCACGTGGACTGCAGCAGTTCAAGAAGGCAGCTCGCCACCTTCTCAATAGCAAATATGGATGGATGATAAATGCTGGCCTGGCCAGCAATGCCCATATCCTGTGAAAGAATTAAAAAACATGGACAGCAGTGGTTAAAGAAGGTGGCTCACCACCACCTTTTCAAGAGCATTAGGGATGGGCAATAAGTGTTGGCTTTGCCAGCAACACCCACATCCCAAGAATGAATATTTAAAAAAAAATTGTGAGGAGCCATAAATAGTAGAGCAAACAAACCAGTCGCAGAGAGATCCAGACATGTTGAGACATTGAGCAAAAATTTGGAGTAACTGTTTACCATAGGGAAATGGAAAGTCATCAAACCAGGAAGGGAAACAAACAGAAAAAGTATAAAATAAATGGGAACAGTCTTTTGGAGAGGGATCTGGGGCTTTCGTGGGAAATGACTTTTACACCATCAGCACAGGAACCTAAGAACAGGAGTGGGCCACTTAGCACTTCAGACTGTTGTGCGACATCAGTTGCTGTTTGCCTAAGAGAATTCCAAACTTCTACCACTCCTGAAAGATCTAGCTCTTAACTGATAAATTATGCCCCTGCTCCTAGACCTCGACTAGCAGAAAGGGCTTCTCTCTATCCACCCTATCTATTCCCCTTAAACAAGAACTTGAAATAAACAGCTTAAGGGATGTAATATGAGTCCCTAGAAATGATAGTTTAACCAACAAATGACTATTGTGTACAGACAAAGGGCTGAATTTTTGGGGCCCCCCAAAGTTGGAAACAGAGGTTGGGGGGGTGGGTGTGGAATTTGCAAAAATACCATCCCGGCTGGCGTGTCTGTTTCAAGGCGCTGATCTCAACGCCGGAAATAATCGCCAGGGCAGTGGAGGTGGGACAGGAATCCCACTGTCCTCCCAGTTGAGGGCAGTTAAACTTATTAAGCTTATTAAGAACTTGTTGAAGGGGACGGTGAAACATTTAAAGGGGAGAATTGGTTTTAGATGCTGTCAGTTTCTGAACAGCTGAGGGAAGGTAGGTATGCAGTGGGGAGCCAGTCGAGGCTGCCCCATGGCATCACTTGGCCCCATAAGAGGATCATTGGGACAAAGGGAGACTCAGCACTTGGTAAGTAGGTGGCCTTGGCACAGGTGCCAGGAAAAGTGGGCACTTGGCATTCGGGCATCAAACAGTGTTGTTGCCCCCTGGCATCATGTAGGCAGAAGAGCAGGGGGCAAGGCTACCATTCACAGGACAGCCACCTGTCCAAAAGGAAGACTTCATTTGGCATTGGGGGCATGATTGTCAGATCTTGGGCCCAGTGGCAATTAGGGGCAATACCCTCCACAGGAAGGGCAGAACCTCAGGCCTTAGAAGAACATGGGAAAGGAAAGAGAGGCAGGAAGGAAACAAAGGCCATACCTTCAACACAGGATCTACCGCCGAAGACGGAGCTACCTGGAGATGACCAAGACCCAGTGCTGCAGGAGACTGCAACTCTCAAGGCAGATGGTCACCGAAGGCCTCACAGCACTGGTTGCCATGCCCTGCCAGTAGCTGTCAAAAGTCACTGTGGCTTTGAACTCCTTCGCTTCTGGCTCCTTCCAAGGATCACCTGCAGACCTAAGTGGCATCTCACAAACAGCTGTACACCATTGCATCCTGCTGGTCAGTGATGCCCTCTTCGTCAGAGCTGGACAGCACATTCAATTGACGATGGACATTGCCTCCATTGCTGCATTCCCTAGGTTTAGGGCGATAGTGATTATACCCATGTGGCCATCAAGGCACTGACTGACCGGCCAATGAGACCCATCAACGTAGAAGGGCTTTGACTCACTCAATGTCCAACTGGTCTGCGACCACAACAGTAGCATCCTCCATGTGTGCGCTTGCCTTCCTGGCAGCTGCCTTGACTCCTTCATCCTCCGTCAGTCCAGGTTGCCTCAGATCTTCCCTCCAACCCCCAAAGTGCGTGGATGGGTCCAAGGGAAGTCCCTTGAAGGGATAACTACTGCGCCCTCTATGGGAAACCCCAGACACAGAGAGACACAAAGATGAAGAAACCAATGCCACCTGCTGAGCAGGGCGACCATTGAGCAGGCAATCAGGCTTCTGAAGATGAGATTCCGGTGCCTGTACCAGTTGGGTAACGCCTTCCAATACCCTCTTGCAAGGGTCTCAGTCATTGTGGTGGTCTGCTACACTCTCCATAACACAGTCCTCCAGAAAGGTGTGGATCTTGAGGACAGAGAAGCCCTGGAAGGAGACAGCTCATCGGGAAGGAGGAGAAGGAATATGAGGCAGAAAGTGATCACGCTGAACAGAGAGGTGCCTCTGCTGTTCAACAAGATGACCTCCTCCTGCCACCCTCTGGGAAGAGGACCTCTTTTCTCTCCCTCATGGTCTCCAGCATAAGATCCAGGTCGACATCAATGAAGCGAGGGGCTGCCCTGCCCCAGATGCCAGGCCTCCAGCTCCCCTGTGACCTCTCGCTTCCCTATGGTGAAGCGGAAGGCATTGGCACAAACCGCAGATCTCCCTCAGGGCAACCAGCAGCCTCAGTGATGGCTGCCGTGGGAAGTCTAAATGAATCCCACACTTCATCTGACCCACCTCCATTCATGTCCCCACTGGCTCTAAGTGGACAGGAAACCCGTCTCCATACCAATTAAGGGCTCATTCCTATGAAAATCTGAATTTTAATTAGTTTCCCACTGGAGGTGGGTTTCCCACCCGAAAACAGACGCGGCTCCTGTTTCCTGTTTTCGTGCTGAAAATACAGTCTAAGGGCACAGAACCACTGGGGGCATTCATGCCTTGGAAACTATGTTAATAAATGGGATTGGGCCATGTGAAAGACTGCAGGTGGTAGGGGCATTTATATTGGAAAAGAGGAGACTCAGTGGTGATCTTATTGAGGAAGTATGATCCAAATGGAGAAAGATCAATTGAATCCCAGAACCATGTTCAGTAATAAGTTCTAGACAAGAGGGCGTAGACACATTGAGAAATAAATTGGACTAGTTGAGAAAGGGTCAATATATATATAGAAGATAGTGAATATGTTGGATAATCTACCCAGGATGGTGTTGTAAGTGGTGTAACCCTTAATGTTTTTAATATGTAGAAATCTATTGATCTCAGTCTTGAACAAACTCAACGACTGAGCCTCCACAGCTCTCTGGGGCAGAGAATTTCAAAGACTCACCACCCTCTGAGTGAAGAAATTTCTGCTGACCTCAGTCCTAAATGGCCTACCCCTTATTCTGCGACAGTGTCCCCTGGTTCTGAACTCACCAGCCAGGGGAAAAATCCTTCCTGCAGCAACCCCGTTGAGCTCTCAAGAATTTTGTATGTTTGAATGAGATCACCTCTCATTCCTCTAAACTCCAGAGAATAAGGACCCAGTCTATTTAATGTTTCCTCATAGGACAATCCCTCCATCCCAGGAATTAGCTTGGTGAATCTTTGTTGCACTCCTTTTATGGCAAGTATATCTTTCCTTGGGTAAGGAGATCAAAACTGCACACAATACTCCAGGTGCAGCCTCACCAAGGCTCTATAAAATTGCAGTATGACATCTTGACTCCTATATTCTCATCCTCTAGTAATGAAGGCCAACATACCATTTGCCTTCTTAATTACTTGCTGTACCAGCATGTTAGCTTTCAGGGACACCCAAGTCCCTTTGAAATTCAACACTTGCCAGCCTCTCACCATTTAAGAAATACTCTGTATTTCTGTTTTTCCTATCAAAGTAGATAACCTCACATTTCTCCAAAATGTATTCCATCTGCCAAATTTTTGCCCACTCTCCAAATCCCCTTGAAGCATCTTTGCCTCCTCCTCACAACTCACACTTCAACCTAGTTTTGTGTCATAGAATCATAGAAAGTTTAAGGCACAGAAAGAGGCCACTTGGCCTATCGTGTCTGTGCCGCCCGAAAAACGATCCATCCATTCTAATCCCACCTTCCAGCATTTGGTCTGTAGCCCTGCAGATTATGGCACATGAGGTGCATATCCAGACTCCTTCTGAAGGAGTTGAGGGTTTCTGCCTCAACTATCCTTTCAGGCAGTGAGTTCCAGACCCCCACCACTCTCTGGGTGAAAGGTTTTTCCTCATCTCCCCTCTACATTTTCTACCAATCACTTTAAATCTATGCCCCCTAGTCACTGGCCTCTGCTAAGGTGAATAGGCCCTTCCCCTCCCCTCTATCCAGGCCCCTCAAAATTTTGTACATTTCAATCAGATCTCCCCTCAGCCTTCTCTGTTCCAAGAAGAACAATCCCAGCCTATCCAATCTTTCCTTTTATAGTTGCATTTTTCCAGCCCTGGCAACATCCTCGTAAATCTCTTCTGTACCCTCTGTAGTGCAATTACATCCTTTCTGTAATGAGGTGACCAGAACTGCACACAGTACTCAAGTTGTGGCCTAACCAATGAGTTATACGGGTCCAGCATAATCTCACTGCTGTTATGTTCTATACCTCAGCTAATAAAGGAAAGGATTCCATATGCCTTCTTAACCACCTAATCGACCTGTCCTGCTACCTTCAGGGATCTGTGGTTATTCACTGCAAGGTCCCTCACTTCCTCTACACTTCAGTGTTTTCCCATTAATTGTGTTTTCCTTTGCCTTGTTTGACCTCCCCAAATGCATCACCTCACCCTTCTCCAAGTTGAATTCCATTTGCCACTTTTCTGCCCATCTGACCAGACCATCAATATCTTCCTGCAGCCGACAGCTATCCTCCTCGCTATCTACCACACGGCCAATCTTTGTGTCGTCTGCAAACTTCTTGATCATGCCCCCTATATTTACGTCAAAATCCTTAATATTTACCACAAAAAGCAGGGGACCCAGTACTGAGCCCTGCGGATGCCACTGGAAACAGCCCTCCAGTTGCTAAAACACTCGTCAACAACTACCCTTTGTTTCCTGCCACTAAGCCAATTTTGTATCCACCTTGCTGCATTTCCCTGGATCCCATGGGATTTTAGTTTTTTAACCAGTCTGCCATATGGGACCTTGTCAAAAGCCTTTCTGAAATCCATGTAGACCACATCAACTGCACTACCCTCATCTATCTTCCTAGTTACTTCTTCAAAAAATTTGATCAAGTTGGTCAAACAAGATCTTCCCTTAACAAATTCATGCTGACTATCTTTGATTAACCTGTGCCTTTCTAAGTGACAGTTTATCCTGTCTCTCAGAATAGATTCCAATAATTTGCCCACTATTGAGGTTAGACTGACTGGCCTTTAATTATTTGGTCTATCCCTCGCTACCTTTTTAAACAGAGGTACAACGTTAGCAGTTCTCCAATCTTCCAGCACCACACCTGTATCCAGTGAAGACTGGAAAATGATAGTCAGACCTTCTGCTATTTCCTCTCTCCTTTTTGGATGTGGGCATTAAATGTAGTATTTCTTATGTAATGTAGTATCCTAGCTTCTTTTAACAGCCTGGGGTACATTTCATCCAGCTGTGGTGATTTATCAACTTTCAAGGATGCTAATCCCATTAATACTTCCTCTCTCCCTACATTTATCACATCCAATACTTCACACTCCTCCTCCTTAACTGCAGTATCTGCATCGCCCCCCTCTTTTGTGAAGACAGACGCAAAGTATTCATTAAGAACAATACTGACGTCTTCTGTCCCTACACATAGGTTACCTTTTTGGACTTTTATGGGCCCTACTCCTTAATTATCCTTAGTCATCTTAGAAATACTACATTTAATCCCCACGTTCAAATCATTGATCTAGATTGTGAATAGCTGGTGCCCAAGCATTGATCCTTGCGGTACCCCACTCGTCACAGCCTGCCAATCCGAAAATGACCCATTTATTCCTACTCTGTTTTCTGTCCGTGAATCAGTTCTCAAACCATGCCAGTATATTCCCCCTAAGCCCATGAGCTCTGATTTTGTTTACCAACCTCTTGTGTGGAACCTTATCAAAAGCTGTCTGAAAATCTAAATATAACACACCTGTTCCCCCTTATTTGTTCTGCTAGTTATATCCTCAAAAAAAACTCCAACAGGTTTGTTAAATTGATTTTGCTTTCATAAATCCATGTTGACTCTGTCCAATCCTACCATTATTTTCTAAGTGTCCTGTTATCACATCATTTATTATAGATTCTCGCATTTTCCCTACTGTATGAAGAGATTGGAGTTCCCTGAGTTTTTCTAGGAATTTGCCTTTTTTTTCTCTTCTGCCTCCTCCAGGAGTTAGCGTTGTTAGCAATTGGGGGGTGATGTACAAGATTACACCAATTAAAGGATACAGTAAGCATGGACAAGCCTGATAATCTTTTCTTTGTGTGTTCACATGTGCAGATATTCTTGTATGCAGCAAGGTTTTCCCAATTTGGACATAAGTAAATTGAGAGAAGTAATTTATCAACTGAGCTTTTGTTTTTAGGTATTGCTTTGTTTGATTTTGTTTGATTGCAAAATGACTGCATGTATACCCAAAACTAAAAATAAGACGAATGAGTTCTGTTCATTAGCCCAATGATCTCATGTTTACTTAAGCTCAGCAATTAGTTTTCAGATTCTATTTAGCAAAATATCATATGATCAATTGAAGGAGGGTATGTGGTTTGAGAGGTAATGATCTAAAGGGAAAGAAGTAGTATTGGGGTTACCAAAAGCAGTGCTTACAAACCTCCTCCTTGGTATACTTGCTTAAACAATATATCAACTTGGGATCAGTAATGTGAATGATCCCAGTACAGAAGTCCTCTCTTCAATACGGAAGTTGGTTCCAAAGCAAAAGTTATTGGACTTGAATCGCCTATCTACAGTCTCATGCAGTCCAACAGAATCTGATATTGGTCCTGAACTGGATTGTTCAGTTCTGGTTTTGTCAGTTAATCAACTGCATGAATTGAAGTTTTGTAATGAACTTGTAGGACTTCTTGTACATGTTTACAGTATGCTCTGGTTGGGCTAAATTGCCTGTTTCTGTGCTGTATATACTGAGCACAATTGTGCGTATTGTTCCCAATTCTGATAAGTGCAGAAGAATTTATGGAATTGCGTAATGATGTGTGCATGCAGCTGTATGTTTATCAACTGTAAATTAGGTGCCTCCTGAGGTGTGGTGATTTTAAAATGAGGATTACATCAGGATTATGAGATAAACTAGCTCCACCTTCAGATGTCTACCACAGAGTGAGCTATCTGTTCTTCATATGTAAGGGTAGAGTCAACATTTTTGAGGTTTGTGATATTTTGTAGGTGTATATGGCATGGTTTCATAGCTGCAGAGGAGAAAAAAGAACTCCGTTCCATTCCACCTGGCATGTCAATCAAACAGATGGGTGAGTTTTGAAAGTGAGTGTTAAATCAAGAGGAACAACCACTGAGCAGCCAGTTATGAACAAGTAATACATTTTTGGACTGTTCCCGTGCAGTAATTTCTGGATGATTTTTGTTTTGTTTTACATTTGATGCATTTTTATTTTTAAATGAGTGGAATTAAGAGGTGTTGTATTCTCTTTTCAATGTTTTGTTTGATTTAATCTGTAAAATGTTATCTACTGTATCTAAATATTCAGTATGTTTAGACGAGGGAAAATTCTCCAATGTGTTTCTTTTGGGGAGCCATGCTCACTGGAAGTGCACATTAAAAATTCAGGCATATACACTGCAAGCTATTTATGGCAAAGTAAGAAAATCCTGTACAGCCTCTGCCTGAATTTTCACTAAAGCATTGAGCAAGGATCACCACCAGGAGTGCAAAGTCAGAAAATTGTTCTGGGCATTTTTTTTTAGGCAACTGGTGAGACCATGGTTGAAAACTATTGTGAGATTCAGGGCTGAGCATGTCCAGGTGCCCAGGTCCCAAGACACATCCAGCAGATCTGTTTAATTTTGCACTGTTATGATGAGCTGTGGATTGCTGAGTTTGAATTGAACAATGGAGAAGCAGTCTGTAGTGCCAGAATTGAGTACAGTAGCAGGTTTAATTTACATTTTCCATTGGTTTGTAATAGCTTAAAATGACAGGTTCATCAAATATGGGCCCAGAAATAATGTAATGACCAATCATCTCATACCAGCCTGCCAGTGCATAAAATTTGTTAAGCGCATGTGTATGTGTTTGAACTAGATGATTGCATATATGATTCCAGTGCAAGCTCATGATCTCATTTGTGCTGTTGGGAAAATAGTGAGGAGAAGCTACCTGCTTCCAAGCAGTCATGAAAGGAAGGAAAACAAGCTGGCAGTTTATCCCAACCTGTTTTCCTTCATCCTTCAGTATAAGTTTGAACAGAGCACATCCCTGGTTCCAGCGTCTGAGGTAGATGATGTACAACATATTTTATGTGCTGCTTTATTAAAAATAACTAATGTTTACTGTCTGATGTTGGAATGTGCTATCATATAAAACTTGCATCCTATAATTTACTTTTCAAGTTATAAACACTGTCACTGCTGACTTGTGTAGTCAGCTTATTATGACAGTTGCACTGCATTTCAGTAACTCTTAGAACTGTTTCAAATATATATAGTTGCTGATTGGTTTTGGACTAGGATAGCTCCAAAGGATTTTTGAAACCACAGGCTCCTCTTGTAACAGGTTCCAAAACCACACCATGCTCGATACAAACTAGCAATATTTAGAAATAGTTTACATTTTGAAGGCTCCTCCCTTTTTGCTTCTCCTCACTCCCATGCTGTCAGAATGTACTTTGAAGTAATTAATTGCAGTTTAAAAGACACAGTATTTATTCTGTGTGAGAGCAGGCTCTGTTCAGACATTCTGGCACCATTGGCTGAATGGGTATTTTAAAGTAACTTGTCCATTTGAAGCTGAGGAAAAATGAGCTCTGTCCTTTACACTATGCTGAAGCCTTCTGAGTAATGTAAGGTACTATATCGTAGCATTATGCTTCTTAAAACACTTTGTAACCTGAATTTTTGGTTCATACAATAGCAAATCTGTGGTTTATAATTATTACATTAGAAATGTTAGGTTTTGGTTTGAAAATGAATGTTTTTGTTTCAAATGCTTTTAACATTTTAATATTAATTTCATTGTAAAATGATCCAGGAGGGTCCCTGGTCAATACTTGATTTATGTTGAGATAACTGACCTTTGGTGGTAAGGGGGACAGTTCCAATTGGCCTCCATATCTCTGGGCTAAGGAAGGGAAAGTAATCAGATGATGATTGTGTTCCTGATCTGTATGCAGTGACTTCTGCCAGATAATTCACATATGTGGTTGTTTGGTGAGGTTAGAATCGGATTCAACTGTGATACTTCCAATGGTTAATTATTAGTCTGCCTGTGCTCACTGTCTTATGTTCATGCTAACGAATGGCATATTGGGCAAAGTAATAGTTGAAAGGGGGCATTGCTCGTTGAAGCATCACCCATGATGATCCTGAGTTTTCAGTAGAGAAAGTGAGAAAATTGGAGGGTAAAATTCTGTTGCGTTTCTGATTAAACATTATAGATGATAGCAGTCATGCTTGCATACTGATAAGCATTTGTAAATGCAGATCTAACAGGAGGTGAAAGATGCAATTAATTCTCCTGTCTCGTTAAAAGAGATGTTGGAGTGTTAAAGAAGGGTAACTAATATAAATTTTTTTTTATTTTGCCTTCCCAATAGAATAACAAATGCACTTGCATCCTAATTAAATGGCATTGTCAGAGTATCTGCACTTTATTATCGGAAAATATTGTTCGACCTACCTTAATGTGCTGGCCGCTTATTGATGTTTCAGTATAAAATTTCGAATGACATTTTTAAAAATGAAGTCCCTGGGGTCTTTCAAAAGTTTAGGCTACTTGAGATATTTTGTTGGAGAAAGACAAAATAAAATGAATCCCTCTAGGGGGTGAAGATATACTGAATGGGGGTCCTTGTCAGTCCCAGCTCTTGGTTAAGACTTAAAGCTATTGTTCGCTTTGCAGGCTGAAGTGTCACCTAGAGCCTCTGATGGCTTTACTGCCCTTGGTCCCAAGTCTGCAGAGTAGTGTCTGTTTATCTATTCACACTCCACTGGGGGCTCAATAATAGGCTTATTAGCTATACCATTCATATTCAATAGGACCTTGAAGGAGTTCCAAAGCAGCCAATCGCTTTACAAAATCAGTGAATAGATTATGGTTCCATTCAAAAACAACTGGTGTGAAAGATTCCTCAAGCTTGCTGTGATAAGCTTTCCCCCAAAAAATCTCATAATGGAATTGTTTACTATGATCATTATTGTTTTTAAATTCTTTATTGCGAACCTTCTCATTCTTTGTTTTCCTTTTTCACATTGTTCAATTGCTATTGCTTTAAGAATTGCCAGGCATTACTTTAATGGTAAGTTATTTAGCCAGATGAGCTGCTGTTGACTGATTGCTGTCCTTTCAGTCTAAAGGGATATACTCTGAATTGCTGTTAAAGGAAAAAAATCACGTCTGGGTATTGTGCAACCAAAATGCTGCTTTCTAAGGCATTAATAGGTAGATGTTAGTGAATGCCCCAGTGTCTCATTGCTTCCTGTTTCTGCTTTCATTTTGCTATATGAATACAGCAGCTACTAGTCTTGCAAATGTTTGTTCATGTGTTGGGAATAAACTGAGTTGGGGGAAATGCCAGAAAACTATGTGCCAAGTTCTACATGCTGTGAAGTAGAGGAGTTACAGCCTGGCCCACAGAGTTAAACATTACTGAAAACTGATTTGATTGGCAGAGGCAGTGCGCTCTGCTTGTTTGATGATGAAGTTCAGTTCAGGAACGAGTTCAGATTACAAACAGGGGGAGTGACCAAAGAGGGGAGAGAAGGGGGAGAAAAGATTTACAGGCACCACAAGGCTTTTTGAGATTGCAACGAGCTTGTGAATGAAGTGAATCCAGAACTAGGGCTGCAGTATCTGCTTTTATTCTGTATTGTTGCCGTCTTTGTTTTCTCTCAGATACCATCAGGACGATTGTAATCCCTTGTGATTTAATTCCCTCTCGTTTTTAATAAGAAAAAGTTACATAGAGAAATGGACACTGTTTTTCTCCAAGAGCCGCACGTTGGATGTGTGTGTTTGGGTCATGTTTTCACTGATCCTGAATAATCGTGTTTTCCTCAGAGACCTATGGCAGTTGGATCTAAGTAGTCCAGGCACAACTCTGTTTCTAGAGGACTACCCAAGGGACCCCACATTCCTTACTTTAATTCATCTTGTGCACACGCCTGCTGAGGGGAACGTGGGTCATATTCTTGCTGTGGTAGTAAAGGTAATTCTACCAAGCAGTGTTGGATTTCAGGCAATTATTGTATGCCAAAAAATTGCACTTAAATGTAATCTCTTTGAAATCAAAAATGTGGTATCTTTTTATTTCATGTTTTGTTTGAATGTTACATTGTGGTGGTATTAAGGGACAGAAAAGAAAAATTAGCTGAAGCTGAAAAATAATGAAATGACTGTTAACCTTTTAAATTACGTTAGTTGCTGTAGAACAAGTGCCCACTTGCAAACTGCACGGAGAGTTTTTTATTTGGCTTGAAGGAATGTAGTACTTCTCTCAATTTAGCCGCCTTTACCATATTTAGAATAATTTGGGCAGGTATGTGATGAGGTGAAAATGGCTTGAAGAGCGGGTGGCATTGAGGCCATTAATCAGATTTAGTTTGACAGCTCCTCCCCAATGTAGTCTGTGGAGGGAGACAAAGTTCCCTTTCAAAAAAAGTCTAGCTTTCACTGTGTTCGGAACACCGTAAAGGATTGCTGTGTTACTGTATTACTGCAAGGAGCCAATATGTGAATACCCTGGAGAAAAATTGCATGTCCAATGCTGTAATCAAATTGAGGTACTACTTAAGACTCGTACATTTTTTAAAAATATGATTTTCTTTTTACTTGCCACAGTGTGTAGTACCTTTGTACGATTATTCCATATATTTATCTGCTTTTCCGAAGTAGGAAAAAAACTTGCATTTTACAGACTGATGTAGTAGTTTTTGCAATACAATTGTAAATTGGAGTTGTGATCTAGTATTGTTTATCACTGCATTTTTGTGTCACCTTCAATTGAAAAGATATAAATTGCGGTTTCTAAAATGAGGAGAGCAGAATCTGTAGTTAGCTGCAATCCAAAGTCTGCTAACAATGCATGTGGGTGAAAAGTTAGATCAGTGTGAAATGAATTCCAGGTTGTAGGAAAAGACCAACTGGCAAACAATCAACCTGTATATTTTGCAGCAAATATCATTGGGCATAAAACAGGGATTAGAATTTTTGTCATTTCTGTCAACCAAGTTATGTCTTTTTTTACAGGATTTGCAACTTAATTATGTGAAGACGTTCTATATCTTACCTGTGAAGCATTTTGGTTTTGTACTTATATACATGAAATATTTGAGGAAACGTTTTTTTAAAAAAAACATTTTGCATGATATCCATGTTTAGTAGAACTTTTTTTCACATTGTTTATCGGCAGGAGTACAAAATTTGTGTTATAGAGAGAGATTGGTTGAAATGTTTTCCCTTGTTAAGGGTGGGATCCATTAGCATGTATGTTCCACCCATGATCATGGAATATCAAAAGTGTTATGGTCAGCTGCTACTTTTATTAGTATATTGATTTCAATTTTGGACTGCCTGCTCTGTGTAGTCTTTGTCATCTTGCAAGTAAAATACATTTGGGGATATGAAGTGAAAGGCATTTCATTTTAACTGAGAGTAGCTTATTCTTGATCATCAGTGGAACTTTTATAGACAGAGTTATGCAATATGAACAAATTCAATTTTTCACTCCTGTAAGCTGATACTTTCAGGTCACTTTAGAAGACAGCCAGTATTGGAACTGTGTTTCAGTCAAACTCTATAATCAAATGTAGATAATATTTTGAGTCAGTGAAAGGGTTAAATTGAATTTCAGTCATTTTTTTAAAGTAGAGATTGGAGTCAGATATCTCTCATCAGAGGGGTTGATTCCCAAACATTGATTTATTTTCATCAGTTGTTTTTCCTATTATGTAAGGCTGCTGTGTTGATGTACTTTGACCCAAGTCAACATGGGTCAAATGCGTATTCCTCAGGTTGTGCAGCTTTGTTTGCTGTCGCAATCCCAGATGCCTTCTGCTTCTACTGGAGGACAGTCCTGCTCATTGGCTGAAACTTTGTCCTCTTGCATTTGCAATACCAACTGGAAAAACTTGGGGGATGTATGCATTCATTTTACCAGTATAATTCCTAGGAAACATTTTTTGTGTTTACTGGAGCAGTTCTAAGCTTGCTTTCCAGTAAGATGTTAAAAATCATTGCAGAAAGAATGTAAAGAGGAAAAACTGAATGAAGAAAACATAAGTACTGCTTATGAATTCTTTATACTCTTTAATCTTATGTAATGCATTTCACTGGCCATATATGATATGTGGATTCATGCTCTCCAAGTTTGATACTGTGGAAAAATAAGAAAGTAAAGGTTTTGTTTAATAGTTTACCCGATATTTAAAGTAATATTTTAAAAGCATTCAGGCATGTTTGAAATTTATTTTTGTAGGTAACGTTCCTTTTCTGCAAATTTTCACCAGAAATAACTGTTAAACAGAGATGACTTTTGTTCTAGTGAGCAGTTGCTGTCACAGTTGAAAAATAACATGATTTTCACATTTGGAAGTGAGAGTATTCCCCTTTGGATTGAAATAAGCTTCCACAATCGTTCCACTGACAGGCTAATTCTTCTTTCTGCAGTCTTTCAAGTGAGGAGCCACACAGTAAAGAAGAGGACATTGGACTTTCATGCCTATACACAAGAATTCAGATGGGATTAGAGTCCAGATGGAGTTCCAGCAATGGTCTAAGGATCTTCACTAACAGGATGCCTAGTTGTCATTACTTAGTCTGCTGCGCCATGTTAACCATGGCAGCACTAGCTGCAGCAAGGCCACAGTTTAAGCCTGCTGATAATGGTGCATCAGAAACAGAAGGTAAGTGTAATCAATGCAATTTAAATGTTAAATGGCAGTTATTTTTGTATCAAGGGAAAATAAAAACACCTGTTGTCTAATTCAACCTTTAAGCCCTTCGAAACTTTATGTAAATTTTGTTAAACTGGCCTTAATCAATAATTAAACTTTGGGGGTATTTTGCATACTTTATAATGGGACAACTGAAGTTATTGGCAAAAGTTTTACTGGAATGACAGATTTTTGGTCTCTGTCTTCTGTATTTATTTCATTTGAACTTTGACACTGGTTAATTTTTGTAAGGTCCATATCTTAAAAGGTTCTCTATTTTCAAGGTACTTTTGCTTGTTTCTTGTAAGCCTTCCTCATTTCTTTATGACGAAGACCACAGACAAGCATTTCAATACTTAAAAAGGGAAATGCATTTTTATTTCAAAACCCATGTGACACAGCGCATTTAATTGTGATTCACATTCAATATTCTTTACTGAGTGGCTTCCAGTGATTGGGAATACACTCTGATGTAGTATTATCTATACTTGAATTGCTCGTTATTTTGGCAGTGATCTAGAGAGTCCGTGTGGCAGTCCCAGGAAGTCAGTGATAGATACCATTACTCTGGAAAGTCTCAGTCAAAGTAGGACTCTGGTGTAATGTCATACAATGACATGCACTGTGCAATATGGCACAGTAGATGAATTTGCCTTTTTTCTGTTTTAAATGAAGATTCAGCATCTTAAGTAAACGTCAGAGTTTCCTAATTACAGCAATGCCCTTTTAAAACAATTGTAAAGGAAGTTCAATACTTCTGTCAATAGTCTCACTGTTATTTCAATGACCTTTTTGTAATTCATTACGATCAGCAGTTTCCAAGCAGTCTTCCATACCTTAGTAGTGGTTGTTACCAAGGATGCAGGATAGGATGCAACTTAAAAAGGTTTTCTTAACTGATGGATAGATAAATGAATGAAGGATTATGTCTGTGGGTCTGTCGACAGTTGAGGGAAATTGCAGTCAGTGTTTTCGCTTGAGGGTAATCTGAGAATATAGAGAGAGTAGTTAGGTTCTCATCACCATTTAATGAGTCCTATATTATTTTCCTCCTGCTGGTGACACAAGCATTTTTAGGAGCATTTTAGTGACAACCTAATGCTGGTTATAACTGGTCTGGGAAGGTGCCATGGTATTTGGTTTATATAAGCAGGAATACAAAGGACATGGTGAGGAGAGTGCAAGTTAGTTCAGTGCAAAATAGTATCTCTAGTTTTAGAGCTTTGAGTTAAATGTGATTCTTAGGATAAAATGAGTTTTACAAATTGTGAGAATCTTTCAAATCATCAAATAAGGCCCCTTTTTAAGTGATGAGGAAATTTTCCATTTGCTGAAATGCCTGTTTTCATTTTGCATTTACATTATAGTTAATTGTGAAATATTGAAAGCTGAGAGCACAAAAGCTGATGTATTTGTAGTGCTGGTTCTGCTGTGCTATCTGGTGAGATGAAGGAAAGGAATGCTATTGAGAAGTACTCATACAGCAAATTAAAAGACCCAGTGAAAACAATGAGAGCAAGAGTTTTAATGGAACTATCAGTCCTGCAGTTTGATTTTTTTCCCCCTTGGAAGAAGTGCTTGGCCTCCGCTTGGCAGCTGCCCAAATTAAAACATTTGAAATCACAAGCTCACCACGTGGAGAACTGTGGGTGCAGACCTATGTCTTATGACTGATGTAGCCTGTTGGCACATTTCTGAGTGGCCTCGCAGTAAGACATTGTTTGGGATTGCATCCCTTAACAGAGGTTTGTGAAGCACAGACCTTTACAGTAGTCCTGTTTAGCCCAAATGGCACTCTGCCTTGTATTTTCATAGAATCATAGCCTTTTGGCCTATTGTGTCCATGCTGGCCAACAAGTAGCCACCCAGCCTAATCTCACTTGCCATCTCTTGGTCTGCACCCCACCTTCTCCTCTGTTTCTGAGTTGGATGCTATGACATTTGAGCAAGCAATGATTCTTTTCCTCTTCTCCCCGAACAACGTCTGCTTGCTCCCAAAAGCGGACCACAACAGAGATCAGAAATGCAGCGACATGGGGAATGAAAGCTGTGTCCTTCCGCTGCCATGGTCTCTTCATTTACTAATATTCAGCTGTGTAATCCTCATTAGAAATATCAAGGACATAATATTTGTGATGGATCACTGCAACCAGGTGCCTATTGCAAAGGAGATTCAGCGCTCTAAAGTGATGATTTTTTCAGAGTCTGACCCTAATACGCAAATGAGTCCTCAGTGCACATTTAAAACACACAAATATTGGTTTATCTGCTTCTTTCCTCTTGATCATTTTAAGGACTGAATTTTGGCAGTTCCCCCTGTACAGCTGTCATAGAGTCATACAGCACTGAAACAGGCCCTTCGGCCCACCGGGTCTGTGCCAACCAACAACCACCCATTTATACTAATCCTACATTTAATCCCATATTCCCTACCACATCCCCACCTTCCCTCAATTTTCCTACCACCTACCTACACTAGGGGCAATTTACAATGGCCAATTTACCTATCAACCTGCAAGTCTTTGGCTGTGGGAGGAAACAGCAGTACCCGGCGGAAACCCACGTGGTCACAGGGAGAACTTGCTAACTCCGCTCAGGCAGTACCCAGAACTGAACCCGGGTCACTGGAGCTGTGAGGCTGCGGTTCTAGCCACTGTGCCGCCTCTCTGTTTGGATTTGCTCTGTCATTGCCTGCAGCAACTCATGTCGAGGCAGTTTTACACACATGAATCTCAATTACTGAATCCACACATAGAGCGAACCAGACTCCTTTTGAGACTCTGTGCCACTCTGGCATTAAATTAGGTGTTGAGCACAAGTATAACTGTCCTGCACTAACCTCACCTTTCATTTCCATAAATTGAGCCTGGAGCACAGAAGCAAGTCTTTGTAGAAGTGAAATGAAAAACCAGAGTCGACCTGGTCTTTCAGGAGTTTTTGATTCTTGGGCCCTTTGGCTTATGCTCCAGTCCAAGGGGATTGAAACCGGCATCTGGCTGACATGCATTGAGCCCCTCTAAGTTTTTCCAAGGTAAGGGCAGACGTATAGCAAAAGACCTGTTTAGATTGTGAAATGGGAAAGGATCAATTACAGTTTTAAAATTGCTTTTTGAATGTTGTAGAAGAACAACAAGGAAGGCTGATTGCTTCTTATAAAATCTGAAAGTGAATTAAGCAGAGACCTGTAAAACGTTAATTTTCAAAATTCAGAACCGTTCAGATAAAGCAGATGTGAAGATGTTATAAAAACTGTCGAAATCATAAGTAACTTCTCTTCTGTTATAATTTTTTGGTCTTGCATTTAAAGGAGAATTTATAAAATTTTGGTGGAAACTTTGTGTACAATGTGATTACACTGCAAACCCAGAAGTTTGTAGCACTTTACTGCCAAATATTAGATGTTTTCTGAAAAACTAAATATGATTCAGCCATCTGACATTGGTTGAGTTAACCTATGCCCAATTATCAAGGTCACCAGATATACAAACTCTGCTGGCAGCTTTCAATCACTTTTAGCACTAAGCAGATTAAAAATTTAGTTTTATCTCGCATTTTTGTTGCTCTCAAGGTAAGTTCATACCAAATAAGGGAATATCATACATTATTTATGATATTAGTGGATGCTGAACACCGCTACTAAAAATGCCAAGTAGGCTATTTAAAACATAAACCAAGTGGGTAAAAGACTCTCTGGACTTCATTTTGGCAGCTATGAAGTTGATGATGTCAAATCAGTGATGTGTAAAGGAAGAGAAGCCAAGTGGATTTTGCTGTTCACCAGTTTTAGCATGGAAGCAAAGTCTCACATTGTAAACACAGAGCTTGTTCTGTGGTCTCTCTACAGATTCCAGCATTATAATGTGATTTGGACATAAAGCAAATGTAAACTAATATTTGCATTAAAACAGGCAAGGGATTGGGCACCTGGTATCGAAGTGGTAGATTGCATACCTCATAATCAGATTGTTGCAGGTTCAAATTCCAGGACTGTCTATCATTCACTGCAGTGTTTCCAGTGAGCAGCTGTCTTGGCTGAGCGAGTGGATAGTGTGTCCTATGGGGGAGGGGATTACTCCGTTCATTTGAGAGAACAGGAGAGAGTTGACATTGGCAACATAAATTCCAAGTGTAACTTCTTTTGGTACATCACAGAGTATTATTGACAGGTATCACAAAACCAGTTTTGGGGCAAGTGGTTTGCATTGGACTTGTGTTGTGAAGGGGCACACTGGGAATAAAGATAGCTTTAAAAAGTATGGTGAAGTGAAAAGAAAACTGTTGACACTCTCAAATGCTGTGCTGCAATCTGATGTAAAAATGTTTGTCAGTTATTAAAGATGAAAACAATAACCATCAAAATATAGGGCTCATTAATGATTATCAATTCTATATTTAAAGAAGCTAAAATAATTTTTCAGTTTTTAATAGCATAAGGATCAGAGCCTTATAAACTACATGTATTAATTGTGTCAGGATTTACAGAAATGGTACTGTAGTAATAGATTTTCGAAGCTGCATATTGCATTGGTCAAACCTACACTGAGAAATTAATAAAGCCCAGGTTACGACAGTATCTCAAAACAATCAATGCAATTTATCCTTTTTAAAAGTAGTATTGTTCTGGCACTGAGATAATATGCAACCATGCTATTTGTCGTAATTTAATGTTTGCTTGCTCTGCCACATGTTAAGTTGTTAGAATTCCCTCTTGATCAGCTTCTGTTGTTTGAGAGCGGCATGTTAAATTTTCATTGGGCCAAATGGCCTGTTTCTGTGATGTAAGTGCTGCGTAATACATCAAACGCAAAATACTGCAGATGCTGGGAATCTGAAATACAAACAAAGTGCTTGAAATACTCAGCAGGTCAGGCAGCGTCTGTGGAGAGAGGAACAGAGTTAACGTTTCAGGTCGATGACTCTTTGTGAGAACTAGAAAAAGATGTGACAGGTTTTACCGAAGTACAGAGGCAGGGAAAGCGGGCCAAGAACAAAAAGGAGGTCTGTGATAGGCTGTAAGACAGCAGAAATTAAATGACAAGAGAGATGATGGTGCAAGGCAAAAGGAAATGGTAATGGAGCAAGTAAAGAAACAAAAGATAAGTCTTGAGAACATAGGAATAGCAGAACCATCACCCACAGCTGCTGTCTGGAAAAAATTGGAGCAGAGGTGATGATCTGAAATTGTTGAACTGTTAAAATTAAAATTACAAATCTCTGCCCCACTACCACTCTGACCTCCCTTCCTTGGCCTCCTACACTGTTCCAGTGAAGCTCAATGTAAGCATGAGGAACTTTCGATTAGGCATTTTACAGCCTTCTGGACTCAACATTTACTTGTTTAAAACCTGTTATTGCGTTTCTAACATTTTCCAGTTCTGCTGAGAGATCATTGACCAGAAGCATTTAGCTCTGTGTTTCTCTCTTCACAGATGCTGCTTGACCTGCTTAGTACTTTCAGCATCAGTTTGGTTGGCATGGCATCTGTAGTGACATCTGTTTTTTTTTGCTTTATTTCCAATACATTATAAACTTTGTGTACATAATTGTGTACATTGTCTGTGTGATTGATAATAAAGGATGATTATTCATGTGAAATTACTGGTTAGGAACATTGGATTGTCCAAGATATGTTCAAGGGACATAAAAAGAGCACTCCCATCAGAAGGGAGTGAAATTTGGATAGAAGTAGCCTAGTAGTCCATTGGCACTTGCCTCCTGGTTGGCTAAGAATGGTATTGGCTGGGAATTGCTTGGTCAGGGAATGATCATAATGCAAAAACAAGGTAGAAAAAGGTTAACATATCCTCAAAAAGTAAAAGATAAGTTTTAACCAATGGCAAACCTCATTAGAGAGCTACTATAATGTCCCTAATAACCTACTTTATAGGGAATTATTTGTTTAGTCATTTGCATCATGTTTATTACCTCCCACAGGCTGATGCTGAACCAGACATATGATTTTATTTATAATCAATTTTTGTCCATGTGTGTACATACAGCTTCATTTTAGTAATGATGAAAAACTCCACTAAACCAAGTAGGTAAAGTGCAGTCACCCGGGATTTTTTTGGTATGGGTTACATACCCCCTTCATCTCCTCTATAAATATCAGAATTGCCTCTCTCGTCTTCTTACCCAAGTCTTCAGATATAGTTGTGCCTCATTTCAACTATTCAACCATGATCTGCAGCTCTTCATACCACACCCTTAACCTTGAATTGCAGGGAACCCAGAAATACACAATAGATCATAGCATCTGTTAAAGGAAAAGACAGGTTATGATATTTTTGGTGTGCACTCATTGAAGCATGAAGACTCGACAGGGTAGTTGCTGAGAAGCTGTTTTCACTCCCTGGCTGGAGAGTCTAGAACAAGGGGTCATAGCCTAAGGATAAGCCATTTAGGACTGATATGAGGCTGAGGGGGGGGGGGGGGGGGTGACTTAATTGAGGTGTACAAAATTATGAAGGGCCTAGATAGAGTAGATAGGAAGGACCTGTTTCCCCTAGCGGAGAGGTCAATTACCAGGGGGCACAGATTTAAGGTGATTGGTAGAAGGATTAGAGGGGACGTGAGGAAAAACTTTTCCACCCAGTGGGTGGTGGGTGTCTGGAATTCACTGTCCGGATCAGTGGTGGAGGCAGAAACCCTCAACTCATTTAAAATGTACCTGGACATGCATCTGAAGTACTGTAACCTGCAAGGCTGTGGACCAGGTGCTGGAAGGTGGGATTCGATTGGGCGGCTAGTTTTTTCAGCTGGCACAGACATGATGGGCTGAATGGCCTCCTTTTTGTGCCGTAACTTTTCTATGGTTCTATGAGAAATATTTTCATTGAGAGTTGTGAATCTTTGGAATTCTCTACCCCAGAGGCGTGTGAATGCTCATTTGTTGAGTATATTCAGGACAGAGATTGATGGTTCTTTTAGTGCCCAAGAATCTAAGAGTTGGGGCAGGAAAGTGGGATTAGTGTAGAAAATCAGCCTGGATCTTATTGAATGGCTGCGCAGGCTCGATGATCTACTCCTACTCATATTTCCTATTTTCTCTCCTTGTCAAACTGAGGAGTTGTTGGATAGTGACTGGGAACAGCAGCAATGACTGAATTTTCTTTTCCCTTTGCTAGTCTGGGGGAATTATAGACAATTAAAGTTTAATTTTAATTTAAATTGCAGTTAACAGCACAGACTGTTTAGATCTAAATTGCTGATATAGCTAGCAGTTAAAGAAAGCTTGTAGAAAAGAGAATAAAAAGCACTTGTATCATACCTTTCATGTCCTCAGAGCATCCCAAAGTGTTTCACAGTCAATTAATTATTTTCAAACTGTGGTCATTGTTTTGTAGATAAATGCAGCAGTCAATTTGTGACCTACAAACAGCAGTGAGATGAATGGAGAGTTATTAAGTTCTTGTTGGTGTTGGTTGAGGGTTAAATGTTTGCAAGGACACCAGGAGAACTCCCTTGCTGTTCTTTGAGTAGTGCTATATGCTTTGTTCAATTATGAGGTCAACTGCAGGAATAGATGCTTTGTATATCTACCCAGCTGAAATATGAACTTCATCTGGTTCCAGGCAATCATAGAAATCAGAATGAGGACTGGAGAGCGGAATTAGCAGAATGACTTCACAAGTCTCTGCTATGAAGATTTGATTAATTTTATAATAGAGTATCAAATAAGATGCTTTAATAGATTGGTTCCTTTGGCTGCACTTGTACATGGAGGTAATATGGGGTAAAGCCTGGCTACTGGACCCGAACCCGACCAAACCCAACTACATGTGTCAGATTCAGGTCGGGTCTGTATTCGACATCCAGGCTTGGGTTGGGTCCAGCTGGACTGTACTGTTTTGTTCCGTATTGATTTTGTTTTAGTCTATGATCTTTTTCTGTTTCAAAAATACCTTTGTTGTTTTCGGGTCGGGTCGGGCATTTAAAAAAAATTAAAGGACTCAGACTGGTTCGGGTTCGGGTTGGCCCCGGTCAGATATTAATTTTATAATTGAGCCAGTCTTTAATATGGGGTGTACAGCTTTAAATGCAGAGTTTAAGTACTATAGTATTGAACTCCGTTTTAACTTTTTTTTACCTAACCCTGTGCTGTGCATGCCCTGGGAGTATTTGATGGGACAGTGTAGGGGGAGCTTTACTCTGTTTCTAACCCTGTTTTTTTTTTGAAGGTGGCCTTTATACCCCAGGCCCCTTTTATGCATTTCATGTGGAGGGGGTCTTTATATAGGCCCTCCCTATATACATTTTATAAAATAACTTTGTTTTATTTTTCTGTTTTAATAAAAACTCAAATTAAAATGCCATTCTTGATGTCAGTTATGTACTCCAGTCCCTGCGGTGCCTAGTTTTAACTGTTATTGATCCAGATCATTATTGGAAGATCCATTCCTGTGTATTGATAGAATAAGCAGATTACCTCCGTAGTGGTGAGTGAGGTATTCTTACACTGCTGCAAAGTACTGTCATAATTCCACGGCGCCAGCACAACTTCTAAATGATGACTCCTTCACACTCTTCAATTCACTGACAGATACTTATTTACTGGGAAGTTGAATGAGTTTTTGTAAAACCATGGCAACACCAGGCTGTGGACTTTGAGGTGCATTACTGATCAATCACCTGATCTCACCTGGTGGCATCACATTAGAAACACCTGCCATGGTGGTTAGAAGTACAGATGAGATTTATGGTTCTTTTTTTATTTGTGGTTAGGTCATTTATCAGTTTCTCTATGGTAGCTTGAAGATAAATTACTGGAATGTCATCGTTCATAGTGCAGTGCTGTGGACAGCTGGAGCAAAGAATGAATGTTTATTCTGGTTTCAAAATGTTCTACCACTGAGTGTCATCACTAGGACCACTTTTTAAAGAAAATCAAATAATTACAATGACTTTCATAACTCTTTGTTTCTACTTTCCTGTTATTTTTGTTTAAATGAATGCTGGTGTCTTCATAAGAGGAATTGGGTTGGAGGAGTTGCTGAGCCTGGTAGTACAATGGACTGTGTAGAAATGCAGTCAACTGTGTCTGTTCATGCCTGTCCCTCACACCATTAGTCTCAGTGACCACCTCAAATCAATTCCATGCAATATGGCCAACATCCATTATTTCAACAAATAATTGTAAAAAGAGAAGCAACATTAAAAATAGAGCAAAGAATATTAAGATTAGTGATGATGTTTTGTAACTTTTCATTTTAAATTAAAACAAATATCTATAATGAGGTCGAATGAAACCTGTTGTGTTCATCCTTTGGATTTTAATAAATTAAACTTTAGTGCTGTTTGAATACATTCGGAGCCAAGTTCATGTTCTGAATCATCTAAGAAACTGACCTGGTCCAGTGTCTAATGCAGAAGACAGGTGTTCAAGCTTCCTCGAGTATATGGTAAAGTCATTGGATAGCATGTTACTGCTGGGCTTGTTTTTCTCATTTCCTTATTTGTATATTTTTCCCTGGCAATTTCACAAATAGTATTCACAGATGAAATGTGTAGTGTTTTGAACAACCAGGTTACTTAAAAGAAAATGCAAATAATATGTAAAGTAGAATGATCAAAATCAATAAGATTAACTGTCTTACCTTTGGTTTAGACATTTAAATTCCGTTGGTGTCTCTGTCCAAAAATAATAAACGGTGATATATCTTTAGTATTGTCAGCATGGGCTATAAATAAAAATGTTCCATTTCCTATTGCAGTTTACAATTTGCAGCTTTAAATGCGAATTTGTCAGGAAAAAATAGATGATGGAAAGCTGTCCATTTCATAAATATGCAAATAAAGTCTTGCAATTTCCTTAAAGGAACAGCACAGTGATTCCTGACTTTTTTTTAAAGTGTATTCCTCTACGCATACATGTTCTAGTATTGATGTTTTGGGTAAGCACAATGTGAACATTTGAGGTGTATCAAAAAAATTCTAAGTTAAAGTAAAACTCCATTCTGTATCCATGAACAACGGAAAAAGAGAATTGCATATTGTAGGGAAACATGTGTTTGTCTGTTTTTAAACCCTGACTTCCTGTAATTTTGATGCTTTACGCTGATGTGAAGTATTTACAACCTCTGCTGATGGCTGTAAGGAGCTAGTAAGGGAAAGCGCATTTTTCAAAATGTTCATTGACACTAGGAAATCACCTGTTCAGTATACAAAAATGCTGCCTGATACGAAGACCTCAAAGTTTGCTTACTATCAGTCAGTTCTGACCATCCAGCGGGTATGTTCTAAGGCAAGTCCTAACTCAAGTGTCACACGGTGGCACAGTGGCGCAGTGGTTAGCACCGCAGACTCACTGCTCCAGCGACCCGGGTTCAATTATGGGTACTGCCTGTGTGGAGTTTGCAAGTTCTCCTTGTGTCTGCGTGGGTTTCCTCCGGGTGCTCCGGTTTCCTCCCACATGCCAAAGACTTGCTGGTTGATAGGTTAATTGGCCATTATAAATTGTCCCTAGTATAGGTAGGTGGTAGGGAAATATAGGGACAGGTGGGGATGTGGTAGGAATATGGAATTAGTGTCTGATTAGTATAAAATGGGTGGTTGATGGTCGGCACAGACTCGGTGGGCCGAAGGGCCTGTTTCAGTGCTGTAACTCTAAACTAAACTAAACATGTGACTCTTAAGCCATTTACTGGGGAAGAGTAGCTGAGGTGGTTTCCTGCTGCCACCATCGTTCTTTTATCTTCAGACTGATCTCCTGAGGGAGGGGAGTTGTAGCCATGGCTAAAGAGCCCCAACTACCCTTTACAATGGTGAGGGGATCCTATACCATTCGGATTTAAGGACCCACTTTAGACATCAATCAGTATGCAAAGCCATTGCACCGGTTCTCCTCTTACTTGGGCTGTCTCAAGTGGGGCCCAAAACAAACCCTTCTGACATAGAGGTGGGAATACTGAGCCACTAGTCACTCTGTTTGGACTTGCATAATCCACTAAATGTCAACCCAGTATTTAGAGATCATATTCTCGTCTCCACTTAGAAGAATCTTATTTAGAAGCTGACTTTGTCTTTTGTGAGGTGCAGTTTAGTCTCTATATAAAGTTCCATGACACTTCTCAAAATGTGCACTTGCTTACTGTATCACATTTTAAAAAAATAATTAAAGCTAGAATTAAAAGATCCTAGGGATTCACTGAAACTGCGGTATTCTAGTATAGTAATATCAACAATGAAATCAGAATTGTATACTGGATAATATCTTTTTTTACTGATATTTTGTCACAGTACTCCAAAGTATTAGGGTCAGTTTAGCAGAATTATAAACATAGTCTTGCTTTCCAGGAAATGTTTGGTGGATTTTGGAGAATGCAACACCTCCGCGCATGACTGACTCCCAAAATCCACATAGGGTCTGCTAGTCTCCTGCGGTAACTCCAGCAGAATGCTGACAGCCAGGACCTGGTTGCACCAGGATTCCACTGTTTCCAACATGTCTTGAACCTCTGCCCATCCCTTGCAAGGCAGATGTCAGCAGGTGGATCTGGGGACAGGAGCACCCCTTGCGTGGAGCCCTATTTTCCTGACTTAGTCAGGACCTGACATATCTCTGAACCTTTATTTTCAGAGTTTTTAATTGGTCCCATACACAGGAGACTGAAGGTGATGTGGTTTAGGTTGGGGAGAGTGAAAGGGCCTGACAAACTCCAATCTACCCCAGTTGCGCCTCTTCACCTCTAGAATGATGAAAAGTAAAGTAGTAAATTGCTACATGCTGCAACTCATTGTAAAGATACCATCAGATATATTGAGGCAATTTTTTCTTTTAATGTGGTTAGATTTTGGACGAGTTTTAACAAGAGTGTTGTTTACAGTCTGCTTTTCAGAATGTTTTGACATTTTTAACAGCAATGGGAAAGTTTTTTTCTTGTAAATTTTTTCCGATTGTTTTAATAATTTCTATCTAAAAAAAGCTAGGTGTGTGCGATAATTATGCTGCGCCTCAGTGGCACGATGCTCTGCATGCTGGAGCATCAAAGCACAATGCTGTGGAGTAGCAGAACATTACCCTGATCTATTCTCCCCATCACCCTCCTCCCCCTCAGTTGATTAATCTCAATGTAGACCGTAGGCCAATCCAGGGTAAAGGAAAGAGGACTCCTTGCTTTGGCAGCTGGTTGCCAGTATAGACCATTGTGGCCAAGCCTTCACTGGTTCTGTAGGCAGAACTGATGATGGAGAATAAATAGATGGGAACACATTTTCAAAAAGTAGCGCGGTACCAGCATTATCTTCAAGGTGCAGAGGGGCTTACAGTGAGCTGAACTGAGACTAATTGTAATTCGTACTTGCAACTATAGTGACTTTAGTAACTCATAAATTGTGTTTGCTGTAAGCTGCTAGTGTGTTAAAGTTGTGTTCTTGGGCACCATTTTCTCTTTGGCTTCACTGATTCTGCATTTTTAAAAAATATGGGAATGATTTAAGGCAATGATCTCTTTTGACACAATACATTAAATACTCACATATCACATAGGACATGGCAAGACAGGCTAACAAGGCCAGGTGTCTAGCAATATATCCTAGCCTCAGTGTCAGTAGAGCATGCCCTGCTAAAACAGCACAACGTTCAATTTCTTAAATAAGCCATACCTCAGACCTCTAAGTAAGATTGCAAAATAGTCCTTTCAGTATACTTCATTAATGGAATGTAACATGTATGTTTTCAATTCCATGGTGAGATTAAAATGGTTGAAACCTAAATGCTTTGTGTACCTGGCTGAAATGTGCCCTCGCTCCTTACTATTCCTTGTGGAGGCCTTGAATGAGTCAAGGTTGCTAACCTCCCACTCACCTGTTAGATTCAGAGGGTATAACCTATTTCCATTAAGTTTTGTCTGCCTGTTTCATAGTTTAAAATTGTTAACTTCAGTTTGAACAGTTGAAAGAGCAGCTTCACAAGGTGTTTATTCTGTTCTCAGTAAGGCAAAAGGCTTTTGTGTTATTTAGAACAGCCTTCAGTTGATAACTTTGTTGGACTGAGGCATAACTATGAACTGTGGTCTAAGTAAAATAAAATGTTAATGAAGGAGGTATGTGGAGGAAAAGAAGATGGTCAATTAGGTATTCTTCTTCAGGGAATAAAATGTAAGCCTTTGTGCCTAACTGTGGAGTGGTGATAAGATTACCATATTGACTGTGGTGTAATCTATTCTCCTGAAAGGGCATCTTGGTCTTTTATACCAACCATTATCCTACCAAATGTCACTTGGCCAGCTTATCTAAAAAATCAATCCTCTGTTTTAGATGGAACATTGTTAACATGTGGAAGAGTTAGAAAGTTCGCCAAATTTATATAATTCCATTACAGAAAAAAGTTAAAAATGCTACTTGTACACAGTGGACCTGTGGCGTAGTGTTTGGCACTTGCCTGTTGTCTCTGTGGTTGTAGGTTGTTTGAGTTAGATTGGAGCATTTGCTCTTTCCTGTCTAGAGTAAGTGTGACCAGTTGTGCCAGCTGCTCGATGCTAGAAGTATTGCTAAGGAGGAAATCTTTTAAGAGCCTGTCATCCTATTTTTCTTTAGTAACAAGTAGAACATTTACAAGCAGAATCACAACACTTTACAGTTTTTCCAAACTTTCAGTTAAGAGCAAAGTGGATTATACTTACTGTCCTTTGATTTGTTTGACGTTCTTTAGATAGATTCTTGCAGTTTTATATTTTTTATTGATTATGCCTGGCCCACCCCTCTGTGTTTCATGTTTCTCCTGGACAACCTGGTAAAGGTTGCAAACTCACAAGGGAAAGGACAACCTGGTAAAGGTTGCAAACTCAGGCGAAAGTTGGAGTGAAGCTGACTCTTACCAACTGTGACGTTTCTTTGTCCTGTTTCAGTACACCAGTGCTGCCTCTTGATTTTCATTTTTCAAGTTCCAAATAATGCAGGAGTTCAAACAACACAATACATTTCCATTAAATGCTGTGACCAAAGCAACTAATGTAATGTAGATTGATTTTCTTTTCGCAAAATATCAATATTTTTCTGTGAAAGTTATACCATATAATGAATTCCTTATTTTTTCACCTTACACCTATTGCCACTTTCAGTTTTCTGGTCACAAAGTGACAACAGAAATCCACTGTGCTGTGCTTTCAATAGAATGGATTTTGAATGCTTGGGATTCAAGTTATCAGTAAAGTAGTCTGAAACTTCAATCCCTGTTCAGAAGAAAGAAAGCAATAGTTTCTCGTGTAGAATTAAGAATGTAGCAGATAATGGAGTTCAACCACAGTATATTAAAGCTAAAAGACAACCATGCAAAAGGAAGAATGCATAAGCAGTCAAATCACTAGTTACCTAGGGCTTATCATTTCTGAAGATATGAACATATCATGGTTTGGTCAAACAAACAATAGGCAATGTTTTTGTAAAGTACTCAGTTTCAGAAAGAAATGAAGAAAGTGTGTGTAATTCCCACCAAGTCTAAAGTAAAATAGTGAAATGTAGGTAGCTCTAGGGAATGCAGAATTTCAAAATGGGTTTCTAGTATATAAGCAATTATAAGAAACTTTTCAGAAACTGAAATATTAATTTGGGTGGCATTTAATAATTGAAAGTGTGTTTCGTGAGGAGTCTAATTTTTTTCTAAGCATATAGGCCAGGATTTTCCCGGCACTATGGAGGTTGGGGGTGGGGGTGGGTGCCAGTAAAATAGTATCTGCCCGCATTAGGCAGGCTCGCCGATGTCCCTCCACCATCAGCTGATTTTTCTAAAAGTGGCCAACGTGGCGGATCACTGGCTGATTGGAGCATTAAGAGCCTTAATGAGCCACTAGAGTGGAATTTTACCAGGTGATTTCAATCTTACCAGCGGTGAACAGAAAGTGAGGAGGCTCGAAACTAGCCTCGTTGCAGTAGGCGAGCCTATCAGTAGCAGCAGAGTTGAGGATAAATGGAAGGTCTGTGTACCTGTCTACACCATGTATCCTCAACCCCAAGCCAAGCAATCACGTTTGGAGGCTCTGCGGAGGGTGATGTCAAAATGATTTACTGCTGCTGGAAAGGTGTCACCCAGATCTTAAGCAGCCATTGGCAGCAGTGCAAAGGTTCCTAGGAGGCTCAAGATAGTGGAAGTTTCATCTGCAATGCGGTTAGTGTTTTCAGACTCTGACTCCACAGTGAGGATGAGAGTGGACCAGAGATGGGCATGCAGCCACATATTGTGGCTGTGCAGCGGCCAGGGGAGCTCCAGCTGCCTAATCAAGCCACTTGAGGTGAACAAGGAGGGCTCATGGGGCAACAGGGGCAGCCTGGTCACAGAAGGCGCTGCCCAGCTCATTGGGTCTACTGGCAGAGAATCGGCGACATTGAGATGTTCGAGCACCAATGCCTATGCAGACTGCGCCTCTCCAGGGAGGTGGTGGCAGAGCAATGTGGAATGATGGAACAGGGGTTGAGGCCACTGGGAAGTGGCTGCCACCCAATGCCTGTTGCCTTAAAGGTGACTTTGACACAATCTTTCCATCAGCAGATCATTCCAGGGATTGTCTGGAGATCTCTGTGGCGTTTGTTAGCCCATTGCTGCATAAAGGAGGTAATGGAGGTCGTGTACCGTCAGGTTAGCCATTATATCAATTGAAGCAAAATACTGCAGATGCTGGAAATCTGAAATAAAAACAAAATTGCTGGAAATACTCAGCAGGTCTGGCAGCATCTGTAGAGAGAGAAGCAGAGTTAATGTTTCAGGTCACAGACCTGAGGCTTGCCAGCTGCATTCAGCAGTGCATTGTTGGTCCTTTCCTCACTCCGCTGAGGGTGAGGTGGCTGTAGCTGTCACAGCTTCCGCTACCACCTCTTGCGCATTAGTGAAGCGCTCACCAGATTGTATCACTCGCTCTACATGCGCAACAGAGCCCACAGACGTGAGTGTTTCTGCCCTGGTGGAGGGTGCACAGGAATGAAATGACATGGTGTCTTCACGTGACGTTGCATCCTGCGAACTTTCAAATGTTGCTGCATCCCTGGTCTGTCCCTCATATGCTGCTGTGGAGAGAAAATATAAAGTGAAATATGTGGTCCTCTCAACCAAGGCCTCTTGCCTCCCCTTAGTCAGGAGCTTCCAGTGATAGTAAAGGCCCGAATAGGTCCCACTGGCCAGACATGGTGTAGGGTATGTTGGACAAAACTAGATCTTTACACACTCTCCGTACCTTCTTCACCTGCCTTGCCCTCAGTGACAGGCTGCCCTGCAGTGACTCATCTGAATTGCATGGCCTCCTTCTCCTCCATCGGTGCCACCATGTTGATAACAGCAGCTCCACCTCTGGTCCATTGGCACTCCTGCCATTATGAGCACGCTTCTGCAAGTATGAATATAGGCACCACGAGACAGTACTGATATCTCCTATGTGCTGGTCACTTTGGGGCACTGTAACCATGCAGCACAGCGCTGCTGGGATAACATGGTGAGGCAGCCATTCAGCCGCCTCATTGCAGCATTCACCCATGCCTGAGCATGTGTCTCGGATGCATGACAACTGAACGCCTCAATGTTAACATTGGTGCCTGGTGTTGCCCCATGCATGAATCTACCACCTGGCCTCAGATTTCATGTATGGCTTTCAATTAATACTAGGCTTCCCTTTGCCAAATGTAAACACCACTTGCCTTTCCAGACCCCAGCAGGTGATTATATCTTTTTCTGCACTGAATCCAGGTTCTGGCAATGATTCCTCGGCTGCACACGATGTCAGTCACTTCTAGCCATGCCTGCTTGGTGACACGTGCTGGCCTCCCCCCGTCTTGTGGAAAGAGGACCTGCCTTTCGCTGACTGCTTCCACACGCGTCTCAAGGGAGGCATTGCTGAAATGTGGGGCAACGCTTCCTCTTTCTGCCACAATCTCTATACTGCTTTCTCAGCTGTCCACCCTCTCCTTGCCTGTGGGTTCAACCTGGATGACTGCTGCACAAATGTCTTTAAAAATCCCAGCTGCGTGCAAGCTTCTGGCACTAGGATCTGGCTGCCAACATTAATTGGATGGTTCCCTCGCCAGAAGCCCCATAATTGGCTGCCAATGGTGAAATGAAGGAGAAATCCCACCACATGCCATTACATTCAGGAGCCACGCATTTCCGTCTGACATCGAGACCTCCGCACAAATGTAAAATCCTGGCCATATAATAAACAAGAATTTGCATTTAGATAGTGCCTTTAATATAGAAAAAGTCTCATGATATTTCAGAGAGACTTAAGGGAAAAATGGACGTGGAGCCAAAGAAGGTGCTATCAGGAGGGATTATCTAAAGTTTAATCAAAGACATAGATTTTAAAGGTGGAAGGATGGTGGAGAGGGGGAGGGCTTTGGGGAGATGACTTCAAGGGGCAGAATAATGCATGGGTCTGTGGACCCCAGCCATATAAGCAGTCCTGACTGGAGTTGGGGGAGGGTGGGGAGAAGCTTCATTTAAGCATAGTATATTGTGATATGATTTAAATTATTATTAATGCAGAATGTATGGGCTTATATCTTCTTTCACTTTACCACCCATTGTATTCGTGGCCTGTGGGGCCCAAATGTTTTTGGTGCCCAGGGCCCCAAGATTTCTTAATCTGGCTTTGAGGATTTCAGACATTTGGTCATTTAAGGGAGCAGATCAGGCTTGTGTATAATAAGAAAAACAAAATAACTTCCATTTTTTTTTTATTTCTTTAATAAATCTAGCACAGCATTCAAGTATAGTGTTACTGTTTGGAAATATTGCTTAAATGAGGAATAATTTGAGTGTGAGGTAACTGAGTTCCTTCTCTTGTGTGATATAACCCAATCAATGCTTCACTGCCTGTGCTGTACTCCATTCTGTAGGTATTGCTGGGCTTTATGATGGCGAGATTTAATTGTTTTTAATGTGTAGAAGGTAGGCAGCATATGTAGGGTTCTTGAGCAAGAATAATTGCCTTTTCACTACGTAGAACACCATAAACACATTTGAAATGAACGTGTCTACAAATTTGCCTTGCAATTTGAGCTGTTCCTTCCTTTTGTGTTGTCATTGAAGTGTGTTGCATATTCTTGTATTATAAAAGCTGTTTTTTAAATTTCCTTTGATGTGAAATATTGGCGCAGCAATTATAAACCTAGCATTTCTACTTAATTTAGAAGTCTTTTTGCATTTTATGTTCCTGATAAAACTTTTAACCCAGTACAGAAAGAGGCAAGGTGCGGTTTAGTAGATCCTAGTGAAATGGTAAATGCATAATTGTCAGTGTTTCGTTGTATGTATTGGATGATGTAGGGAGAAGTTTCTCTATTAAAGAATTGTTTTATATGAAAAGTCTGCACAGCTTACTAATTTGCAGCTAAGAATTGTCAGTCGGGAGATGGATCTCATTGCTTAGGGAGTCTGCAAATGAATAATTATTATTTGTATGTCTCTGAAGAACTTTGCCTCATGAAATGTTGTTCCTTCAAGGCTTTTTCAACCAGAGCACAATTAAAAGTAATTTTGCAGTCACTTTGTCATCTGGGAATGTAAATGCCAGTCATATCAAATTGCCTCACACAGTCTTGGTGGAGTGTAGTGCAAGAAATACTTGGTGATTCATTACAGCAGTTCCTTGTTGAAACAAGAAAGCCCAGGAGTAATTTTCTTAACATAATTACAGCTTAATTAAAGAGACATGTCTAAGACAGGTTTCTCTTAACAGATACCATTCTGTTGGAAAATGACTTCTGGCTCTTGAGCAATTTTATACTTTACTATGATACAAAAAACTGAGCTAAAAAATAATCTCAAGATCAGTGTAATGTATTTATCTGTGCTGCATGGCCTAGAAAGAATATGAATGGTATATTTATTTCATTTTTTTTGTTTATTTCCATAATGTAGTTTCCTTATGCACCTCATCTCTCAGAGCGCACCAGTTATCTGGTCCCAAGCGTCTGCCCATGCTATTCTTAAGCCAGTTACTAAAGGGAACCTGACATTGACTCAGCAACAATTGTTTATCTGATTTTTCCCTCCCACACATCACCGCACCTCTCTATTGACAGATGTGTCATCTGTACTCAGCCTCTTCTCGCCACTACGTTCTGATGCATTATGACTTTGTTAAAAACTTACTCAAGTGCAGGGTGGGATCTGTGCCTTTCACCATGTGACTGAACCCCCACACATGGCTGGTGATCCTTCCCACATTCCTGGGTCATTTGTACAGTCAGGGTAAGCCTCTGGCACCTGCAAAGGTACAGCCAGTTGTGGCTGCCACAACTTGAGCTGACCTACCTTTCCAAGGTGAGTGAGCCGAAATGGGTTGAAGATTGTTTTATAATTTTAATTCCTTTTTAATGTACTGAAGCCACTCTCATGAAGGAAGGTAATGAATTCTCTCCCTACAAGATCTCATGGGGAACTTGGACTAAAATTCCACTGGCATGCATTCCACTGAAACCTTTCAAGGGCATAAAGGAACATTTTTGCAGAAACCATGAGCTTTTTTTTCTTCTCCCACACCACTTCAATGTGAATGGGATGATGGAAGGTCCACCCATGGCTCCCACTTCTGGAATTACTGGTTGAAAAGTTGTAGAATCCCAGGGGAGCCAGGATCCAGACCATGTTTTATCCTTTCCTCCAGGCATAACCCCTACTTGTGCTGCCGTGAGCCCAGGAATTCAGAACAATTGTTTTTATTCTAGTTTCATACAAACTCAACATTTGAGTTTTATATCCTTGGAGGCATTTTGATATGTTATGCGGAACTACTGGTTTTGCAAAAGAATGCAGTTAATGCCATTGTCTTGAGATTATCTTCATGTTCTGTAAGCTTTTGCAATATCAAGTTAATTTAATATTTCACTTTTTAAAAAGTAGATCTCTTTTTATAGCTACAAGAAATGGAAAATGTTCAGACAAATATGAAAACCCCTGTCTGTTGCATATTAAGGCAAAGCAGATAAGATGTATTTCAATGTGCTACCTTTTAATTACATGTAACCTCGTTTTCAGTTTGCTGGGATCATTCAACATATAGTGCTTTGCAAAGAACCTTAATTGATTTTGGTTTTAAATTTTGTTGTGGTTTGGGGTTTTTATTTCTAAATAGATGTACTGTCTATCTGCTGCATGTTGCTCCTTGCAAAGTCAATGGGGGTAATTTTATCATTTGGTGATATTGGATTGGCTGCAAGTCAAACACTTCTCCCAATTTTCCCTTTGATTGACTTCCGGTATTGCCTATTTTACTCTTGCAAAAAGTTAAATTTACCCCCAATGAAACTAGTGGCAGATGTAGTTTCATTTCTAATGTTAAGCTTTGGCTTACCACTGCTTATTTTTTAAGGCAAAATGGGACATCAACTGAAGTCAGATTTTCTGACCTATATTGCAACTTTCCTTTTCCTTCCCATCCCTTCCTTCCTTTTCTTGCTTTGCAGAGCCTCCATCAAACTACAAAATCTCTCAACCTGAAGTGCACACAGCTCATCCAGGAGATTTGCTTCAGTTGCAATGTCCATTGAAAGAGGATGTACAGAGCATCAGTTGGACTAAAGATGGGGAACAGTTGGGGTACAGCAATAAGACTTACATAATCAGAGAGTACTTGCAGATTAGTGATGCCACGCATGAGGATTCGGGCCTCTATGTTTGTACTGCACTTAGATCAATAGGCAATGATACAGTGTACTTCGTTGTAAACATTACAGGTGAGTAACATTTGAACTGGATCCTAGAAATTCAGTAAAGCTTAACATTTATGCTAACCTATTTGCACCTCCAAACAAAATTTGATTGAGGCTTGCGGGGGGGTGGGGGGAAGACAATTAACTTGGTATTGTGGACAAACGCAAACTGAAAACCAAACTGACAGACTGCTTGGCAGGATTAGCTGTCAGGAAAAGGGTGATACAGATTAATCTTGGACTTGAGAGCTGTTCTATTTCAATACCTGTGCACTTCCTGTAATAGTATATGTCACATATCAGGTCATTCCATTTGGGTGCATTTTAATCAAGCTGGTCTTGTATATCAGTTTTTGGAGAAAAATATACATTTTGAGACCTTGATGTTTTAGTGTGTATCTGAAAGGGCTACTCAAATTTGAGTAATTACTTTGTGTGTTTTGTATCTTTGTAACATCCTGATTAAAATTAAGACAGCACTGTAGCCATGATTGCCCCGCAAAGTAAGTTATATATTTTGGCTGAGTCATCAAAGGAAGGAGTTGAACTGCGGGCAAGTCATACTAAATATCTCCCACGATCCTTCTAGTAGGGAGTTTTCGAGTCACTTAGGTCTTGGAATGGTGTTTGGCCCGGGAGGGGAGCAATTTAAACCACCAAAGCCAAATAAGACTAACATTATGTACAGGTGCCAATCATGAATATTCTGATCTAATTATTTTACATGATTATTGTTACAAATCAGTTGGAAACAAGGTTAATGCTCTTAGGTTATCTAGGGAGGAAATGCTTTATCCAAATATCCATTTTTCAAATTTTCATGATCTTGGGGAGATTACAGGTTATGGTTTTCTTCCAGATGCCATTTCCTCAGGGGATGATGAAGAGGACAGTGATGGGTCAGAAGAGACAGTCAGTGATGGTAACAAGATAAGTAAGTACAGGGTGAGGAGACAATCTGATGACTGATGATTGATGTAATGAAATCAACAAGAACTTCAAGTCCTATAAGAGGATCTAGTTGTGTATATGCAAAATTGATAAGAATTTGTAAACTCTAATGGGGGAAATAGAAAATGATGACATTGAAAAGTAATTTACTTGTTTCATCTGCACACAGTGTTTTCTTTGTGCAGTTATTATTACACCTGGTCTGGGTATATTTAATTTCAAGTATGGTCATTTATTTTATTCTCTGAGGAGTCATTTTTTATTAAGCTCATTTTGGGAATTGCCCTCTGGAGATTGCATTGCAAATCTCATTTATGAAGATAATTTCAAAATGCATTACTCCGAAATGCACTTGTATACTCTGTGGAGTCCCTTTATCTTGTCCAATTTGTCAGCCAAACTCATGAAACTAGGCTGACTTTGACATTAAAATGGTGTACAGATATGAAAAATAGCTGGAAAAAAATGAGAGCATGCAGAGCAATGCTCACTTTGTAGCATTCTTATTTCTGGGTTAGAGTTGTAGATTTGAGCCTTACACCAGATTATGAGCCTATTATTTGAGGTCACATTGTAATGCAGTACTGAAAGAACACTTTTATGGGAATTATTGCTTTTTGGATGAGGTGTTAAACTATGGTCCCATCTATCAAATTGTTTCAGATAGATATTAAAGATCTATCGCACTGTTGGTAGAAGAACAGGGAATTCTTCCAGTATCTGGAGGAACGTTCCTTCTTAAGCCAACACCACTGTTAACCAATAACATTTAAAATCAGATTGCCCACCTCCTGGTTGTTTATTGTTGGCCAAAAGTGGCTATTTTTTCACATAAAACAATCAATGCAGTTCAAAATTAATTCATTTTGCGAGGTGCTCTGTGTAATAAATAATAACTTTTATTTTTGACTAAAGAATTGCATAGCTTGTTAAAATACACTAAAATGTTTTGTACTCTGGAGAATGACAGCATGTAAGTTCAGTTTCCTCATTCTGCTACACTTTATTTCTCCATCCATATTTCTGTGGGTAAGTTTTGAATGCAGGCCAGACAGCTCAACATGGGGAACAGGGCAACAAAAGTCAACCCAAGTCATGTTGCAGACCTCCTTACTCAGCATTGGTGGAAGTCTTGGATGAGGTTGCCAACTTACAACCTTGGCCACATTGGATATATGGTCTATGATGATTCGGGAATGGGGAGAAGTTCTTAGTATCATCAAAGTTGCTGAGTGGATGTAAAGGATTAGAGCATTGAGTGAATGCAATATCCCTTCATATATTAATGTTTTATATTAGTTTATGGTGAATGGGTACTGTGGAAATCAGTATTCCTTGTGTTTTAAATTCAAGTTGGTTATAGCTAACTGAGATTTTTACTTTTTACTGAACTATTGTGGCCTGAACAACTCTATTGGAAGGATAGGAAAATACTTCGCATTTTCTGAATGTGATGGTATAGGTAGTTGAGAATATAAATGTGCAAACTTTATTCGCTATTGGTATAATAAACTGTGCATAAGTCCTATATTAGTTTTGTAGTTATTCATACAAGACCTTTTTTGTAAATGTATCCAAAACTAATGTATGCTACTATGGATCAGGTGTGGATGAATGGTGACACTGTTTAAGTAAAGAGCAATTTAAATCTGTCTCTGGGTTTCCATGTTGAAATGTTGTAACAAGCAATGACAGGAAACAGTAACCAAGCTCAGCATACACATAATGCATAAGGACATGGTCTAACTTGGCAGTTAACTGGTTTTGTAGAAGAGAAATGAAGTATTTGAACAATAATTCTATATATCTACCTAAAGATTGAATTTGATAAAAGCTAATTTAACATAGAATTGCGACATGTTAAACTCAATAGTACTGTCTGCGGTTTATTACTGTTAAGTACGTTTCTGGCAAGTTCTGTTTCACAGCATCTAATTGTAACCTTAACTTTGGAACAATTTTTAATTATCTTAAAACGGAAGTAACATTTTAGTAATTACGTACAGTGTCACTACCCGCGGAAAATGTCAGTTACACATATATGGCTAGAAACTAGTAATCAATTGATGTTATGTCCAAGAAAAGGTGTGAATAGGTTTTAGTGTACCTGCAGCACACTGAAAAATTGCAGCTCATAACCACAGCCCACAGGAGCTGTAATAATGCATTTTCTTTAGATTACTGCATCAAAAAGTGTACATTAATAAATTACCTTGTTCTATCTGAATCATTCTCCAAGTTTTATGCAAATTTAAAACTTTAAAGTATTTTTCCAAGTCCGAGGGTCGCGGCAGGGGGGAGCTATAAAATTCTGCGGGGAGAAGCCGGCCTTGACCCCTGACGTCGAGAAGGGCCCGCTGCATATTACTGGCGGCGGGGGGACCTTGGTGCGGCCCTCGCTGCTTGGCAGCAGGGCCTTCATCTAAATATCTAAATTAACAAAAATTAGATGTAAATGAACTTAGCTGCTGGCGACAGCCGTCCCACACCAATTTTGCTGCTGCCGATCGCACCTCACGTGCCTTCGGAACTTTGTTCCGAGGCGAGAACCTGGTGGAGAGGGAGGAGGAATAACATTTTCAGGGTGTGAGGGGTGGGGGAGCGGGGAAAACAATTTTTATTGGCTGTGGGGATGGTGGGAAGAGGTTGAGAGTCAAAGGGAACACATTTTGGGGGGGAAAGTTTGAGATATCAATTAAAAAGTTTATTCTAGGGGGAGAGGTGTGGGAGATGGGATTTAGAGTTGAAATTTAAAAAAAATGTATTTCCCGGAGACTGGGACCTTTAAATATTAAAATGTTACTGAAGGGCTTGAAGCTCTTTAAAAATAGCAATGGCGCCTGCGGGGTGGCCGCCCCCTCTAGGTCATCGGGGGTGGCCGCTCCGCCCCCACTATTTAAATGCGCCCCTGCACGAGCCTGGGGGCTCGGCGGTGGCACTTCCATGTCGGAAGGCCACCGAGTTCAAAGCACACCGCCGCGGAGCGCTAATAAAATTCAGCCCTATTTGCTTGTGTGCTTAATTTTTACAGTTTAGCAACTATAAATTTCTTGGAATTTGTCATTTACTTTAACATTATACATTTAATATTATTATGAAAACTGATTCAGAAGTTGTTGAAATCATATGCATACAGTAAATTAAGGTGAAAATATACCCCACATCTGCTTAATGCTAACTGACATTCCCAAGGGGAAGAATTCAATTTTAATGCAGTTAAATATTGAAAACACATCAAATGTTAACTTGCAAAGCTTTTTGAGCTGATTATACTATTGATATTGAGTGACAAGGAGCTTAAAAAATGGTGGCGATAAATGTAAAAGGAAATTGTACAAATATTGACATTATTAGAAACTCTTGTTTGTTTTACTTTTACGACATTGTCACAAGAACTATTGTGCAGACAGTGTAACATGGTACTGTACAGCCATATTTATTACATTAAGTATTGGCCTTCAGCACTTAAAGGGAGCCATTGTCTCTAATTTAAAATAGTTCTTGAGACAAGAGCCTAGTGTGTGCCCTGACTCATGTTTTATTAAACATTCTATAAAGAAAGAATTGACTATTCTTTAAGGAATAAGTAATTCTTTAAAGTTTTAATAAGCTGATGTTTTCCATGACAAATTTTGTATTCGATGGAATTTTGGATGTGAAAGCTGGTGCTAAACACTGAAGAGCTTAGTGAGCATAGGCTGATGGAACATGTTTTTTATAGTTCAGGGTTAACACACCAGGATTCCCACATAATGGGCTGAATCTTCTGTGCCTGCCGCCGCTATGTTGCGGAAAAAAACAGATGGGTCGCATGTCGCGGAGCCGCCACAGTCTTCCGTGCGGTGGCTCATTCAAATAGCTGGGGTAGGCCGCCCCCGCCCCCCCACCTACTTTTTCACACGGAGAGGGCTGGCTGTCCGTCCCCGGCAATGGCGTCAGCTGCCTGTGCGCAGGTGCTGATGCCATTTTTAAAGGGCTTTCAGCCCCACTGGGTAATTAAATATTTAAAGATAAAGTTAATAAAAATAAATAAAGACATTTCTTCTGCCCCTCCTCCACCCCCCAAAAACACTTACCTTGTCCATCAGACCTGCCCCCCCACCGCCAAACTACATAAACTTTAAATTCCAACCCGACCCACCATCCTCTACACACATGATACTTTAACCCCGTTAATTAATTCATTTTAATTTATTTAAATATTCAAATGGGGGTCCAGCTGCTGAGTGGCGGGGGTGCTGTCACTAGGCCTCGCCGCCGCCGGTAATATTGGGCCGGTCCCTCTCGGCTTCGGGGAGCAAGGCAGCCCTCTCCCAGAGGCATCTTCAGGCCCCCCGCCACCATGGACCCCGATGCCTGAGGGGAACAAAATGCAGCCCAATATGTGGCCTTAACTGCTTAGCCTTCCTTCTATTGATGGAATGAACATTGCAGGATGATTCACCCTCAGCCACCATAACCCTAATCTTCAAGTTGGTTTATAAACTGCAGTGGCACAGCTCTGAGTGTGGGTTATCCGTATATTTTCAGCAGCGCATGATGTGTATCATGGGATAACCTAAGGGCACAAGGCGCAAGTGTATGCATAGTGGCGTCTGTACATGTGTGCATTGGAAAAGGGGAGGATTGAGAAGAAAAATGAGAGAGTTAAAAACTGACAGTAATATTTTGAGGGGGGTGTTTAAATAGGTCTTTGCCACTAAAGTGTAAAACTTTAATATGAATTAATATTGCCCACCAAAGCTCAAATTTAAAATGGCATCCCTTTTAGAAATATCTTACAATTTCGGTAGTTAAGATGATGGTTTTCTTCGTCACTTAGTTACAAATTGATCTTTACTATGTGCAGTGGCAAATGATTATGTTTAAACTTTGAGTTTTGATGAATGACTTTAAGCTCTGGAGCTTCAAAATTACTTTGCCAGGAAATGGTTTTATTGGAGAACAATGTGCTAGTAACAATTATGTAACAGAAAACATCTGAATACAATATGTTGTTAAAAATTATAGTATTGCTTAAAGGAGACAGTGCACATTAATCACCTACTGAGACGTCAAGCATAAAGCATAAAGCAGACAGCTGCTTCACTGAACATATCCCTGCCTTACCTTCACATTTAGACTTTGTAAATAAATGTGATAGTACTTCTGTTTGCCTGGACAACTGATTGTATGTCCATCTCCAAAATGTGTTTGACCTCTGAGGACCAGAATTCAAACATACTTGGCAGCGCAAGTTACTACCATCATGGCTGCCTCGTTTTCTGTAGAGGAAGTAAAGTCAATTGTCATTGAAGTAATATTTTTACATGTATTTTCTCATGCGGCATTTAAAAAAAATTAAATAGTTCTATTTTCCCCGGCCCCTATTTTCTCTCTCGGATAGGTCTTACCAGGCCAGAAGTCTTCGGGAGGTAGACTACTGCTCTCCTTGCTTAGCCATCCAGCTGTTAAGTGATACACAAGTGCAGCACAGTGTTCTTTGCATTTTCCTTCTCTCCCCATGTGGTGAGGTACCTAGCCCCCATTCAATGATACAATGCTTTGGTGCTTCAACATAATGCTATCTTCTATTTGTCACTTTATCTAAGTTTATCCTAAAATAATAATAAGCAATATGTAACAAGTCATTTAGCAGATGGGTTTTTCTGAAAGCCAAATAATTTGGATAAGAATGTCATCAGTTTGAAATTGGAATTGTACTATTGCAACTGTGGTAAAGTCACCTAACATCTATGTCAGCTTATTTTCTTTTGAAAGGAAAGAATATGCAGAATATTAAATCAGGTTCTTGAAAGAAGTTGTTTCTCCTTGGATTGTGGAATCAAGCAAGAGGTTGTGGTTGCTGAGCAATAGCTATTATCTTTATATTGGTCACATGAGTTTAAACAGACTGGTTTGACCGAGAATGGAATTGTAAGCACACCAATGTCACTTTTGTATTAAAAGAATTTATTGGTGACACAGTGGGTTAGTGCTCTGACTTATTTTGGTAGATATTCCATTTCATGCCAGTGATTCCCAGCACGATCAAGTTTGTTTAAGAGGAGAAATCCAAGAGTTAACTGGTATTGTCTCTGTATACTCCACCAACAGCAGAAAGGCAGATCAGTCGTAATTTATACTGTTGGTAACCATACTATGCTTCATTATTCTTCGAAGCCCCTATTTTATGGCACAAGAGCAAAGAATGGAAAGGGATGCCTATATGGTTTCAAATGAAGTAATTTGAAAGAGATGGAGCAGTGACATGTTTAATCTTCAAAGTCGTCTTGCAGAGATTTTTCTTGTTAACTTAAGTATATGTGTGGTAGCTACAGAACTTCTTATCATTATTCACCAAGGTATATATTGCCAATAGTCTGTTGGAAGGGATAAATAGCGCTCCATGTTCCTGTGTTGTTGTGCTCTATCCTGATGAGTTAATGCTTAGTCTTAATATTTCATTTTAGGAAAAATCATTTGCTGGTTTGGTGTTCAGGTTCCATATTGGTGGACTGTCACTTGGGAATATTAAATGATGGTTGCAACATGGTCTGTAAAGAGCTGTTATCTTTAAGATAGTGAAAGAAAATTGAAACCTTGGTGGCCTCTTAACTTAGATATATGTTGTGTTTACTCAGCAGTCAAAATTCATTTCTCATAGGAGAGTTCAACTGAAGTTCTTCAGTTAAAAATGTCTTAATTTTTTTTTCTACAAAGCTGCTATGAACTTTGAAGATAGGCTATTTAATCTCATTTTGTGGTCCTAATTCTATAATGTAAATAATATTTCTTTTTTTTATAGCAATAACTCTTTGATTTTTAGGTGAAAGGGACAACATGGTATTGGTCTGCTTATGAATACATTGTACCACTATTTGGGATAACATGGGCTCTTCCCCACTCATGGAAATTCCAGTTACAACTAGAAAGGCACTGAGTGGAGGCAAGATACACTTCCCTCCTGCCCCACCCCACCACCACAAGGAAGGAGGAAAAAAATCTAAGAGCCAGTTTCTACATGGTGCTTTTTTTACAGCTTGTGCAGTTCTAGTGTTGACAGTCATATGGGAATATGTTTCTGCCTGCCACCTATGCTTACACAGGAGGCAAGGTGGGGGAAAGACCAAAACCAAAAGGGAAAGAAAAATCAAGTAACATGACGCTTTCATCTCTTTTAAATGAATTTGTACCTTATTTCATAAATAAGCTTTCAGCAGCATTATTTAGAAAAGCTTTCAGTAATTATCAAATAGATATTGGAAAATGTTATCAGGGAAAGCTTATTTTTAAAAATGAAGGAATGTCAAGTAATTTAGATGAATTACTCACCAGTTAACAATTTAAAAATTAGTTACTTTCCTGGCCTTGCTTAAATCTAATCAGTAACTGATTTTTTCATTAATTCTTCTTTGGTCCTTATCGCAAAAATGCTAGTTATAGACGTACAATGATGCTTTTACTTGATAAACTTCAGGAAACTCATCTATTTTAGTTTTGTAAGTTGATTTCAGCAAACTTTGTAATAGCAAAAGTATATTGAAGTCGCATCCTGTTGATTCTGATCGTCTTTGGTTGGGTGTGACCTACTAACATTACAGGATCACGAAAACCGATAGTTACCGTTTTCCCCATTAGCTACTATTGAAACTGGATGGCCTGTAATCATGTTGTTGGTTTAAATTGTTTGTAAGCTTTTCTGTAACTTCCAACAATTACAAGAATATTAAGGAGAGGTAGTGTTTGAGTTATCTTCAAAATGAATAACTAATAATGTCTTATGCTAGTGCTGACCTTTGCTGAGTTTCCCCCAGAGTAACACAAAAGCCATGGAAGGTATAAATCAGAAAAATGTCAAAAGTTTGGGCCATTTATGATGGCGGTCTAGTCTAGATTCATTGCCAATGGTGAAAATACTGTAGAATGGAAACTGTCATTGTAGCAAGGGAGTGTAGGAAGAGGCCCAAAAAGGAAATGGAATAAGGTCAAGTTTAAGCCAATTATTTTTTTTTAATTTCACATTAGTTTGATTTATTTCAGGAAGTATGGGTTGCAGTTAGAAATGGGATTTCACGTAAATTAAAACAAATGTACAAACAAACTATATTTTCTGTTTATAAAGACAAGCACATATTTGAGTTCTCCTGATTTTTTTTTTCTTAGTTTTGCAAATCATGAATGAACATGAGGGAGTTGTTTTTGTGTGGGTTTCAAGATGGAGAGTTTCACTGTTGTTCTTGAATACAAAATGGATTAATAAGCTGTGTAACATACGTATTATAATAAAAGGGGATCACTAAAGCCCAGAAACTTACAGGGAGCTCAAACGGTAAAGTGAGTAAAAGTAAAATGTTATTGGCGTTACTTTTACAAAAGATGTCTAGATGTGTACGGTCTTCTAGTGTTAGGAGTTCATTCATTTGTGTGTTTGGAGGTATTGAATTTGCAACCAATTTCTAGGTCTGTATTTTGAATGCATTCCTCATTACTCTGGAGCATGTTCAATCTTGGCACAGCTGTAGAATCTCATTTCAAACTGCTTGAAATGTGCACATCAATGGAAAATAGTTTTCTTCCAAAAATCATTAATGCAATTCTGTACCTTGAGGTTTGCTTCTAGCAAAACCTGAAATATCTTTTTTTTTTACATCCTTTATTCCCAAAGATGCAGAGGGAAAAATAAACTTGAAACAGGTAACAAGCTACTGCTTCCTTTCTAGGAGAAGGAAAAATACTTTCCTGGCCTTGCTTAAATCTAATCAGTAAATGATTTTTTCATTAATTCTTCTTTGGCCCTTATCGCAAAAATGTTAGTTATAGACGTACTGTGATACTTTTACTTGATAAACTTCAGGAAACTCAGCTACTTTAGTTTTGTAAGTTGATTTCAGCAAACTTTGTTATAGCAAAAGTATATTGAAGTCACATCCTGTTGATTCTGATCATCTTTGGTTGGGAGTGGGCTGGTATTTTCAACTTCCAACTGCCCCGTCTTGATGTAAAGACAGGCAGCCAACAGAGGACAATCTGGCAGAGATCTTGGATGCCTATTTTCCCACCTGATTCAACTTTCAAGCAAGTTTTTAAATGGGCAGTCAGCACTCCTGTCCAAAACCGGCAATCTGAAGTCCTATGTACAAATGGGTGAAGCTTGCAAAGTATACCCTAGTCTGTGTTTCCAGACATTAAGCGGCCTAACCTGCAGTCCTTTTATTTTATCAAGAATTTTGCAGAGACGCCATTATTCATGCTGCTCCTGATCCCACACACATCTTTGGCCCATTCTCGCTCCAAGTTCTACCTGTTGGCCAGGTCTGTGTAGAGGCCAGATGTTTGTGCTGCAGCAAACCACTGATTTGGTGCCTGCCGCTTGCTAATAACATTTAAATGAAACCTGAACATGTTTCTAGCTTCCTGATTTGTGCCTCGGGCTTCTGGCATCTGCCAATATCATTTGTTTCAATCTGCTTGAATATCTGTCCTTTTGCCCCCCACTCCCCAACCTGCCATGCTTGAATGATGTGTCATTAGCTACAAAAAAGATTTGGTTTAAGTTGCATTAAATACACATGGTGCTTGTTTGTAACAGGTCCCCCATACTGGACTCAACCTAATAAGATGGAAAAGCAGTTGCATGCTGTCCCAGCAGCCAATACCGTAAAGTTCCGCTGTCCAACAGCAGGGAACCCGAAGCCAACTATGCGATGGTTAAAAAATGGCCATGAGTTCAAACCAGAAGATCGAATGGGTTCATATAAGGTAAGGGCTTTTTTCTCCATTTCATAATATCACAACCTGTATAAATATACAGCAACCACCAAACTGAAAAATGAGTACCAGCTCTCAACTTCCCTGAAGGATCTTTATAACCTGGCAGCTTATGCAGTTCAGTGGGCAAAACAAAATCTTGAAAATTACTACAGCAACTTATTACACGTCACAAACCATCTGGGGAATCAGTATGTTGGTAGAAGTTTGTGGTGTATGTGACTTGGCTGAATTCAGTGCAGCGGTTGTTGCACTTGGCAGAAGCAGTGGGACAGTGCAGATTTACACTTGTACTCACAGCCCTTTGCCATTTAATTAAAGTGGACAATTGTGTTGGTATTTTGCCCATGTACAACAGCAACTTGCAGTTATAAAGTGCCTTTTAATGTGGATGCTTTACCGGATGTAACGGAAATGAGCGCTGAGTCAAAGAAGGAGGAATTAGGAGGGGTGAGCAAAGGTTTGGTCAAAGTACTGTTTCAAGAAGAGCCTTTAAAGGTGAAAAGGGAGGTGGAGAGATGGAGATTTCCGTAGCAGATGTTTGAGTCTGTGAGACTGAGGCGGCTGAAAGCATGGCTGCCAATGATGTGGTGAAAGGGAAAAGGATGCACAATTGTACTGAGAAATGGAGAAGGTGGTGAGGCGAGGCCACAGAGAGATTAGAACACACAGATAAAAATATTAAATTTCCAAGCTTGCAGTGGGTTGAAACAGGAGCGATGGGCGTGATAAGATACAGACAGCAGAATTTTAGGTGAGCTGAAGTTTATATAGGGTGAGGATGGGAGCACATTGGAATAATTGGGAGCCATTGTTATAGCTGGCCACCCGTTTCTCACCTGAAAAATTGGCTGCAGCAGATGAAAACTGCGCCAACCGTTACTACAAAATCAGTGTCAGCCCACCTGAGGCATTTAAATGAAGCTGGCAAGAGTGGGTTGGTTAGATAGCTGCTTCTCTGACTTTGTGTCCATTTCAGGCAGAGATTGAACATCATTTCCTTAGAGTTCAATTTTTGTCCGTAACCCGCCCCAATGTCAGCTTACTGACACCGAATGTAAGGCTCCCATAGCCAACCTGGGCTGAAATACAGCCGCAGATTTGATCATTGCACTCTGCAGATCCCGTCCTGCAATAGACAGCTGAGTATAATGGGCTTCTAAATAATGCTTCGACTGCAAGGTAGTGGAAGTGGGGGAAGAAAACTGTCAGTAATATATCAGCTGCCTTTATACACCTTGTCTGATTTCACATTGGATGGAATGGAAAGGCAAGTCAGGCAGAGGGTTTATAGCAGGCAGCTGATCCGCTACCTCCCAATTTTTGGCCCTGCCAAAGTTGAAAATTCTCCTGTGTTTCTAATATAGCAATCTTCAATTATGAGAGTCACAAGCAATAATTTATATATTTCTGTGAGAAGCGATGCAGTGTAGAATATGAAGAGTCACTGGTCAATTGAGTCATATGAAATGGGGTTTACTGTAGCTATGATACTACCAGTACCTCTTAGTGAAGTATCCGGACCATACTGTTTGTACAATGTGGACGTGTTAGCGTTAGAATTCATGATCTATGCCACATTTGTATGTGTGCCAGAACTGTTTGGATTAAGATGGATTCCTGGAAACAATACTGCACTTGAGATTTTCACATGTCACCAATGTAAACAATACAAAATAAGAAACTTTATTTACAAAAACAGATGGAGGTTATTTGCATTTCAGTACATTCAGTTTAAAACTGCTGGAGTACAGGGCATAGCATCTGCCGAGTGTTCTCTGTGCAAGATGGGTTCAGTCACTCAACAGCAAGTGTCAAGTCAATCATAAATCAAATAAAAGGAGGGCACTAGGTGTCAAACTACTATACATGAGAGAATCACAGATGATGTTTAGTCTGGCCTGTACAAACTAAAATTGGTCTGTATTGTTATAAGGGAACAGTGGTGTGAAGTATTTCTTGTACAAACTGTGTATGAAGGGTCTTTGGTTCTTAAAGTCCCTATGGGTTTGAATCTAAATTGGAATTTGGTATCTAAAACTCACACGTAGTACATCATTCAAGATGAAAAGGAACCTTTCATTTCTGGAGATATCGCTGTGTAGTTGTGGCAGTTTGGTCCCTATCTCTCAACACTTTGAAAATTGTTTTCACATAATGAGAAGCTGACAGAGTGGACCTCACACTATGAATGAGACATTGTGTGGAAAACAAAAGTTCAGCCTTTTCTCCTGCTACATGTTTTTACCATAAAGTTTATCAACAAAATGTGAAATGGTCGTGAAAAAAGGTGCAGTTGTTGACGTTGCCATGTGGTCTTGCACTTAGTCTGATATAGGATTAAGGACAATTGTTTGATTTTAATTTCTTTCACTGAGGCTGACACAAAATCTGAAATGAGCAAAACTGCATACTTGTTGTGCTGTATTATACTAGATGTTTAGTTTATTCGGGCCCACTTCCCTCTTTCCTCACGACGATCACCTTGGGTTGAATTTTAGTGGCATTGTCCGGATCCCAACGCTGGGCTGAATTAAGGCGCGAGAACCCAGAAGTGGCCGTGGCAAGACCCTGGAGGAGATTTTCGAGGAGTTGGCCAATTAAGAGGCCTCTTCCAGGAGCCCCATAAAATTAAGGATGGTGGGCAGGCTCTGCCGCCGGGAGGGCCAATTGGCGTGCCTGAGGCTCCGGGTGGCTGGCAGCTCCACATGGCAAGGTGGGCACTGCTGCTGTAGGTGGAAGACCGTGAGGACATCTCAAGGTAGCGGCACCCTTGAAGACTTGTAAATTGTACAACTTATACTGTGGCCGAAGCTGCCAGGCCATCATTGCAGAGGGAGAACCCCTCCACATGATGCCCTGCAGACGCAGCTGTGCTCATTTTGCAGGCTTCACCTCTGGTCCACACTGGTTTTCCACCAGGAGACTGCCACCATTCCATCTATTGGCTGCAGCCACATTGGGAGGTGGGGAGGACGTCTGGCCCCTCAAAAATCCAGACAGTGTGAGAAGAGTGCCCCCAATTGGCACTTAATTGGCTGAACTGGCATACCAACAACTGGCGGGCATGTAGCTGTTACCCCAGATGCCGCCTCCCTGAAAATAGGTCGGAGGCAGGAACATGCCAGCAGACCAGCATGCCAGCCAGTAACGAGAAATTGTCGTCTCACCCACCTTCAAACCTGCCTCCACCTCAGCATGAAAACTCAGCCCCCTTGTCTCATTTGCTGCGAGAGTGGTTTATTGGACAAATACCACTATGCAGTGGTATCTTTGCTCTTGTGAAGAGGAATTTTTACTTAACCTGCCCAGTGGAAATGGGTGGACATGCAGTGACAGTAGCTGTGAAAAGGTATTCATCCCATTCCTGCTCAGTTTTCATCCACTGCTATCTTGACTTTTTTTTTTAGGTGGCTCAGGTTCCTGCCTGACTAGGTTGCGAGCCTCACTTAATATATGCTAATCCGGATGTGTAATCTAAATTCTGAGTGCCCATTAATGCCTTGACTGCAGTTCACTTTGCAACTAGAACAAAGAACTCATATCCTTGTTAATTTCCAGATCAGTCAATCTGTCCTGGTCATATTGACAACTCATCTCCCATCTTGAATATTGGTCAGAAAAGATGGCTTCCATTTTAAGTGCATTTATTTGAAAAGTTTATGAAATGAAGTACTGACATCTGCCTATTTTGTCACATTTCCGGCCTCTTAAACATATGAAAACACACAATGTGCTGCTTTAGCATGGGTAATGCTACCTCCAAGCACAATGCTGTACTCTGCCCATGCAGTGCTCTGTCACAATGCTTTCTACCCACACATATGATGTGCTTTGCTACAACAAGGCATTCTACTCACTCATCTCAATCACAGCTCCTGAATCTTTGCACTTGAAACTGTTTGAAGTATATATGCATAATAATTAATATGCTTAACTCCACCCCCACCCCCCACCCCCCCCCCCCACCCCAAATTACACATCAGCACTTTCTATATTGACCATTGTGCAACTTTGGATACAACGGTGTGAGAATTATTTAAATTGTGTACATTTGTACTTCAGTCACACACACAAGATAATATAACCAGCTTTTCCAGAAGTGTATAGTTTATACTATTCCTGTACTCATTCTTAAGCTGAAATGAAAATACTCCTGACTTTTCTGGTATGTATGTATTTCAATCAGTTTAAAGCAAAAGTAGGGAAGTAAGATAGAGTGATAATTTCTAACCAACCTGAATTGTTGCCTATTATTGAGGTTATATGCTCCAAAACCCTATAATAAGGACTAATGAGCAACTAAAGCACAGAAGCATCACTATACAATGGGTACTCTGTAGTATCTTCTTCAGTTACAGCCCATTGGGCTGAAAATTGCTTGCTATTGGAAAAATACGTTCTAGTGATATCCATGCATTCAATACCTCCAACAATATATTCCTGGAGGCCAAGATGAGGTATAAGTTTAGGCAACAGAACACCTGAGATAACTTCTGAAATTTAGTTGTACAGATACTTAGGGCTGGATTTTCCGTAGAGGAGTAGAAACGGAAGTCAGCAGTGTTTCAAGTTCTGACCGCTCCCGCCCACCCCCCACCTCCACTCATTTGGATTTGGGATTTCGATGGAAGAGGCCCCTTAATTGGCATGGAGGCAGGTTCACCTCCAATTAAGGGTGGTCTGCGGGCTCTCAAAGCTGGAAGGCCAATCTGAGGCCTTGCAGCTTGAGAAGAGCAGCAGGTGTTGGCAAGCATGTTGGAGAGTGGGTGCTTTGACATGGAATTGCCCTCTCGCCAAATTTTTTAAAGTTTAATTAAAAAATGGTTTTGCAGCCAGGCCGCCACTGTGGGGAGGGAGCTCCTCTACGGGGGATATGTGGCTGCTGTTGCACCCAGGCAGGCAGGAAAGGCCTTGACACCTGCCTGGGGTGCTGCCCTCCCCAGCCTGCTAAACTAGCCCCTGCCAGTGTGGGAAACTAAAATCCCAATTGGTTTCCTTTATGTGGACTTAACAAGGCTCTTAACGAGCCTAAATGGCTACCTATCATGTGTGGGGGTGGGGGAGTGGGTGGAGGTCGGGTACCCTTGCTGGCCCTAAACACTTGTTGGCAAAAGTGGCCAGTGGTGGGAACAGGGTAAGGAAACCGGCAAGCTAGCCGGTTCCAGTATTTTTAGGCCCTTCTGCTTCTGCTCTTGCCCCCAGCGGGGCCCGAAAATCCTGTCCCTAAACTCTGAATAAAATGCACTCATTTTTTTGGGTTAAAATTCTGTGTAATTATGGCTCTCTGAAGCAAAACTCATTCTGTTTCCAGCAGATTCGGCCTCAACACTGGAGCCTTATTATGGAAAGTGCTGTTCCATCCGATAAGGGGAACTATACATGTGTGATAGAAAATCCCTATGGGTCCATAAATCATACATATCACCTAGATGTAGTCGGTAAGTTGACATTTAATCGCCAAACATGAAGATGATGTTGTTGAACGTAAGAATCTGTGGCAGCTTTGATGTAAAGTAATATTGTTTTGTCAATATAGTATATGAAAGAATTATTCAGCACAGGGTTCAAAGTTAAAATGTGACAGCAGAATGCCTGTGTAATGCTTATGATTACACAAGAGCCTAACAAAATATAAAACGTATTTTAGTTGTAACATATATACGGTCTGCACAATGCCTGAATTTTTTTCTTTTGTTGTGATTGGTAGAAAATATGAGCTTTTCTTTTATGTGCAGCTTTTCTTTGACCAAAAAGTGCCATTGGGTTCACATTACAGCTATTTTTTTATAAACAAGAAAAAATCACCAGAGCTAAGCTTTTTTTAGTTGTTCAATTAGTTGCCATGTTTTCAGCTGTGTTTTTCCATGTTGTATATGGTCCATTTAGAAGGGAGAAAGGAATGCATCACTCAACAGAAAAGGTAGTGAAGTGCAAGGCGGTTACCTAGTGCTGGAAAATTACACAGTTTAAAAAAAATGATTATCACAAGCAGAGATTTATAGTGGCTTTGCACAAAGCAACCAAACAATAACCTTTTTCTTTTTTTCCAAAGCATAATTTATGGGTTCAACAATTGCTGTTATGGGACACCTTTGTGAGATATGTAAACAGTTGTCACTCTGCCAAATAATGACTTCACAATGTGCATTTATCCATGGAAGAGAAACCATAAATAGAATAGTTCTGAGCAGAAATAAGTCATTTTCAATGGCAGTGTTTGATACAGCTTGCCTGTGGCCAGTGTATTCAAGAGCAACATGAAAGCTGCGCAATTAAATCCTTTATCATGATCAGGATTTCATTGAAAAGAAATTAAACCTGATAGCCTGTTCTGTCTCTCTCTCTCTCTATATATATATATATATATATATATATATATATATATATATATATATATATATATATATATATATACACATGTATTTTTTGATATACATATATAAACTGAAACGTTGCTGACGTGGGTTTTTTAAAAAGTAAAATCTGCATGGAGAGGAGTTGCAACTAGATTGCAAAGGTAAACAAAGCTTTATTTGTAGACGTTATTCATAATTTTTTTTAGAAAAGTATCTTTGATTAGATGGCCTTTTCTACTCTAACAGTCTCAGTCAGCTACTTTAACTAACAGTATCTAATTAATCTCTTAACTCCTTTTATACCTTGTGCCTGCTCTTTTAAAATGGTGACTTAAACTGAAACATTATGTAAAGTATCTTTTTTCAGTCCAGGAACCATGTTCAGTAGATTGCAAGACTGCAAGCACTTAAACTTATTCCATTAAATATGAATCTCTTTGATTCGCAAAAACAGTGTGTAACATACTGAAAGTTTTCAGAATTAACATCGCAGGCTATGAAATTGCTGACGTCGTCTGGCAATATTAATTGAATCTGTCCAGTTTTGTTTCTTACTGCTTGACCAGAGAGCATTTGCCAGTTGAATATTACTGTAAAGTATGGTGCTGGCATTCTGAACTAGTGCACGCCCATCATTCATGTGTTAGGCAAAACAATCCATGTACAATAGCTTTATTGGCATTCAAGTGAACTTTTATTTATTTCGTTTTCTTGTTTCTTTTACATACACTAAATTATTGATTCCTTGGAACTGTCCTGGTTGTGGTTCAGCATATTTGTGTTAAATTCATTTCAAATAGGACTACAAGCTTGGTGATAGTTTAATATGTGATATATCACCAAATGTATAATGTTAATACAGTGGCGCAGTGGTTAGCACCGCAGCCTCACAGCTCCAGGGACCCAGGTTCGATTCCGGGTACTGCCTGTGTGGAGTTTGCAAGTTCTCCCTGTGTCTGCGTGGGTTTTCTCCGGGTGCTCCGGTTTCCTCCCACAAGCCAAAAGCCTTGCAGGTTGGTAGGTAAATTGGCCATTATGAATTGTCCCTAGTATAGGTAGGTGGTAGGGGAGTATAGGGACAGGTGGGGATGTGGTAGGAATATGGGATTAGTGTAGGATTAGTATAAATGGGTGGTTAATGGTCAGCACAGACTCGGTGGGCCGAAGGGCCTGTTTCAGTGCTGTATCCCTAAACTAAAACTAAAAGATTGCCACATTTGTATGACACTTCAGATAAATGGAACAATTAACCAGAATTGGCAATTAACTCAATGGTTCAGCCAACTTTCCCATATGGTGAAGTCTCTTGGATAACTGATTTGCAGAGTTATACTGTTGATCCAAACAAAGTTGTAAATTGTTCAGAATTGAGGAACAAGCCTGTCCAGTAGCTGATTTCAGCTCCCAACCAGTTTACAAGTTCACCATCACTCCCAACAGTTTCTTTGGTTCTTTCCAGGCTGTTAATGGAATGCCAATCTATTAACATGAGAAAGGGTGTGGGGGGTGGGCTAATAGAATTCTGGATGAGGGGTATTGTATACTTGGTGCAGGTTAACTTACTGAATTACAAGGTGGCGTTGGTAATGGCCAGGGGGATGTCTGCACATTAGAAACGGTCTGAAAACTGCCTGCCGTTGGTAGAAGGCTATTGAGCAGCCAAGTGGGAGATCAAATCCAGGGAACATTAAAAATAGTGAATAAAAGAGAAATCTATTAAAAATTTGAATGGTTCTGGTATCTAGTCAAAGAAGTTTGATCTCACTTCCCTCCCTCCCCTGAAGCTATTTTGTCTGCCGTGTCATTTTTGATGTTTGCTGTTGGCTTAATTATTAAAATTCCAAGTTTTAAATAGTCTTTGACAGAAAATCAAACCTTGATTAGATGACGTAATACTTAATGAACAACAATTCTTCATGCATACATCACTTTTGAACTGCTAGCTTCAAGCTCAAAAAATTCAATTTTTTTTTTGCTAATCACCATGTAAAAATTTTAATTCACCAGTTTGTTTTGGTAGAGATTTTAATTTGCTGGTCAGTTGTTTTATATTTTAAATTTTTTTTTTAATCCAGGCACAATGCAAAGCGTTGTTTAAAATCTCCTTTGTACCAAAAGTGTACAGACCAAGCACTTACTGGAAATTGAAGGTGTCACTTGTAGGTTAAAACTAGATTTCAAAGCAAACTTCAAACACTTAGCAAAATGAAATGGAGATCACAGGCTCCAAGTTATGATGATGGTTAATATGTTCTTCAGTTTTGATGCAAGGTTCTTAACTTTTTAATTAGAAAGCGATGCAATGTATAGCTGTAGAACTAATTTCTCCTCAATGACATTTCAGTTTGTGTTGATGGGAGTGCTGAGCTAATTGTTTATGTTTAGAGATACAGCACTGAAACAGGCCCTTCGGCCCACCGAGTCTGTGCCGACCATCAACCACCCATTTATACTAATCCTACACTAATCCCATATTCCTACCACATCCTCACCTGTCCCTATATTTCCCTACCACCTACCTATACTAGTGGCAATTTATAATGGCCAATTTACCTACCAACCTGCAAGGCTTTTGGCTTGTGGGAGGAAACCGGAGCACCTGGAGAAAACTCACGCAGACACAGGGAGAACTTGCAAACTCCACACAGGCAGTACCCAGAATTGAACCCGGGTCGCTGGAGCTGTGAGGCTGCGGTGCTAACCACTGCGCCACTGTGTTTAACAAGCAGCAATATTTGCATACATTTCAGATGCTAGTGCACCATTTAGGAACTTCCAGAACAACCTCTTGTTTGATGAATCACCTTAAATTGGTGTCCTCTGGTTTGCAATCCTTCCACCAATGGGAACAGTTTCTGCCTGTCTGACCAAAGATCAGAAACTTTTAATTTTACCCCTCCCATCTTTGAAGCTTGCCACCGCTGGTAAAATTCAGCCCATTGTGTCTCTTTTTGGGCACCACACTTGAGGAAGGATGTGAAGGCATTAGAGAGGACAAAGCAGACAGAATGTGGTATTTGCTGCATGGAGCCGTGAAGGGCGGCAGCTGATTTACATGGCCGGAGTGGTCATGCCTTTTGGAAGTCCTTGTACACCACATCAACTGCATTACCCTTATCCACCCTGTCTGTTACCTCATCACAAAAACCCAAGCTAGTTACACGCGATTTGCCCTTAACAAATCCATGCCAGCTTTCCTTAATTAATCCGCATTTGTCCAAGTGACTATTAATTTTGTAGTTCTCAGCAGGCCCTTGGCATTAAAGTACTATGAAAACAGCAGAGATTGTATTTCTATCCTTGTTCTCCAAGGAGTCATTTGGAGGCTATTAGAGTGGGAAGCTGAAGGACTGCTGTCAACTGTCTCACTTGCAGGTTTACAGTCGGCTTCACCTCTGGGGGAAGCGGATAATTTAGCTCTTGATGAACAGGAAATTTAGCCATGAGCAGTAAATGGGATAGTAGATTGAGAAAGGTTGGTAAGAGGGAAAATAATTTTTTGTTTTTTAGCCACCAGTCTAAGAACAGACCATATAATTTGATTTGAGAAGCATTATCAAATCGGTGTCATTATGCTTCAAAACTCTTATTTGTATTTATTGCTGAAGCAGGCAAGGCTTTAATCCAAGAATTGAACAGATCTGATTTTCCTTATAAGTTTAAAAAAAGTAAAACATTTTTGCTTTTTCCATTTAAATGTTCAATTATCACATTTATTGGGTGAGTTCAAAAATCAACATGCATCTGCCATAGCATGAAGTGGAGTTTATATTTGCAAAGGCCTTTTTAATTAAAGGCTGATGTACATGAGTAGTCAAGGTAGCATAGACGTTTGTGTAAAACCACTTTCAGGTCAGCTCTGTTTTACTTCATCCTGTTATAAAGTTAATCCCATAAGGCAAGGTTTTGCTTTTAAACAGAGTTTGCTGTTTTAGATAGCTGGTTCACCTTTTTCATTAAAAATGGATACATCTCAACTTAGTACTGATGGGAATTGTTTTAACATTACCATAACTTTGTCATGAGAATGCTTAAAACTTGAGAATTGGGGGAAATGGGCACTTTCTTAGGCAAATGTACATACCTGTATTTATACATTGCTAGTGTCTGGGATTTCTGAATGACCCGCTGCTGAATGGCCCCAACATGCAATTTTGACAGGCCAATATATAGTTGTTGACTAAATCTTGACAGTAATGAGCCTGAATTTGATGTATTTACCTCAGAGCATGGAGCCTAAAACAAGAAGAGACTAGGGCCAAAGCACCAAGGAATCTACACCACAACTTGCTCTCTGGCAGCTTGTTGGGAGGTGAATAAAGAGTCTTTATTAAATCCACTGACAACTGAAGGTATATGATTTACACCGGTTGCATAGCTATAAGAAATAATCATGCAAATTGTCTTGCAGAGAGCTGTTCTATTTTAATGTTACCTGACAAGGGCCGTGCTCATGTACGGATAGTAATTTGGAAATGCAGGCAGGGGAGTTGACACATTTTGATGAAAGTTCAGCTCATTATTTCTAACCTCAATGATTTACAATATACACTGTATATGCAGCCTCATCTTTCTTTATATTGTTTTGAAGCCTTGGGCTTTACGTTGTGAAGGTAAACTTCGCACACTGCCTTTGTGAATTTAACTTGAAGTCACATTGATTATTTGCATTTAGCTTGGTTTAATTCTCTGGAATGTTATTGCTGTGCAGTGCACTTTTCCATGAAAGTAGAAGTATTTAGATTTAGAATTTAGAACATTACAGCGCAGTACAGGCCCTTCGGCCCTCGATGTTGCGCCGACCTGTGAAACCATCTGACCTACACTATTCCATTTTCATCCATGTGTCTATCCAATGTCCACGTAGCTCATCTAGAGTGCAGATTGTGTGGTACAGAGGAGCCTTTTTTATACCTATTCATTTTAAAAGACCAATTTAAATTGATCATTTTGTTAACATTGAGTTTATTTGCAGTAAAATTACTATTGTGATATTAGCTTAGGGTAAAAAAAAATTAAAATTTTCTTCCTTGAATTTTATTTATTTATTTTTAAAACAAAGGAAAGTTACACTATCCTAATTCTGAGGCTGTGTTTTTATCAGCCATGTATGGAACAAGGACAGACATAATAATGGCTCCATTTCAGTCAGTCACTTGGACTAGTCTCAGATGCTGGAAAGATGAACTGAACTAAGTTGTGGGTATCCTGCCCTAAAATCTTTTTTTATTAAATTTATTAACAAAAAAAATCTCCAGAGAAATTAAGATGTCAGAAGTTGCATGTTGCTTAACTAGTTACAGTTGTGCGGGCTGAGATCCCTTGAGAATGGTAGTTAAGATGCAAAATTGTATTTTTATTTATGACTTAAATGACCACAAATATTAGTCATGTACAGGTTAGTGTGACCACAGACGTTCCAGACTCTTTAATGATGTCTGAATGTAATATTAGTCAGGTCAGCTTGACCTAATGGTGTCTCAAAATGATCTTCTAGCCGACAGGAGTCTCCAAAATGTGGTATCCATCTTTTTTTAAATCATAGTCCTCTTTACACTTTCTCCCTCAGCACTACGGATTGGGCCATTAACTTCTCCTTGCCTGCTACCTACTCAAAGATTAGTCATTAAGAGGTGTACTTCCTTCATATCAGAATGATGATTGTACCGGATCAGTATTGTGCATAGCAACAACAACTTGTATTTATATAGCACCTTTAGCAGCAGCAACGTAATAAAATGTTCCATGGTGCTTCACAGGAGTATTATAAAGCAAGATTTGACATTGAGTCACATAAGGAGATGTTAGGGCAGATGACCAAAACCTTGGCCACAGAGATAGGTTTTAAGCAGCATCTTAAAGAGGTTTAGGGAGGGAATTCCAGAATTAAAGGCACAGCCACCAGTAGTGGAACAATTTAAAATCAAAGTTGCACAAGAGACCAGAATTAGAGGAGCGGAGCTATCCTGGAGGATTGTGCAGCTGGATGATATTACAGAGGTAGGCAAGCCAGCCAAAAATGGGCAGAAGCCAACTAATGGCAGCATGTGATCTCTACTGCCTGTTATGCGTTTAGGTTTCCCTGTTTTTAGGTTAAAGTGATCAATCATTTCTCCCAATCCTGTTGAAAAAAAAATTAGAAGTCTATGGGGCATAAATTTTCCTTGGGCAGTAGTGTGAAATGGGTGATAGTGAATTGGCAGCCCCTTTATTCAATAGAAAATAAAATTGGGTGGAAAGCAAATTGGGCTGGTGGTTTGATGTAGTGGAGAGTGCAGTAGACCACCACAATGACCGAGACCCTTGCAGGAAGGTGTTGGAGGGCACCTCCCGACCAGTCCAGGCATAGGAATCGCATCTTCAGAAGCCTGAAGGCCTGCTCAATGGCTGTCCTACTGAGCAGGTGGCATTGGTTGTATCGCCTCTGTGCCTCTGGCTGGGGCTCTCGTAGAGGCATGAGTAGCCATATCTTCAAGGGATATCCCTTGTCCACCTAGGATCTATCCTTTGGGTGATGGAATAAAGATCTGAGGCAGCATGGACTGCCGGAGGATGAAGGAGTAAGTCCGCTGCCAGGAAAGTGAGCGCATGCATGGAAGCTCTTGTTGTGGTTGCAGACCAGTTGGACATTGAGGGAGTGGACGCCCTCCCTTGAGGGCGGCACAGTGGCGCAGTGGTTAGCACCGCAGCCTCACAGCTGCAGGGACCCGGGTTCAATTCCGGGTACTGCCTGTGTGGAGTTTGCAAGTTCTCCCTGTGTCTGCGTGGGTTTTCTCCGGGTGCTCCGGTTTCCTCCCACAAGCCAAAAGACTTGCAGGTTGATAGGTAAATTGGCCATTATAAATTGTCACTAGTATAGGTAGGTGGTAGGGAAATATAGGGACAGGTGGGGATGTTTGGTAGTAATATGGGATTAGTGTAGGATTAGTATAAATGGGTGGTTGATGTTCGGCACAGACTCGGTGGGCCGAAGGGCCTGTTTCAGTGCTGTATCTCTAATCTAATCCTGTTGATGGATCCCGACTTCCCCCTGCTGTGGTGATTATTGCGGGTGCCAGGACTGTCACCTTGAGATTGGCACGTTGCCTGCCACTGGTATTTTCAGCTCTCCCCTTGCCTCTGTTCCCAACTTCAGGGGGCCCTGAAAATTCAGCCCTATGTATTTATAAAGCCCTGGATCCCATATGTTTTTTTTAATTGCTTCATTGACTTATCATGCCTCCTTCAAAGATTTGTGTACCAACAACCCCAGGTCTTTATCTTCTTGCACCCCCTTTAAAATTGTAGTTAGATCATGTTTGGTATAGTCTCTCACTTGTCACAACAGACCAACAGCTTTAAGATAAAATTCTATGAATTGTTAAATAATCTAGTTCTTAGGTTGACATTTGGCACATTCTTTGAATTGTTTTGTGAATATGATGTGCAGTTTTTTTATTTAGAGATACAGCACTGAAACAGGCCCTTCGGCCCACCGAGTCTGTGCTGACCATCAACCACCCATTTATACTAATCCTACACTAATCCCATATTCCTACCATATCCCCACCTGTTCCTATACTCCCCTACCACCTACCTATACTAGGGGCAATTTATGGCCAATTTACCTAGCAACCTGCAAGTCTTTGGTGGTGGGAGGAAACCGGAGCACCCGGCGAAAACCCACACAGACACATGGAGAACTTGCAAACTCCGCACAGGCAATACCCAGAATTGAACCCAGGTTGCTGGAGCTGTGAGGCTGCGGTGCTAACCACTGCGCCACTGTGCCGCCCGTTATGGTGACAATTTCGTTATGGAAAAAATGTTACCTAAATTTTTTCAGAACTTGTAAAATTGGATATTCTTGAATCTGCCCAATAGTTAATTATTCTACATAAATTTATCGACTTGCATTATGCATGTTGCAATATTACAAAACAGATTTCTGACTCCCAATATTTTGAGAGTGGGGGGTAATATAGTGTGTCAAGTTTTTAATTATGTTTGTAGAAGACAAGCAAAAGTGACATGAACCTGGCAAGAGTTTTTGTTGATATTTGGCTGCAGGTCTATGACCTTAATTAGTGCCAACCCTAGTACCAACCAGCTGCCTCATTTATCCTTTACCCCTCCCCCGACACCAGTCACTCTCAACTTCACCTTATCACATCATTGAACAAACACAATGGAATTAGTTTAGTTCTTCCCTGAGGTTTTTTTTTGTGTTCTGATGGCCTCGGTCAGCAGCAGGCATGTTTAATTGTGGAAAGTGGAATGAAGAATGCTCTATCTCTATATCTCATATCCTTAGGTAAACAATTGTAGCCTTTGTTTTGTAAATGTAATACTTTCCCGGGGAGACTTATCCCCACCAGAGCTCTGGCGCATGAAGTTATGGCACCAGGAATTGCTGTAAAAGTGTTCATTTTTAAATTGCCTAAACGCTATTTTTTGTAAATTAGATTTTTTTTTACATTGGGCTGTTTGAAATGCAAGTAAAATTTCCAAATGAGTAACAGATATGCTTTAAGTTTTACATCTTTGAAAAATTTTAAGTGAATTTATTTGAATTGTGCTAACTGCACTCTTCATAAGTTTTTTAAATCAAAGCTTTATGTTTATGATATTACAAAATGCAAAATCTCAGGAGCAACAAATAGGGGTAGATTACTATAGCTGAACTGAAACTGGAAGTCTCCTAAGTGAGTACAGAAACTTTACTAGGTCTGGTTCAAATAAATTTTAAACTCCAAGCTTTAACTTAAAAATCTGTGCATATTTGCTAATGTTTCAAATAAAATTCGGCTGTATTAACAAACTGAAATTATTTTGGCACAAATCAGTGACAGTTGCTAAAACTGGTAATGACATATGTTAAGATATGACAATAGTGTTCACCTCTTGTGGATTATGATTCATAACATGCAGCACTTGAATATTGGATGAAAATAATATTCAATCTGAAATTCAGTGACTGTCAAATGCTCATGTCTGCAGATCTTCTCCATATTTGCACCAATCATTAGCAATTAGATGTTGGATATAATAATGTAACCGATAGTTAACAAATCGCAATGCTCAGCTTCAACTGTTGTGTGTTCATTTTTTTGTTTTTGAGATGGGAAGGAGTGACTGAACGTTCATTTCCCAGTTAATCTTCAGACAACACCTGTGCAGGTGTTGTTCACTTCATTGTCATTCTTAGTTAATATAGTTTTTAATGGCCATTCTCAGAAAGGAAAACTTCTTGGTCTTTCATACTACTCAAATGATCACCTTTAGTCTGTTAGTATTCAATAGTAAGACCTTGTGTTTAGATAAAAAGCTTGTATATCTAGATGATTGAATGCAGTATGTTTAAATTACTTCAAATAGTTTTCAAAACACATGCTAATTTGTAAGTAAAGCTGAATTCTGAGAACTAATTTGAGGGCTGCTTATAATTTTGCTCAGAAAATTGAGAAAAGTGAAAATGCTTCTCACTATTAATCTGAAGGCACCTGGAAACTACTTTTATTTGGTTGTTTAGTATAGGAGTCAAAGTCCTTGACTTGAGGTTCAAGTGAACCTTCAACATATATGAATGTGGAAATGAGAACATTTCAGTGATTGTACCACACTTTAAATGAGCTAACTGTGGCCTTCTATCAGGACAAGGTTGCCCCGTGAATTAATTCCCAGTAGATCCCTGCATCCAGCCGAATATGTTTGACTGTATCAAAGGTCTCATTGTTAACCAGGGGCACCATTTCTTTGCAATGTAATCAAAATGTTTGCTTGTGAAAGAATCTGTTAGCAAATTCAAAACATCCATTTAGAAATGCTGGCAAGCTAATAAAAGTAACATAGATGGTGGTGTTGGTTCTCATTTATGTTTCTAAGCTTGTTCTTCATATATGCTTAAACGTGCTCTGTTAGTAACTCCAGTGTTTTCTTTGGGGGTCTGTAGCTGCTCTGTGGTCTCTTTCCAAAGTTTAAAGGAGTTTCAGTGCTTTTTAAACTAGATACTTTTTACAAGCCTCATAGCTATTAAAGCAGGATGTTGCTTCATACGTAATGGAAAAACAAAAAGAAATAGCTTCATTAACCAGCCACAGATTTAAGTACTACCTATATATTTGAAATTATATTCGCATGAAGCAGAGCATAATTTTGAACTGAACTCCTTGCAATAGTTGAAGCAGCTATTTCTTCTCAACATGGATAGCTTTTATATTTATCTACAGCACAAAGAAGTTAGCTGCTATAAAATCTTTATATTTGTAGATATTTTAATGTAACTGATTTTCTCAAGTGATTAAAAATCTATGTAACTAAATATCCTCATCAATCATGCTCAGTCAATTTACCAGTCATGCTGTGCAACAAAATTCCAATGAAAACAACGAAGATTAAATCTGATTTAAAAGTGCAAAACTTCTCTGCAAAAACATACTTGGCGCTGTCAAAGGGGAGGGGGGGGGGGCTCCATTTTATCAAACATGCAATTTTTTTTTTAAAGGTATTAGCGGAATGTAAAGTGGTGGGAAATATCAAAATATTCTGCATTTAGTTGCATTCATGTATGTATCAATACAAATTAAGTTTTCATTTCCAAATTTATTTCAGAGCGGTCACCACACAGGCCTATCCTTCAAGCAGGGTTACCTGCTAACAAAACTGTGTTGGTGGGGAGTGATGTGGAATTTGTGTGCAAAGTGTTCAGCGATGCCCAACCCCATATACAATGGCTGAAGCACGTTGAAAAGAATGGCAGTAAATATGGTCCAGATGGGGCCCCTTACGTCCATGTCTTAAAGGTTCGAGAATTCAAAAAGGCTTTCTGAATATTTGTGTATAATGAAAATTGTGAAAGGGTGATGTTCATTATCGATAAGGGCAAGGAATATTCATATTTAAGTTACATTTTTAAGTACAAACATTTTCAAATATCCAATTTATTTTCACTACACCTTAATTCTGATTTATCTCAAGCATGTGTATATATTTTTTTTCATTGAATTGCTTTTCCTCAAAAGTATTACCTTCTATTTCATGGACAATTGCAATTCATTTTGAATTTTAATTGTTTAAAATATGCTGAAGAAAACTGATATAAACACTTCATACATGGCACTCTGTTTAGTTATTTTTTGATATTGCTTACTCTGTTTTCTTCCTTCATATCACAAGATTGTTAAACATTTTGGTAGAGAAAATAGTTTGTTTATTTCATGAAGTCATTTCGCATAGAGGACTGATGCTGGTGGTGGGATATTATCTCTGTTCATACCAGAACAGCGGTTATATTGTTATCTTCTGTTATTGGTTTGTTCTAGCATTCGGGGATAAATAGTTCCAATGCAGAAGTGCTGAATCTGTACAATGTGACTGAGGCGGACAGTGGAGAATATATATGTAAGGTCTCCAATTATATTGGAGCTGTCAATCAGTCTGCTTGGCTCACTGTTGCTCAATTCTCCCCAAAAGGTAACACTTTACAGGACACACATTACAAAGCTGTGCCCATGGTAAATGAATTTAGGAAACGGCTGACTTATGCTGGGAGATGCTTGGAAGATTGCAAGCAACTTACGGGATCTTTGGGCTTTGGGTTATTAATGGTCCCTTAACCTCCTTTCCATGATGCAACTTGATGCACGCTAGACATGGAAAAATACCCACAATATGTGGCCAAACTATCCCATGCTGTATTTTACAGCTGAAATTTTCATCTGTTAAACTTATTCTGTCTTGTTCATCACCTATGCAGTTTTTTTCTTCCTCAATATCTAATTATATCTGTTTACTTCAGTGCCTCTTTATTAAGCCATTAGTACATTTCCAATTCATTTTTCCCTTTTTAAGTGCTTTACCTCCTTCCTTCATTTCATGCTTCCTTTATTCTAAGAAAAATAGGATAAAGAAAACAACTTATTATGGGCCTATTTTTCCATGAGATAAATTGCATGCCTAGAAGGGTGAGTTAAAGATGGTGATGGGTATCTGATTATTCCATAAAACAAGCTTGGAGTTGGGAGCAAGCTTTGGATGAAGGGTTGTGGATAGGGAGTACATAACTCCATCAGGTTGCTCCACCTCTGCTGTTGAGCAGCAGTACTGGTTTGTTGTCCCTGTCCACAAATATCTCATGTTGTCTTGCTGTATTTTTTTTTGTTTTTTGCTTCCCTTTTTCTTCTAGACTGCCGGTGTTAACACCACGGACAAAGAAATTGAGGTTCTCTATTTACGGAATGTAACTTTTGAGGATGCTGGGGAATATACATGCTTGGCTGGTAATTCTATTGGGATTTCACATCACTCTGCATGGTTGACAGTTGAGTCAGGTACATATGGCTTTCCTTCAATGGTTCATCTTTCCCCTTTTGCAAAATTGACACTGCGATCTGAAGTGGAACTGGCAATAGAATTGTAATGCAAAAATCCTAAGATCTTAATTGTGTATCATTATTATAGATAATATATATATATGTGTATATATAATATATTTGGGAAAAAATTAAGGAGTAAATCACACTGATGGTTGCTCCTTTTGCCATTGTGATGCCAGTTCCCTTTCTGTTATGGAGCAGTGTTATTTCTTGGGAATTCACTCAATGAATCAGCTTTATTTCTTCAGTGATTGCATGCATTCATTTGATTCATTTGCAACAGAAGGCATGCAAAGTCTTACTGAGCATGTTGAATCTGATGCTGTTTCTCTTCCTTAAGAAATGGTCATCAGTGGTGTTTTAACTGATTGCTTGATAATTGGCAGGGAAAGAAAGTTGGCGCTACACAATGCAGCCCAGATAAAACTTTCTCAATTATCCGTCCTCAACGCAATGCACCTGCTTGGTAATTCCCTTGTAAAACTTCAATTCTATTGAACAATGGTGGTTATCAGATTTGCGGGTTGCAATGACAGCTAATCCTTTCTCCCTGGAGAAAGTGACCTGTAACCACACTGTTTGATTTGAATGAAGTGTTGAGGTTTTTCACCACATAACATGATTGTCTCTTAAAAACTGCTACAAACCTTTCCTGTAGTCTCTAATTTCAAAGACAATCAGGCGAAAACCTTTTGTGCAGCTTTGCTTTCACTAGGAATCTGGGACTGTTTCTGGTTTTGTTTTCTTCTTGTTTTATCTTAAAGCCTTCGGTGGGCATTTAATGCTTGCTAGCTTTTGGCAATGCTATTTGTTATGGATGGCAGAAGCTTGAACAGCATTCATTAAGCTAAATATGTTATGCTTTAGATGTAAGGTAATGATAACATTTGAGGCACCATCTAATATATTGAAGTGTACTCTGCTTGTGTGAAATACATGAAATTTTGTAACAGTGTTTATCATTTTAACAAAAGCTAATTCAGTTTTAACCTTTGGCTGTAAGTGGTTTGTACTTTGCACCAGAGCATGTAAAGTTTTTAAATATAATATCAGTATTCATAAATGAATGCAACTGGAGTCGTGGACAAAAATGTTTACAGTATGTTCAGGTGAAGAAATCCTTAAGATTCTATTCTTTATTTATACATTTTATTTGCATTTCCTTTTTTGTTATTTATTGCCATTATCAGTTTTCTCCTCTGTAATAGCCAAGAGAGCTGCAAGATGTTCATTCAAAAGGACTCTACCAGTTTCTCTATATCTAGATTTTAAGAGGTGCATAACTAAGTGAACTAGTACAGCACCAACTGTGGTCACCTAGCTCAGCAAGCAGCAGGGGTTTTCCTGTTGTGTAAAGCTTAGTACCACACTGGCAGCGTCTTTTACTCATGAAACCATCTATGGAGCATTCAATTCTTTCTTACTGAAAATGTTATGAAGTATAGTATTAGAACTGTTAATCACCTTTCACTTCTTTTTCAGTTATATTATCATATGTTAATGTCTGACGCAATTGTTTCTTCACGTGTAATCCAGTTCCTGAAGACAAACCAAAAGGGTTGACCTCTCCTGACTATCTGGAAATAGCTATCTATTGCATTGGTGTTTTTGTTATCGCTTGTATGGTGGTGACGGTTATTATTTGCCGAATGAAGAACACAACAAAGAAGCCAGATTTTAATGCCCAGCCAACAGTGCATAAGCTGACCAAACGCATCCCTCTGCGCAGACAGGTAACAGAAAGTAGATAAAGAGTTCAAAAAACCTTTACTTAACTTAGTGGCCATTTTATTATAAATTACTACTAGACTTCCAAGTCAAATTTCAGAAGTGATCCTACAATGTGGTAAATTTTCCTCCTCCACTACTGTCAACCAAAACAATGTATATCTTTTTAAACAAATTTCTGGCTTTGCTCACATTTCTAATGCCAACCTCCTTCCCCCTCTTTAAGGTTTTTGTGAAATAATGCATTTTAATAGTACTTGGTAAATAATGTTTACCAACAGAAATGGATGTTTCAAGTTACTACCATGTTTCATGTAATTGTGAGAAAATATTGAGAATGTTTTTATTTTTGTTCTGAACTTCTTCCTGCTGATGGATAGAACTTTTTTATTAACTTAATTTTTAAGCTATTATACTGCTGAGAGTTATGAATCAAAAGTTCAGCAAGAAAGTTGAAGAATCTTCACTGTCTTGTCGCCTCGGTAGAGGTTTTGGATGTTATCACTCAGTGCAAAATGCTGACCTGCAGTAGTGGGCTCCATCAGGCGCAGGGTGCCCGATTGAAGGATGCCCCCCTTACCCCCACCCCCCCAAACCCCGGTGAGGAAACCCTACCTTATCTGCACTCCTGGCTCCATGTCCTCAGCTGGGCTGCAGTCCCAGCAGTGGCCACCGCTCCTAATGATTGGCCAGCCGCTCAATGAGGCGGGACTTCCTCCCTCAAGCAGATGGAAGTCTTGCCTCGGAACAAATAAAGCCCGGGGACCCATAAAATGCCAGACGGATCCCGGGCTGGGCGGAAGCGGGTTTGCCGCCGACTTTTACGTTGGTGGCCAGCTCCCATCTGCCCGACGTAAAATCCAGCCCCGTCATTGTAGGTGGATCTTGCTTTTCATTGGGGCCCAGTATTATTCTTAAACCTTGTTTGCTGTCGGAGACTTTTCTCTCCTGGGGTTCATGTGTCTTCAATGGATTCAGAGTTCCGCGAGAAAGAGATGGGAGCAGGCAGACAGGAGAGGCTGTGGCAAGCCAGCCAGGAGAGATTTTCTCAGTCCAGGAGCTTTCGGCCGAAACTGTTCGTACAAATTCAAACAACTCAGGTTGCCCAGCAGGTTAGTCATGTGACTAGCTGGTTTGACCATGTCAGTTTGTGTATTCGGCCATCTTAGCAGTCAACCTGGAATGCGAGCTCCCCCATCTTCAACGTCTGGTGATCAAAAATCCATTGTGCGTTGAATGTGTCATGGAAAGGCTGCTTCGTCCTTCCAAACACTGTCTGTTAATGTGCAAATATCTTTCCAGCCAAGGTCTGGCAATTTTTTAAAAACAAGTCCTTTCTTTACTTCAACAGTTTGAAAGTTAATGTCCATGTGGTGAAATTAATATGCCTCATTTTTGGCAGGTGGGGACCTGAATGACAAGAATCATACTTTTATCATCACCCTCTGAGAAATTTCAGGTTCTCTTCCTCATTCCTTTTTGATCCATGGTTTGAAAATGCTGTATGTTGGTAAAGCATTCAGGCATTCTGCCTTTAGCAGGATTTGCTCTGAACCCCCCCCCCCCCCCCACCCCCCTCCACCACACCACACCCCTGCATTGAATGAATTGCTTGGGTGGGAGTTCTGCTTCACCAGACTTGCAACTAGAGATGCCAAGACCCTGAATTTTGGGACTTTTGTTTAAATAAGCTAATGGTAAGAACTGCAGTTCACAGGAGAAAATTTACTAAAGTGTTAACTTGGTTCAGTTGGAAGTACTGCCTCAGGTCTGGGTCAGGGATTGTGGGTTGAATACCACTCCTAGATTTGATCTTTGACAGGCAGTCCAGCACAATACTAAGAGTAACTGTTGGGAGGTGCCATTCTTTGTGAGCTGTTAAACCAGAGTGCAGTGGCTCAGATGGATCTTAAATATCTCATGATACTATTCAAAAAGCATGACATTCTGGCCAAGATTTCTCTCTTCAGTCAACATCAAAAACAGATTTGCTGGTTATTCATCTCTTTCCTGTTTGTGCGATCTTGCTGTGTGCAAATTGGCTGCAAATTTGCAGTCATTAACAGAATTATCTCTTGTTTGTGAAGGTTAACAAAAAAATATAGAGGGGCAGACTTAATCCTACCCTCCTGATGAAAACTGAGAGGGTGGGTGGTTAAAATTCCCCAGGTTACTTAGCTTCCTAAAAACCACAAGGACACTGCCATCCAGGATTTTAACTTGCTCTTCTGAGGAGACAGCAAGGACACCCAGCCAAAGCTGGTGGGTCACTTCTTTACATGTGCATGTCGGGTCCCAGTGGCATCATCGACACCCACCTTTGATTTTAATCAAGGCCAGAGTGGGAAGCCACTGCAGCTTTCCCACCAGGCGAAGGCCAAACAGAAACTGTTGAGAAGAATAGGACGCCAAGAAAAGTTTTTTTTTCTTTGTGGGACCAGCATGTGCAGGAGTGCTGCTCCAGGCCTTGCAAGGAATATTTAGGCTTCATCTACCCCAGACTCCTCCCGACCCTCCTTTAATCCCCTTTCCGGAATGCAGGACACCCCTGGAACTTGATCCTGTCGAGCAGGCACCAATTTTCCAACAGTGGGATCTAAATGAGGGCTGGGAATCAAAGTAGACTTAATTTCTGCAGCAGTTTCATACTTGCCCTGCTTCACACCTGCTCAAACCTGCTTGGAGTTAAAATCAGGGCCATTAACTCCAGAAGGTTCAAATGAAAGTAAGTGATCACTGTTTTCCTGCAGTGTATAAGATGCCAGCATTCAGAAGAATGACTAATTATCAGGTGAAAAGAAGAGGGTTGCAGAAATCTGCTAAGCGTTGAAAGGCTAAGTGGTGAGAGGCAGCTCTTAAAGAAAACCCTTAACATTTTTTTCCTGTTTTTTCAAGTCTTGCTGACTTCCACATCCTGCAATTAATTTGCAATACAGTCATTTTGGACATCTCCATGCCCTTCACTAATGCTGCTCTATGGAAATCTGGTGTAAGGCTTTACTGAAATGTGACCAATAATAGAACCAATGTCAGTTTCCTATCCTATCCTGTCAGCTGGGCATCTCTCTTCCAAACTGGTGCTTTTCCTGACAGCGGGGCCAAAAACAGCAAGCAGTGCCAAAGAGGGGAGAGAAGGGCGGTGGTTGAGCATAATTGTAAACATTCATTAAGACTAGAATGCAAATGTAGCTCTGTCATTTTGCACCAAAACTAACAATTGTGCCTGTGGGCTGCCTCAGTATGTCTCTTTTGCAAATGGTAAAACTGTAATGGTCTCATGAGACTATCTTTAAGATGGTATTTTATAAATAAAGCTTTAAAATAAGCTCCATGCTCATGAACCTGAGAGTACAGAATGTCTTTAGTATTTTTCATAATACATACTTTAAAATCTCTCTCTTTTCTTCCTATTAAAAATTAAAATTAATCATTGGAAAGGGTGATCATTGTACATTGACTGAGAATATATATTTCATTTTTGATACAAATGTGGTTCTATAGTCCATAAATAGTTAAAGACTTAAACTCTACTTGCTGCACATGGTGCAACCCTAGTGACAGGATGTGATAATACCAAAGGAATTCTACGTATGTATGCATGACCCCATTCTGTCACTTCAAACTGCCAGATGTCACCCCAAATTATATATCTTTAACTTTTCATCCAGTCTTAATAGTGTAAATTAATTGCTGTTTTTAATGTAGGCATCATTAAGGATGCATATTAGAATACATTTTTGTGAGAATTGGTTCTATTTTATTAAGTTGGCATAAGAAACTGCCTCAATATTTTCAGTGGTAGCTGAGGGAGAGTGTCTGTTGTCAGCAGCAGCATTGATTAGTAGAAGCAGTTTACACTCAAGTAACATTTGCTACTTTTCCTTGGCCGTTTCTTATTACAATCTGTAGCAGGCAAGGAATGTGTTGGCATTGTTAACAGGCTTTATTTGCAAGAATTGCACCAATTAAACAATGCTCTTGTTAGATTTGGAGCAATTTGCTTGAAAATTGATTTGTCAACTATTCCATTCATCTGTATGAGTCTTCAAGACTTTCCAGTGATGTACAGTTTGGAGAAATTTTCATTTTTTTAAATGTAGTATTTGATTAGCTATAGCACATGAAAGGGAAATATTGTACTGCCAGAAGTTGGTAGACATTTAACTAGGCTTTTTAGATTTTTTTTTGCAGTCTTGTGGGCTGGAATTTTATGTTGGGCGGGAGGACCCACCCATTGGTCAAATATTCAGGGGTCAGCCCACCTCCACCGGGCCTGGGGAGCCACGCCAGCATTTTACGCTCTCCAGGCCTTATACGTTCTCCAGGCCTTAATTGGCCTTGGGCGGGCCTTCCACTCCTCTGAGGCAGGAAATCCTGCCTCTAAGAGCTGCTGGCCAATCGGCGTGCCAGCAGCTTTCAGTCCCAGCTGCGCCACTGGGAGCGGTGACCACTGCTGGGACTGCAGGCTGGACACAGAAACAAGTTGTGTCTGGGGTCTCGTCGGGGACAATCGGCCAGGCCCTGGCGAGACAAGGGGGGTGGTTGTGGCTGGGGAGAGGATTGTTGTGTAGTGGGGGTGGTTGGGCTGTGGGGGCAGGTGCCCGATCAAGGAGGGCCGCCCCCCCTCCCTCCCCCCCCCCCCCCCTTCCTTCCCTCCCTCCAGCCCGCAAGGAGGTCTCCAGGTTTTACTTGGCCTCCTGGAGAGCCTGATCCGCCCACCCACCGTTATCAGCGGCGGCAAGAGGAGGCCTTTAAGTGGCAGTTAATTGGCCACTTAAGGCCCTTGATTGGCTTGGGGCATGCGGGCTGTTTCTCGCCACTGCTGCCTTGTAAAATTGCAGCGGGGGCAGGAAAACGTTGGGAACGTCTCCCCTGCCTCCCACTCAATTTTATGACCCATCACCCCCCCCCACCCCACGCCACCAGCCGGCTCCTGCAGGGGGGTGTAGAATTACGGTCGTGGTTTTACCAAATCTTGTGGTTTTCCTGATTTTTGGGGGGGTTTTTATCATGAATATTTGGGCAAAAATGTTTCAGTCATAGGCTGGAATTTTACCTTACGCTGGAGGCCCTGCCCACTGTCAAAAAAGTCGGGGACTGCCTCCACTGGGCCTGGAAACCATGCTGCAATTCTACGTGGCCCAGGCCCTTAATTGGCCTCGGTTGGGACGTCCAAACCTCTGAGGCAGGCTGTCACGCTCCCAAGAGCTGCTGGCCAATCAGAGGGCCGGCAGCTCTTCAGTCCCAGCAGTGCCACTGGGAGCAGTGGCCACTGCTGGGATTGCACCCAGCAACAATGGAGGAGCCCCCAGAAAAGATGAATGGGGGTCGGGCCTCACTGGGAACAATCAGCTGGGCCCCAGCAAGGGGGCTGGGGGTCAGAATGTAGAGCGGGAGAGTTGTTTTAGGGGGAGCGGCCCGTGCTGCTGGGGGGGCCTCAGTGGGGCACAGGGTGCCCGATCAGGAGGGCCCCCCCCCCCCACCCCACAAGGATGCCACCAGGGATTACTGGGCGGCGGCCTCAGGTGCTGAAATGCCCGTCCACCGCTATTAATATACCAGTAGCAGCAGGAGGAGGCCCTTAAATGGCAATCAATAGCGTAAAATCCCAGCCATCGAAGCAGTTGATACAGAACTAACCCAGAAATGTAACTGTGATTCAGAACAATCATGGTGTGAGTTACTTGACATAATTGTGTAGCTGGGAGTTTTTTTTTAATCAGACTGATAGATTTATGGAGAGCTGCTGGTGAAAATATCTTGCTAGCATTTATCTTTGGAATTTTTCATGGTTTGTTGGTCCCTGGAAAATAGTCAGTAACTTAAAGACTTTGCATTCATTGGTTAAAACTGGGGAACCTACACATAATGCATGATGATTAGTAGTCAGGTATATAAATGTGATTCACATTCAGAGAACAAAACAAACATCATGGGAGGTGAAGTTGTGAAAGAATCTGTGCCTGGATGACCTCCAGGAGTTTCAAGTACCCTATTACAAACTTTCACAGCATGTGTACTCCAAGAACTACAGTTGATGGTTTGGGTTAAAACACATAATATAAATTAGAACCAAATGTGCCATAGATGGTTGTAATACTGCCAACAGATTGGTGTAATGGACTGTAAACAAAAAAACCCCCAAAATGACAAAAATCTGAATTCAAAATAACCTCTCCCAGCAAAAGTTGTTTGCCATTTGTAATACTGTATTTAGTATGTCGGGGAATAAATTTTTTAAACGGACAGGTTAAATGAAGCTTGATTGCTAAAAGGCTATATCACAATGCCACAAGCAGACATGCAACGGCATCGAACAAATAGGTTTTGTATGAATTTCAGTATAGAAGAAAGCCCATTGTGTCAGTGCTGATATCGCTTCCCCCGTAAATCTATTGGGGTTATCTACTATACTGTCAGTTCTCCTGCTCCTCTGTGTCCTTCAAAATTTGTAACCTAGTTAATTTTGTCAAGTGGCTGTCGAATTCCGTGAAATGTCGTGATTGACTTGACTTCAATAGCTGCTTGAGGTAAAGTTTTGAAACTCCCAATAACCCATTAACTTAAAATATTCCTTTCTACTTTAAGTATTAACCCTAAATTTAGGAGATAATTTTCTTCCAACTAAAAGTTTGCAACTACTGCCCTTCAGGCATGATAGTTTCAGGCATGCGTTAATCACTGTAGAAAATTTGGTGTTTCTTTGGGGATCTTGCCTCGTTTAATGGTTGCAATTTTTCAAAGTATGCTGACTACGTTAGTGCAGCTGTGCGATGACCTAGCAGGACTATTCCTGGCAGAATTTACTCCTCCGGAGAGATAGAATGCTTCACACTCGCGCAATATTTTTCATTTAGCAGACTAACCAAGAACTGGCACAACAAACCTAGATAAAGCAAGCAGATTTGAGAGTTAGCCAAGGCTGGGATTCAAATTCTTGCTCTTTTGGTTGAAGCAAAACAGTAGCCTTTTCCCTTTTTGGTTTTCGTCATTATTAAGTCTTTTCTGGCAGTAAACTTAGTAAGAGTTTAAATGTACCCTCAACAAATAAGATGCACAATAACCCTATGTAGTTGTTAACTGGCTGATTTTATACTTCATAAGGATCTATTTTAACTGCCAGGCGGGAACACGGCCTAGTGAGAGGTCAGCCCGTCCAGGAGCAACAGCGGGGAGGCCCAGCTGATTTTTAATGGCTGGGCCTCATTAACATGCCGCATACTGACAAAATGGCAGGGCAGTTAGTGGTAAGCAGCTGCCCAGCTGGTAAAACTTTATGGCACGAGGCCACCACTGAGGACCACAAGGAATGGTCCCTGGCACTAAGGTAGGTGGTAAATAGGGGGATCCAGGGGTGATCGCGGTCAGGGGATGAGGCCTGGGGCGGGGTGGTCCAGTGGTTCCTTGTGTGGCCAAGGGGCCACTCTTGCTCCTCCTGACCCTCAAAGGAACAACAAAAATATTTTGAAAGCCTACCTCTTTATGCCTTTCCTGGCAAGTTTTGCTTTGCAGGGATGCCATGAAGGCTTTTCTGCACCAGCCCGGGGTTAATATTGCAGTCTGATCCCAATGGTGTCATCGGCACCCCTTTTGCTTATTTTTAAAAAAGAACCCGCTGGTTTCAGGCACTGTCCTTGGCGCTTGAAGTTTTACACTGCAATTGGCAGGATGGGGCAGCACTGGCGAGTGGGTATGTTGCCTGCTCTATTTTAAGTGCCCTTAACCCAATTTCCGCCAGACAGTAGTAGGTAAAATTCCCCGTAAGTGTATTCGTGAAATAACTACAGACAAATGGCCTAGTATACAGATGTAGTTAATTGTACTGCGTTGTGACATTGAGGATCATTGGCATGTTTCTTCCCTGTTGCTGTAAACAGGTTTCTGCCGATTCCAGCTCCTCCATGAGTTCAAATACTCCTCTGGTACGGATCACTACACGACTCTCATCCACGGATGCACCAGTGCTGGCTGGGGTTTCAGAATATGAACTGCCAGAAGATCCAAAATGGGAGTTTTCACGGGACAAGTAAGTAGCTACAGTGACATTTTTCCCAGTTGTTTTCCCATGCCATCAAATTCATCTAAGTTTAAACTTAAAAGTGTCAAATTGAGATTCAGTTCATTTTATTCAGTTGTTGAATATTTGCGTGAAAATTTTTATCAAGAAGACTGCTAGTAACATTGGGTTGTTGCTAGGTCTTATTACCCTCTTTACATCCCTTTTTATCAAGAAAACAACAGGACTTGCATTTATATAGCACATTTCAGGTCCTCAGGATGTCCCAGTGTTTTTCACAGCTAATTATTACATTTGAAGTATTGTCACTTAGGTTAACAAACATGGCAGCCACTTTGTGCAAAACAAGGTGCATCAAATAGCAATGAGATAAATGATTGTTTTTGGTGATATTTGTTGAGTGATAAATATTGGCCACGCTGCCAGGAAAATTCCCCTGCTCCCCTTTGATTAGAGTGTCATAGGATCTTCTGCATTCACCTGAGAAGAGTAGTCACTCTGTTTAACACCTCATGCAAACACTGGCATCTCTGACAGTGCAGCACTGCCATGGTATGTCATGAAAGTGCCAGCCTAAGTTATGTATTCAAATCTTGAATTGGGGCTTGAACCCACAACCTTCTGACTCAAATTACAAATACTTATTTTTAATTCTTCTAAATTTTTATGCTCATCACAATGAGGGTAGATTGCAGAAAAACAAAGTCTGTTTCTTTTTGCACTCAGAAACCAGTCAAATTGCTCTTGTACCAAATATAACAGCAATTCGATACAGCTTCTCCTGTGTTGTATCAACAAAGTGTGTGTGTGTGTCTGAACAGACAGAACTGCCAATGTGCCAATTTGACATTTGGCTTCCCAAACCAATGTATCTTTCTGAGGGAGTTTGCCTAATTGGCACAGAATGGGAATTTTTATTTTACTATGAGCTCATGGCCTCTGGGAACTGCACTGATTTTTCTAACTAATTTTACATAAAACAGCCAAATTGTAAGTAAAGGTAGACGGCTTTAAACTCATCTGCCTGGATTAGATTAGAATCAAACTGCTTGATCCAGTATTTGGTTTAATCAATAGTATACACATAGAAGGAAATTGAGTGAAAATAATATGCAAATACCAAAGGTGGTAACTTACAAAAGTTAATCCAGAAAGACAGTTATAATCTAAATGTTGAGTAATTTTACCAGGGTGGGGAGAGGAGGGATGGTTGAGGAGAAAGGGGGAAATGAAGGAAAATAATTCTGCAATCTTAGATTGGCACGTAGGCTGTTATAGCAGGTGCCAAATTGTCACTTACACAGTGCATAGCTCGCCTTTTCTTCCTCCCCCATCACACCACATAAACCTGTGAGAAAGTGTAAGTCACTTACCAGGTTTTATGTAATTTTTTATACAAACTTGCTCTTTAAAATATTGTAAATGAATTATATTCAGGGCAACCAATTTTATTTATATGCATAGAATCATAGAAATTTATACCACAGAAGGAGGCCCTTCAGCCCTTCATGTCCATGCTAGCTGAAAAAGAGCTATCTAGCCTAAGCCCACTTCCCAGCTAATACATGAGTGCAGTACAGCAGACGATGGAAATCTGAAATTAAAACAGAAAATGCTGGAAATACTCAGCAAGTCGTGGAGAGAGAAGCAGAGTTAATGTTTAAGGTCATTCACCCTCCTGATGAACCACCGATCTGAAAAGTTAACTCTGTTTCTCTCTCCACAGGTGCTGCCGGACGTGCTGAGTATTTCCTGCATTTTCTGTTTTCATCCCACTTCTCAGCTATTGGTCCTTAACCTTGTAGGTTACTGCACTTCAAGTGCATAACCAAGTACTTTTTAAATGCAGTGAGGATTTCCATCTCTACAATCCTTTCAGGTTATGAGTTCCAGACCCCCACCACCCTCTGGGTGAAACTATTTGTCCTCAACTCCCCTCTAATCCTTCTACCAATTACTTTAAATCTAGACTTCCTGGCTATTGATGCCTCTGCTAAGGGAAATAGGTCCTTTCTATCCCCTGTATCTAAACCCCTCATAATTTTATACACCTCAATTAAATCTTCCCTCAGTCTCCTGTGTTCCAAAGAAAACAACCCCAGCCTATCCATAGCTAAAATCCTCCATTGCCGGCAGCATCCTGGTAAATATCCTCTTTGTATCTCAGTCACATCCTTCCTGCAATGCGATGCCCAGAACTGTATATAGTACTCTAGCTCTGGTCTACATTCAAGTCTAAATCATTAATGTATACTACAAAAAGCAAGGGACCCAGTACTGAGCCCTGTGGAACCCCCTGGAAACAACCATCCACTTTCATTTAGATCCCATGGGCTTTTACTTTTCTGACCAGTCTGTCGTGTGAGACCATGTCAAAAGCCTTGCTAAAATCCATGTAGAATTTATTTATCCCCCAAGTATTTGTATCTCTGCTGCGGTAAGGTCTACTTCCAGATCTCTGCCAATGGTGACCTTTGCCTGTCCATCAGGAGACACTGGCCAGGAATTTCTACCTCCCTCTGCCAGTTTTTCAGTGGGTCTGGGGTGGGTGGATAATGGATCAGAGACACGAATCCATTCCACCCATCTTTGTAACAGCCAGTTTTGGTTGACGGGCTAATTCTAACAATGTGCTGATGACAAAAACATCATCTGATTTTTTTTTTTGACATTCGCACTGTAGCAACACTGTCAGAGGCACCTATTAACCTGTGAAGTCCAGCATTATAATGGTGGCAAGAGTGGGATTTAGGTTTTAAAACTCAAGAGAATGTGCAGTTACAAGGCAGTGGACTGCAGTTGCTTTGTGTTTTTTTAAAACGTGAAAACTTTTTTTCACTATTTTCTCCCAACAACACAAAGATCACTGGCAACAGTACATTACAACACGCTTCAAAGGCCTGAAGCATTAATCTCTGTCTGTTACGATCAGGTGAGGAGGGGTCGAAGGGCTCCCTGCTTGATCCTCTCCCTGTTTGACCGCAACAGGGTTTATTTCTTTTTTTAAAGTGGATGTACATGCCAATTCAGTGAGTGTTTGACTACTTATATGCTATGATCATAAGATAACCAACCGGACAGGTTTTCTTGAGCTTAACAAAGAAAGAGGTTAGCTTTATTGTACTTAAACAGATCTAAGTAAAATAATAAACTACACTCCAAGTTTCTCTCTCACACACATACACGAGGTTCACACACACACATAAATAGGTTATAGAGTGGACAAGGATAGCTTGGTTGGATTAGAGTCCAGAGTAATAAAAAAGGGTATACAGTCTGTGGAGGTTGGTGACTCGGTTATCTTCCAGATGAACTCGGTGGTCCTGAGGCTTCCAGATTGTAGATGTGGCCAGTAGATTCAGTGGTCCTCTTGGAAAACAGCGATGCCGATGAGTTTCTTCACGGGATCTGTCCTCCGCACTAATGGTCTTAGGTGGTTACGGCCAGCAGACAGGATTTGAAACTTGCCAGGTGGGCTGGAGAGAGAGAGAAGGGGACCCCACTTGGGTGTCTCCTGATCAATGTCCAGTTGCTTGTCTGCTGCAGAGAGAAAAAACCCAGCTTAAAACATACAGATGGTGGGCCTGTCACATGATGGTCTAGTGTGTATTTCCTCTTGCAACTTAATAATTCCCTTCTCTCAATCAGGGTTCCATTGTTCAAATAATTACCTTTGAATGGTTCTTCTCCACCAGTTTAATGTCCCAGGTGATTTCCTTTAAATGTCTTGTTAATGGGGACTGGCCAAGTGAGTCACTCCAAACTTCTCAAGTCGTTGTTCTGGAGGGACTGGCCAGACAGTTTGACTCCCTCTCGATGCATTGGAATGTAGGGGATTGTGGGGCAAATTTTGGTGGCCATTTTAGCTGCTAGCAGTCACCTTTTGGTCTGTTACTTTTTCCTTTTTAAAACAAAATTAATTCAGGTTTCCAGACAATGGATTTTTTTAAAAGCGTCATTCGGCATAGCACGTGTTCGTGATACTGTGTCTCACAACTGAGGCTGGAAATTGGAAGGTGGTCAAGGATGCATCTCCTGTATCAGGTGGAAGACATACCTCAATGAAGGTGTACCACAATTCAGCAAAAGCAGAATATTTGAGCTACTGTTTCGGAAGGAGATTTGTATCAGATTTTTTTTCTATGTCTAGTGAACCCTAGACTCAGCACTGAGCAGAGTGGGTAATCAAGCCTGGGTCTTCCACTCTGTAATATCAAGGATTCGGATACTAACTTCACTGCATTCTGCACAACCTGTGTACACTACTCTGTCTCACTGGGGTGGACATTTTGAACATTGATAGATGGAGCAAAATGTGTATTCCTGAGCCCGTGTTTCTATGTAGCACCCAGGACGATGGCAGACCCAGTAGATAATTTTCATTGTGAGTACCTAAAAATGATATGGAGGGAGGTAGAATTGGATAGTTTAGATGACTGACCCCCTAAAACGTAATTGTGAAACAGTATTCTTTAAGGAATAAGATGAAAATGGCATTTATTTAAAAAAAATTGTCCTGGCTTATTTTAAAATTGTAGCTGTAAGTGTGAGAAAATTCTCCTTGGGAAACAAAGTATGTAATCTTCTTGGTCTATTTGTTCCCAGCAAGTATTTCAGTTGAATTAGATGCCTCTAAAAAGCAATGTACTCTAATTAATGCCTGCATTATTCTGGTCAGTGCTGCAGTCTGTGAACCGACTTGTTGCCCAGAAGCCTCAGGGAACATACTAAATGTGGAAAATTCTAGTGCATCAACATTTAAGAAAACAGTGATTAACACTAATGTAGGTGGAGCAGGTTTGCAATGAAAGAGAGCTTTGAGAGTCAGCTGTTAGATCTTAGGCACATTTCTAGCACAATGAAAGGATTGTAGATTTCTGGTAAATACACGATCTAGTGGAACTTAAATTGATCACCTGCAAACATCAAATGTTTGTATAACATCACTGTTTAGAAATGCAATACAATCTTAAGTGATATTATCTCAGTTAAATTTAGATGTTCAATAACATTAAAAAATGGGAACAAAAACAAGAAATGCCGGATTCACTCAGCAGGTCTGGCAGCATCTGTGGAAAGAGAAGCAGAGTTAACGTTTCGGGTCAGTGACCCTTCTTCGGAACCGAAGAAGGGTCACTGACCCGAAACGTTAACTCTGCTTCTCTTTCCACAGATGCTGCCAGACCTGCTGAGTGAATCCGGCATTTCTTGTTTTTGTTTCAGATTTCCAGCATCCGCAGTATTTTGCTTTTAAAAAATGGGAACATGATTGTTTTATAGAGAACTGATACTAATGAAAATATAGTTTAAAAACAAGTTAAACTGAACCTCCAGTTGTACTTGATGTTTAATCTAAATGATACATCCATAAATCATTAAGATGGTAGATATATTGCTCTATTTTCAGTGGATATTATGATTTACAAAGTTGACCTTGTCAGTTGTTATTTGACCTGTGTTGCATTCTTGGAGCATTCTAGCAATGTAAATCTCCTAATTGATGCAGGGGACAACGTTCTTTTGGTTACACAGGGCATTGAAGTTTCCATTTCTGCAAAAATTAAAAATAAAACAAGGTTTAAAGTCCAACTGTGCTAATCTTCTGTTTTCACTTGCAGGCTCACACTTGGTAAACCCCTTGGGGAAGGCTGCTTTGGACAAGTTGTGATGGCAGAGGCTGTAGGAGTTGACAAAGATAAGCCAAAAGAACCACTCACTGTGGCTGTGAAGATGCTGAAAGGTAAAGAGGAAATTTAAGACCTCATTTATTTATCTTTGGGGAGTGAAGGCTGACCTTAGAAAGGTCAGAGATTCAGTACTTGGCCTCCCCATTTATTTGGTCATGTGAAAATGTTTTGGCTAATTAGATGAATCCTCGTAAGAAGTTCCACAGAATCAAATCTAATAAACTTCAGAATTTCTGCACTATCCGATGATATGACATCTTACTTTTGGCCTGTTTTACATTTTGAAGGTTATTGAACCAATGAAAGAGGTACACAGTCCATAAAACGTCTCTTCAGTCCAAAACTAATTTGAAAAGTAGAGTTGCACTTGTATGCATTTCTAACTATAAGATACCTGTCCTATTAACAGTTTTACCCAAGATGAAATATTAAATTCAATCTTCAGATGATGCCACGGAAAAAGACCTCTCCGACCTTGTTTCGGAGATGGAAATGATGAAAATGATTGGAAAGCACAAGAACATCATCAACCTGCTAGGAGCCTGCACGCAAGATGGTAAGCAAGACAACCAGCCAAGCTGAGCATAGCCTGCGTCAAAAGTAGAAATGTCATGATTTCTGCAAAATGTAGCACAGAGGGATAGAGCAGAAGTTCACACATGGTTTTTGCCAGTCTCGGTGCAGTTACCAAATAGAATTTAAATCATTTCTTTGAAGGGAGGGAGAAAGCAGCATTGTGCAAAACATGCTACCCAGCAATTGCACCTTACTTTGATAAAGACAGATTTTGGCATAGGCCTGAGAGTGACTCGTCTACCAGCCCACTTAAAGCATTATGTCATACAACATGGAGGGAGCAAAAAAAAAAAGTTCATTCATTTTTTTGAAAAGGCAGGCAGAAAATAAAATGAAGTACTTAAAATCATGGTCTTCTGTTGCTTTCGTCCACTGTGCAGAGACCTCAATTTTCTATGGCTGCAGAGTACAATGCGATGAGATACAACTTGATATTTGTAATTAAGAAACAGGACCAATTGAAAGATAGAACTTGGTTTCTTTCAAACATGAAAATGGTCCTGTTGACCGAGATTTCTATCCAACCCCTTCAAAGTGCAAATGATATGATTTAGTACAGACAAAGAGTAAAAATGCAAATATTGGAGATCTTAAATAACAAAATTCTGGAAGAATGCAGATGTTAATCGGCCTGCTATGTAATTTCCAGTGTGTTCCATTTTTATTTTAGGTATGAATCAGTGGTTGAAATTGTCTTCCACTGAATTGAGATCAAATTTTATTTAAACTACACTGGCAGGAAGACCTAATTATTGCACAGTTTTTCCAAATATTTTGATATTTTTGTGAGTTCACTTGCCTTGAGCTTACAGGATTCACCATATTCTCCTCATATGCTCAGTAACAAGCTGAAGAAAGTTCTGAAAAATGTGTCAACATTCACATCCATAATGAATTTTGTTTGATTTGGTGGTTGGCTGTGGAAATCTGACTTACATTGCAATAATCTTAGTCCACCTGTGTTGCATTTTTATACCCTTTCAATAACCTAATGTGCACAAAGTAGTGTGATTGGATCTTTTTCCAGTTGGAAAATGTGCTAATGTACATAATGAATATGTGTATATATTGTCTATATGCTTATTTATCTCAATTTTTGTTCTTGTGCAGGCCCATTGTATGTAATTGTAGAATTCACAGCCAAAGGCAACCTGCGCGAGTATCTGCGCGCAAGGCGTCCCCCTGGTATGGAATATACATTTGATATAAATCAGGTATCTGATGAACAATTAACATTCAAGGACCTGGTATCCTGCACTTATCAAGTGGCCAGGGGCATGGAATACCTGGCCTCACAAAAGGTATGCAGCCTTGGAAAGGACAAAGTCCACTGAAATACAAAATGTATTGTAAATATTGGATAAATGAATACAAATTTACAAAGGCTGTTTTTCAGGTGTAATCTAGATCCTCACCTGATTATCACTGCTATTAGGACAGCAAACATCTGCATATCAAACTATTTTAAATACTGTTGGTAGAAAGTTAAATATTTTTGTAAAAGTGTTAACCCTTGAAGATTGTGGCAGCATTATTGCACCATTCGGAATTGGCCATTGTTTCTTGCTAACATTTTTACCCAGTGGGGGAAAAGAAAGCTATTTTTGTCTCTTGCACTAATATTTTTAAGGAACTGCTCAGTGCAGGAATAAACATGAGTTTGTGGACACAGCCCCAATGATTACTCTTCATCTGTGAGATTAGGATTTGAATCCAGTCTGGCAATAATTAAATGGTTGTCATTCTGGCATTAGCTGTGCACTAATTTTGGCCCTCTTCCCACTGCAAGCTGATCCTAATTTAACTCATAACTTGTTACGGCCTTCTTGAAAAGGTACAAGATTGTAAGACCGGAGAACAGAGTCATCAATCCAGGAAAAGAAGCTGTTCATCCTGAGTTTGTTACTTTTCAAGGTGTTTTGTTGAGGAACCACTTTCTCTTTCCACTAAAATAAGAAACTCTATTATTTTAAAAAGATGTTCCCAAGGATCCTTGTCCTATGCCATCCTAAATTACTGCACACACTTCACTTTCTCCTCACACTCACTGCTATTCTACTGCGATTGTAACCCTCACTTCCCCACATGTTGCATCTTTGCGCCTGATCACGGCAGCAAATTGCAAGACCTTACTTTCTTATATAAATTAAACATATCACTTTTTTTTTGTTTCAGTGTATTCATCGAGACTTGGCAGCTAGGAATGTTCTTGTTACAGAAAATAATGTAATGAAAATAGCAGATTTTGGGCTGGCTAGAGATGTGCACAATATTGACTACTACAAAAAGACGACAAATGTAAGTTTTCATGTCTCTTTATACAATGAATGTTAAATATTATCATCTTTACTATTTGCTGTTTATTAAAGCCACCTTCATTTTAGTTGCAAGCATATCAGTACGTAGATTTATTCACTGCAGTTTTCTGCAGGTTAACTTCCTCATCTGAGTCATGCCACCAGCCATTGTGGGAGGTGCTGCATAGAGGTTGGGGGTGAAATTCTCCTGATGAGTGTTAACTGGAAGAATTCCACCCCTAGGTGGTTCTGTACATAGAGGAAGTGTGCTGGCCTCGGTCAGTCTGACGTATCTCCTGGCAACTGCCTATGGAGCAGCATGAGAACAGATATGTTTTGAGAGGACAATATGGGAAAACAAGTAAATTACTAAAGTCTCAGTTTCTTTTCACTGGATCATTACAGATAATGTTTGTCCATAATTTCTCCCTGTTTCTGACTTTTTCTCTACATTTTCATGTAAGGACACTCAACCTGAATGCACGCAGCATTCGCGACAAGGTAGATAACTTAAAGGCCCAAATAGAGGTAAATGGGGGTGATCTAATTGTCATTACAGAACTGTGGCTATGGGGTGATCAAGACTGGGAACTGAATATTTAAGGATATTCGACATTTAGGAAGGACAGGCAAAAAGGAAAAGGAGATGGTGTTGTGTTGATAATAAGGGATGGGATCAGTACTTTAGTAAGGAAGGCTCTCCGATTGAAGGAAGAAAATGTGGAATCCGTTTGGGTGGAGCCAAGAAACAGCAAGGGGCAGCAAACATTGGTAGGAGTTGTTTATAGGCCACCAAACAGTAGTGGTAGTGTGGGGCATGGCATTAGTCAGGAGATTAGAGAAGCATGTAACATGGGTAATACAGTAATCACAGGGACTTCAATCTGCATACAGGCTGGTTAAATCGAATGAGCACTGATGCTGTGGAGGACGAGTTTTTGGAGTGTGTTAGGGATGGTTTTCTAGAGCAGTATGTTGAGGAACCGACTAGAGAACAGGCTATTTTAGATCTAATATTATGTAATGAGAACGGGCTAATTAATAATCTTGTTGTAAAAGAACCTTTAGGGATGAGTGAGCATAATATGATAGAATCTTACATTATGTTTGAAAGTGAGGTACTTCAGTCTGAAGCCAGGGTATTAAATTTGAACAAAGGAAATAATGAAGGTATATGAGGGGCAAATTGGCTGAGGTGGATTGGGAAAAAACATTAAAAGGTATGACTGTACATAGGCAATGGATAGTCTTTAAAGAAATATTACATAGTTTACAGCAATTCCTTCAAGGCACCGAAATGCCAAAAGTAAAGGCAGTCAGCCGTGGATAACAAAGGAAGTTAAGAATTGTATAAAATTAAAAGAAAAGGCCCATAAAGTTGCCAGAAATAGTAGTAAACCTGAGGACTGGGAGGATTTTAGAATACAGCAAAGGGGGACAAAGAAACTGATAAAGAAAGGGAGAATAGAATATGAATGTAAGCTAGCAAAAAATATAAAAACTGACTGTAAAAGCTTCAATTGGTATGTAAAAAGGAAACGTTTGGCTAAGACAAATGTGGGTCCATTACAGGCAGAATCAGGAGAATTTATAATGGGGAATAGAGAAATGGCGGAGAAGCTAAATGATCACTTTGTGTCTGTGTTCATTGAGGAAGATACAAGAAATCTCCCAGAAATCAGAGAGCGATGGGATTAGGGGGAATGAGGAATTGAAGGAAATTAGTATTAGTAAGAAGGTTGTATTGGAGAAATTATTGGGTTTGAAGGTTGATAAGTCCCTAGGACCTGAAATTCTACATCCCAGAGTATTGAAAGAGGTAGTTATGGCGATAGTGGATGCATTGGTGATCATCTTCCAAAATTCTATAGATTCTGGAGGGATTTCTGCAGATTGGAGGTCACAAATATCACCCCACTGTTTAAGAAGGGAGGGAGAGAGAAAGCAGGGAATTACAGACCTGTTAGCCTTGCATCAGTTATTGGGCAAATGCTAGAAACTATTCTAAAGGATGTGAGGAATGGACAATTGGATAATGATGATCTTTTTGGGCATAGTCAACATGGAATTATGAATGGGAAATCATGTTTGACGAATCTGTTGGAGTTTTTTGAGGATGTTACTAACCGAATTGATAAAGGGGAGTTGGTGGATGTGGGAAAATTGGATTTTCAAAAGGCCTTTGGTAAAGTCCCCCACAGGAGGTTGGTTAGCAAAATTAAAGCACATGGGATAGGAGGTAATATACTGGCATGGATTAAGGATTGGTTAACAGGCAGAAAACAGAGAGTGGGAACAAAAGAAAAGCAAAATGCTGCGGATGCTGGAAATCTGTAATAAAAACAAGAAAGGCTGGAACCACTCAGCAGGTCTGGCAGTATCCATGGAAAGAGAAGCAGAGTTAACGTTTCGGGTCAGTGACCCTTCTTCGGTTCCGAAGAAGGGTTACTGACCCGAAACGTTAACTCTGCTTCTCTTTCCACAGATGCTGCCAGACCTGCTGAGTGGTTGCAGCAGTTCTTGTTTTTATTATAGTCGGAATAAAAGGGTAATTTTCACATTGGCAGGCTGTGACTAGTGGGGTACCGCAGGGATCAGTGCTTGGGCCTCCGCTGTTCACAATATACATCAATGATTTGGAAATGTATTTCCAAGTTGGTGGATGACACAAAATTAGGTGGGAATGTGTGTTGTGAGGAAGATGCAAAGTGGCTTTAAGGGGATTTGGACAGACTTAGTGAATGGGCAAGAACATGGCAGATGGAATATAATATGAAAAAATGTGAGGTTATCCACTTTAGCAGGAGAAAAAGATGCGCAGTGTATTTCATAAATGGTAACAGACTAGAAAGTGTAGATGTACAAAGGGACCTGGGTGTCTTTGTCAATAAGTCACTGAAAACTAACATGCAAGTGCAGCAAGCAATTAAGAAGGCTAATGGTATGTTAGCCTTTATCGCAAGAGGATTTTAGTACAGGAGCAGTGAAGTCTTGCTTCAGTTGTATAGAACCTTGGTTAGACCACACCTAGAGTACTGTGTGAAGTTTTGGTCCCCTTACCTTAGGAAAGATATTATTGCCATAGAGGGAGTGCAACGAAGGTTCACCAGACTTGTTCCCGGGATAGTGGGACTGTCCTATGAAGAGAGATTGGGAAACTGGGCCTGTATTCTCTAGAGTTTTGAAGAATGAGAGGTGATTTCATTGAGACCTACAAAATACTTAAAGGGATAAACAGGATGGATGCAGCTAAGCTATTTCCCCTGGTTGGGGAGTCTAGAACCAGGGAACACAATTTCAAAATAAGGGGGAAGCCACTTAGGACAGAGATGAGGAGAAATTTATTTACTCAGAGGGTTGTGACTCTTTGGCATTCTCTACCCCAGGGGGCTGTGGAAGCTCAGTCATTGAGTATGTTTAAAACAGAGATTGACAGATTTATAAATACCAATGATATAAGGGGATATGAGGATAGTGTGGGGAAAAGCATGGAATTGGATGATCAGCCATGATCGTAGTGAATGGTGGAGCAGGCTCAAAGGGGTGAATGGCCTACGCCTCTGTTTCTATGTATGGATGCAATATTCTTAACAAAGTCTGAAACAAGCACTTGCAACATTTTATTCAAATGTAGCCAGAATGTCAGCCAAATTGCAGTCACGGTCGTTGAAATAGTGACTTTCATATTTATACTGATTTTATTACTGTGTAGTTCAACTTGATCAGTCCTCTGACAAAATGTGCAAATTATTGAATTAATGCCATCTCTGTTACATTGCCATACTTCAGCTGTTTTGGCCATTACCTAGTAAATGGACATACTGTACTGTTAACACTTTTTCTACAATTGGATGTATTTGTACATAAATCATTGAAGGTGGCAGGACTGGTTGAGAGAGTGGTTAATAGAGCATACAGCATCCTAGGCTTCATTAATGGGAGCATACAGTACGAAAGCAAGGAACCTATGTTAAACTTGTATAGAACACTGGTTTGGCCTTAACTGGAGTATTGTGTCCAGTTCCAGGCGCCACACTTTAGGAAAGATGTGAAGGCATTAGAGAGAGTGCAGAAAAGATTCATGAGAATGGCTCCAGGGATGAGGAACTTCAGTTACATGGATAGATTGGCGAAGTTGGGACTGTTTTCCTTGGAGAAGAGAAAGTTGAGAGGAGATTTGATAGTGGTGGTCAACATCATGAGGGGTCTGGACAGAGTCCATAAGGGAAAAACTGTTCCCATTGGTAAAAGAATTGAGAACAAGAGAGCACAGATTTAAGGTAATTGGCAAAAGGGACAATGACGACATGAGGAATAACTTTTTCATGTAGCGAGTGGTTAGGATCACTACCTGAGGGTGTGGTGGAGGCAGGTTCAATCTAAGCATTCAAGAGGGAATTTGATTGTTATCTGAAAAGGAAGGAGGTGCAGGGCTGCGAGGAGAAGGCAGGGGAGTGGTACTAGGTAAATTGCTCTTTCAGAGAGCCAGCGCAGATGCAATGGGCCAAATTCTGTGAGTTAGTACTGTTTTATTACACTGCAGTATGTTCCCATTTTGAAGGTCATTTTGAAGAGCTAGCAAGTGGAGGTAAAGCATTTCCCCACAGCTTATAGTTGGAGGGAGAGAAAAATGTAAGTTGCATCACCTACCATGTCAGGTGTCAGACTTAGTTCAGTGGTAGCACTGTCGCCCCTTAGTTCAAATGCCATTCCAGAGACTTGACTAAAAAATACAGGCTGGCACTTCAGTGCAGCACTTCGGGAATGCTGCACTGTCACAGATGCCATCGTTTGGATGACACATCTGGCCTCTCGGATAGACATAAAAGATTCCATGGCACTATTTGAAGAAGAGCGTGAGAGTTCTACCAGCATCCTAACTATCACCACTAAAACGGGTTACTTTACTGTGCACAAATGGCTGCTATGTTCCTCAACACCGTTGGATGTGTCACTGCAATAGATACCTTATACCAATCCTTCTCTTATCCAGGAAATGGAAAGTGACATAAGAGAAATGGAACGCAATATCCATATTTAAATATTAATACAGGTTTAAGTTCTAGACATTTTAAAAGCTGAAATTAAGTTTATAATTGCTAATATGAATGATTGAGTGGACTTCTGCAAGCTGCTTGGCCTTGCCATGACCCTGTTGCAAACTGCAGGGATAACAACATTGGAATAATTGGGGCAGGTGACCCATGCCCATTGAGGCACAGCAGAGGCACCCAGCCCACTGTGCTGTTGGAATCTCAGAGGCTGAGGCTTTTAGTGAGCCGAAGATCAAAGTAGAAAAATAAAATTCCCTCCGCAGGGAGCTTTAACTGGCATTTTGGAATTGATTAACTGTGTGCAAGGCTCTATGTCTGCTTTCATTTGAACATCCACCACAAATTCTGCCTAAATTCTGGCTGGCAAAGGGCCTTCAACCTGAGTCTCTTCTGTATTCAGTTAGTTCATGGCTGATCTGTACTCAATTCCATTTACCCACCATTGCTCCATATCCTTTAATACCTGTTTCTCACAAAAAAATCTATCACTCTCGGCTTGAATATTTCAATTGACCTGGTATTCACAGCCTTCTGGGGGTGTATGTTCCATATTTCCACTATATTTTCTGTAGATAAAGTGCTTCCTGATTTCACTCCTGACTGGCCTAGTTCTAATTTAAAGATCATTCAGATTTGACATTGCTTAAATATTTTCATACTGCAATATTTTTTGTTTATAAAAATGTGTTGTGTTTTAGGGTCGACTGCCAGTTAAATGGATGGCTCCTGAAGCTCTCTTTGACAGAGTTTACACCCACCAGAGTGATGTGTAAGTACTGGTGACTCCACCAAATAAAAATATGCATTCTTGCTTTTAATAATCCATTTATAATAGCTGGTTTGCCAGTGCTGTCAGGCTGTATTGTAGTTGACACAAATGCGCAGTTCAGTAAATACTGAAAAACAAGAATATTTTCATATTGGTACATTTTTAGAGATAGATATAAAAATAAACAATTCTGTTTTATGATACTTCAAAATCTAAAACAGAAGTAGGACATTTTATTGGGTGTCTAAACTTGGGGACAGATTTGATATTTTTATGAAAATCTGAGCAAGGAAGTAAAAGTTGTCCCAAAAGCACTTATTTTGATTTCTTGGAGACCAGCGTCCATGAGCTGTCTCCTCATATGTATACCCTGAATCCCTTATCCTGGCAGCAGAATCACAGACCTAGTTTTCCCTGGAACTATTATTCTCCCATTGGGGTAAGGGTTTGGTAGTTTAAATAACAGGAGTCGACTGACAACATTATCTCAGACTCTTACCTAAACAAGTGTCAGTATAAATTCAACTTAGTTTATCAGTTATGGTGCAGCGTTGAGGCCCCAGAAGAACAAATAGTAGAACTAGACTTATGTGTGTATGTATGCACATAATATGTATGGTAGGTGTAGGAAGATGGGGTGGAGAATGAAAGCAGCTTTTTTTAAATCATTAATTGTTTTAACCCGGCTGTGAGAACCTAGTTTTCATGAAGGGTTAGAAGCATCTAAGGAGACATTTCCAAAGTGTA